>NW_027555847.1:420122330-420722330 GCF_003287225.1 Phascolarctos cinereus
CAAAAAACCTGAGAAATTATTCTGACTCTCCAAGGGGATGAAATACATCAAATGACAGTACGCTTTTCATACAGACATCTTCTAGAGTGTGTAATGAACAGGAGCCAAATGTCATTAGAAGCTCATAAAGGTCACTCATCACCTGGACTATTAAAAAAAAAATCTAATATGATACTTCTATTGCATAGGCTACCTGTTGTGGGAAATGGAGAATGGGAGAAATTGATTAGACTTTTTTGAAGAGGTAGGAAAGAGGAACACAATAACCAAGAGATAATTATTTCCCCTTTAGTCCAGGGAATATACAAAGTCATGGGGACCTGCAAAGCATAGTCAGACACATTAACCAGAACACAGATTTTTGTTGTTACTTTCCCACTGTTATTTTCTTTGGTGTAATTGTTTTCAAAAGTAGAGATCCATGACAGAAGGATACTTCAGTTGAGCTTTTGAAATCAGCAAATTGTTATTGATTGCTTATTCTATGTACAACATTGTATTGGACAATAGAGGAAATAAAGAATATGCACAAATAACCAAAATACAAAGTAATACTAAATAACAACTCTACTACTACTTCCACTACCACTGCCACTACCACTACCATTACTGCTACTACTACTACTAGTACTGCTACTACTACAACTACCAGTACTGCTACTACTACTACTACCACCACTACCACTACCATTGCTACTACTACTACTACTACTACTACTACTACTACATGACATTTACACAGCATTTGAAAGTTTATGGGGGTACTTTTACATGCTTTTTTTCTATTTTGAGCCTCAAAATAACTATGTGAATAAAGTACTATGCATAATTGTTATCTCCCTTTTATAGTTGAAGTATCTGTGACTGACAGAAACTAAGTCATAGACATATGACTACTCAGCAAGTAAATGTTAAAGGGGGAATTAGAATTGGCATATTCCTGACCCTAAGTTCAGACTTTATATAACATGAAGAATTATATTTAAGGTCAGCATCAGACTAAGGTGATTAGTAAAGCTTCAGGGTATCTTAGTTTGAACGTCAAGGAAAGGAAAATTTATAAAAAGAACATGACAAGCATATGAATCAATAAGAATAAAGATATTTGAAGAGGAAGGAAAGTATCAGACAGCTTCAAGAGATAGATGAGTAGTCCATTTCTGATGGAGCACACAGGGGGAAAAGGACTAATTGTAAGACTGGAAAGGCAGAGAAGTGATTGATTGTGAAGTGTACTGAATTCTAGACAAAAGAACTTAAACTTTCCTCAGAATAAAATTGAGAGCCACAACACAGTTTTGTTTTTTTAATTGTATTTTTTTTCAATTACATGTAAAAATTTTAAAATATTTTTTTTAAATTTTTAGTTGTAAATTCTCTTCTTCCCCTTTCATCCCTCCCCCACTCCTTGAGAAGGAAAACAATTTGGCATTGATAATACATGTGAAGTCATACAAAACATTTTCACATTAGCCATGTTGCAAAATAAAACACAGAACAACAATATAAACAAAACACAAGAATAATAAAGTAAAAAAAAGTATGATTCAACCTGCATTCAGACACTATTACTTCTTTTCCTGCAGATTTTTCATAATATGTTTTTTGTAATTGTTTTGGACCATTGAATTGCTGAGAAGAGCTGAGTCATTCACAATTGATCATCATACAATATTGATGTTACTATGTACAATGTTCTCCTGGTTTTGCACAATTTACTCTGCATGAGTTCATATAAGTCTTCCTATGTTTTCTTTCTTTCTTCCTTCAGAAACCATGCTACATGTCATTTCTTAGCATGCATTCTATTGCAATAATATATCACAACTTATTCAGCCATTCCCCAGTTGATGGCTATCCCCTTAATTTCCAATTCTTTGCTGTCACAAGAAGAGCTGCTATGAATATTTTTACACATGTGTCCTTTTCCTTTTTTTTTTTTAAACCTCTTTGATATACAGACCTGGTAAACTCATGATTTTCTGAGCAAAAGAGTGACCTGTCCAGATGTATGAACAAAGATGATTTATCTTGGGAGCAAGTTCAAGGATAGATTGGGTGGAGTGATGAAAGGAATCAGAAAGAGATGCATAGAAGTTTTGCAGACTCAGCAATATCCTTAAGCTTTCACCATTCCTCACCTCACATAAGCAATCAGTTGCTAAATATTGCCATTTTGCCTCTATGAGATATCTTGCGTCAATTAGTGAGTGATATAATTGTGGATGCATTCCATCTGATACCCACAGTTAATTTTCTTGATTCTAAAGAATAATATAGCAGGAAGAGCAGCCAAGATGGCAGAGTAAAGGCAGGGACTCATCCTAGCTCTCCCCCAAACCCATCCAAATACCTTTACACAGGGACTTTAAACAAATCCTTGAAGTGCAGAATCCACAAAAAGATGGAGTGAAACAATTTTCCATCCAAAGACAACTTGGAAGGTTGGCAGGAAAGGTTTGTTGCAGCAGAGTGAAAGAGGAATGCAGTCCAGAGCAGGTCATGTCAGTCCAGACTGGACTGCAGGAAATAATGAGCTGGCCTCAGGGACACTGAATCAGTGATAGCAGTAGCAGGTTTCAGACCTCTCATCCCATAATCAACAAAGACAAATTAGAAAATCAGCAGGAAAAGTCAGTCACATCTGAGTGAGAGCAGAGCAGAGTCCAGCACAGGCTACACCAGCACTGTCAGGGCATAGCAAACCAGAAGCAGGCTTTAGGAGTGTCTGAATTAGCAATGGTGGTGGCATTGGCCTCTCAGCCCATAGATAGGAAGAGTATCAAACAACAAGTCACAAGGAGATTCCGGGAGTCTCATTACTAGCACAGAGGCAGGACGCCATGGCTTTACTCATACTCCAGATCTGGGTTGCAGTCCTGGGTGGCCACCCTAGGGTGAGGAGGAATACTAGCACACTAGAGTCTGTGGCTGCAGTGGAGCAGGAATGCTCCTCACAGTTCCAGGGCAGAAAAGAGTGCTTGTAGTCACTCACAGATCAGAGCACAGGGCAAAATAGTGGCAAACACCTCTTCTTAGATCATACCACCTGGAAGAACTGAAAGTGTATAGGTTCCTAGAAGTATCTCTTCAAACAGCTGCACAAAACCCCTAAAGCTTGAGATGGTGCACCCTTAACCCTGGAAGCAAAGTCCTACTTTAACAAAGCATAAATAGTCAAGCTATAGGCTGAAGAAATGAGCAAACAACAGAAAAAATGAATATAGAAAGTTACTATGGTGACAAGGAAGACCAAAAAACATACTCTGAAGAAGATAACAAGGTCAAATCTCCACATCCCAAGTCTCCAAGACAAAAATGTGAATAGGTCTCAGGCCATGGAAGAGCTCAAAAAGGCTTTTGAACATCAAGTAAGAGAAATAGAGGAAAAATTTGGAAGAGGAATGAGAATGATGCAAGAAAATCTTGAAAAATTAGTTAATAGCTTGATAAAGAAGACAAAAAATTGTGAACAAAGTAACACCTTAAAAAAAACAGACTAAGCTAAATAGCAAAAGAGGTCCAAAAAGCCAATGAGGAGAAGAATGTCTTAAAAAGCAGAACTGGCCAAATGGAATTGAGCAAATGGAAGCTAATGACTTTATGATAAATCAAGAAATAATAAAGCAAAACAAAAGACAATAAAAGGAGACAATGTGAAATATCTCACTGGAAAAATAACTGATCTGGAAAATAGATGCAGGAGAGATGAGGTAATTTAAGAATTATTGGACTACCTGAAAGCCATGATCAAAAAAAGAGCCTAGACATCATCTTTCAAGAAATTATCCATGAAAACTGCCCTGATATTCTAGAAACAGAAAGCAAGATAGAAATAGAAAGAATCTACTGATCTCCTCCTGAAAGAGATCCCAAAATGAAAACTGCCAGGAATATTATAGTCAAATTCCAGTGTTCCCAGGTCAAGGAGAAAATGCTGCAAGCAGCCAGAGAGAAACAATTCAGTGTCATGGAGCCACAGTTAAAATAACACAAAATTTAGCGGCTTTTACATTAAAGGTTCAGAGGGCTAGGAAGATGATATTCTGGTGGGCAACAGAGCTAGAATTACAATCAAGAATGACTTACCAAGCAAAACTTAGTATAATCCTTTAGGGAACATTCAATGAAATATAGGTGTTTCAAGCAGTCTTGATTAAAAGACCAGTACTGAATAGAATATTTAATTTTCAAATACAAGACTCAAGAAAAGCATAAAAATGGAAAGAGCAAAGGGAAATCATTAGGAGTTTAATAAGGTTAAACAGTTTACATTCCTACATGGGAGGATGATACTTGTTACTCATAAGTACTTTCTCACTATTAGGGCAGATAAAAGGAGTAAATATAAACAGAGGGTAGATGTCTGAGTTGAATATGAAGTGATGATATCTAAAATAATAAAATTAAAGGGTGAGAGACGAATGTGCTGGGAGAAAGAGAAAAGGAGAGGTAGAATGGGGTAAATTATGTCACATAAAAGAGGTAACAAAAAGCCTTTACAGTGGAAGAAAAGAGGTGAGGAGAGGATGAGTGAGTGAACCTCACTCTCATAGAATTGGCTCAATGAGGCAATAACATACACACTCAATTTAGTATAGAAATCCATCTTACCTTGCAGGAAAGCAGAAGAGGATAAGGGGGGGGGTGTCATAGAGGGAAGGACAGATTTAGGGAGTGGATAGTGAAATGCAAAATACTTTTGAAGGGAGTCAAGGTGAAAAGAGAGAATAGAAGAAGAGGAGGTAGAATAGGATAGAAGGAAATATTATTAGCAGTTGTAACTGTGAAAATAATTTGAAGCAAGTGTCTCTGATAAAGTCTCATTTCTCAAACATATGGAGAACTGAGTCAAATTTATTAAAATTAGAGCCATTCCCCAACTGATGAATTATTAAAAGATATGAACAGCTTTCAGATGAAGTAATCAAATCTATAGCCACATGGAAAAATGTTTTAACTCACTATTGATTGGAGAAATGCAAAATAAAACAATTCTGAGATGCTACCTCATAGCTGTTAGATTGGCTAATGGGACAGAAAAGGAAAATGAAAAGTCGTGGAGAGGATGTGGGAAAAGTGAGACATTAATGCACCATTGCTGGGGTTGTGAACTGATTCGCCCATTCTGTAAAGCAATTTGGAACTATGCCCAAAGGGCTGTAAAACCATGTATATCCTTTCACCCAGCACTACTGCTACTAGATCTATAGTCCCAAAGAGATAAAGAAAAACAAGAAGGAAAAAGACCATACATACGAAAATACTTGTAGTAGCTATTTTGTAGTGGGAAAGAATTGGAAATTGAGGGAATGCTCATAATTGGGGAATGGCTGAACAAATTATGGTACATAATTTTTGTTGTTGTTGTGAAAAACTAAGTATATTTCCCTTCATCCTATCCCGCAACCCCCATTTTTTGACCCTGTCCCTCCTCAGAAGCTTCTGATTACTCCCTCCCCTAATCTTCATTCCTCTCTATCATCCCCCTGCTGTCTTGCCCCCTTCCTTCCCTATTTTCCTGTAGGGTAAGATAGATTTCCATACCAAATTGAGTGTGTATGTTATTCCCTCCTTAAGCCAAATCCTATGAGAATAAGATTCACTCATTCCCTCTCACCTTCCTCCATTTCCCCTCCACTGTAAAAGCATTTTCTTGTCTGTTTCAGGTGAGATAATTTACCCCATTCTACCCCTCCCTTTCTCCTTCTCTCCATGTAATCCTCTATCACCCCTTAATTTTATTCTCCAGATATCACCCCTTCATCTTCAACTCATCCTGTGCCCTCTATCTATACATACATACATACATTATTTTCCCCCTCCAACTACCCTAATACTGACAAAGGACTCATGAGGTACAAATATCATCTTTCCAAGTAGTAATGTAAACAGTTCAACCTTAATAAGTCTCTTATGATTTCTCTTTTCTGTTCACCTCTTCATGTTTCACTTGAGTCTTCTACTTGAAAGTTAAATTTTCTATTCAGCTCTGGTCTTTTCGTTAAGAATAC
This sequence comes from Phascolarctos cinereus, assembly GCF_003287225.1. NCBI lineage: Eukaryota > Metazoa > Chordata > Mammalia > Diprotodontia > Phascolarctidae > Phascolarctos > Phascolarctos cinereus. The sequence goes on from NW_027555847.1 coordinate 420,128,345, forward strand.
TTCAAAGTCCTCTATTTCATTGAATGACCATTTTTTCCCCTGAAGGATTATACTCAGTTTTGCTGGGTAGGTGATTCTTGGTCATAATCCTATGTCCTTTGCCCTCCAGAATATTATATTCCAAGCCCTGTGGTCCCTTAATGTAGAAGCTGCTAAATCTTGCATTATCCTGATAGTGTTTCCACCATACTTGAATTGTTTCTTTCTGGCTGCTTGCAATATTTTCTCCTTGACCTTGAAACTCTGGAATTTGGCTACAATATTCCTAGGAGTTTTCCTTTAGGGATCTCTTTCAGGAGGTGATTGGTGTATTCTTTCAATTTCTATTTTGCCCTCTGGTTCTAAAATATCAGGGCAGTTTTCCTTGATAATTTCTTGACAGATGATGTCTAGGAACATTTTTTTGATCATGGCTTTCAGATAGTCCAATAATTTTTAAATTCTCTCTCCTGGATCTATTTTCCAGGTCAGTTGTTTTTCTTTTTCTTCTTTTTTTTTATATAAATTTATTTATTTTTAGTTTTCAACATTCACTTCCACAAGATTTTGAATTCCAAATTTTTACCCCATCTTGTCTCTCCCCCCATCCCAAGATGGCATGCATTCTGAATACCCCTTCCCCCAGTCTGCCCTCCCTTCTGTCTCTCCCCACCCCTTCTCTTATCCCCTTCCCCTTCTGCTTTCCTGCAGGGCAGGATAGATTTCTGTATCTCATTTCCTGTATTTCTTATTTCCCAGCTGCATGTGGAAACATTTTTTTTTAAACATGTGTTTTAAAACTTTGGTTCCAAATTTCTCTTCCTCCCACCCCACCCACCCTCATTGAAAATGCAATCAACTCAATACAGGCCATAAATGTGCAGTTATGCAAAACACTTCTGTAGTAGCCATGTTGTGGAAAACTAACTCTATTTCCCTTAATCCTATCCTGCTCCCCCCATCTATTCTATTCTTTCTTTTGACCCTGTCCCTCCTCAGAAGTTCTTCCTTTTGATTACCCCTTTCGCAATCTGCTCTTCTCTCTGTCATCCCCCTGCTCTCTTGTCCCCTTCATCCCCTATTTTCCTGTAGGGTAAGACAGATTTCCATACCCAATTGAGTGTGTATGTTATTCCCTCCTTAAGCCAAATCCTATGAGAATAAGATTCCCTCATTTCCTCTCAACTTCCCCTGTTTCCCCTCCACTGTAAGAACCTTTTCTTGACTGTTTTGTGCAAGATAATGTACCCCATTCTACCTCTCCCTTTCTCCTTCTCCTAGTATAATTCTCTCTCACCCCTTAATTTTATTCTCCAGATATCACCCCTTCATCTTCAGCTCATCCTGTGCCATCTATCTATCTATCTATCTATCTATCTATCTATCTATCTATCTATCTACACATACATATAATTTTTCCCTTCCCACTACCCTAATACTGACAAAGGTCTCATGAGTTATAAATATCATCTTTCCATGCAGGAATGTAAACAGTTCAGCCTTAATAAGTCTCTTATGATTTCTCTTTCCTGTTTACCTCTTCATGTTCCACTTGAGTCTTGTATTTGAAAGTCAAATTTTCTATTCAGCTCTGGTCTTTTCATCAAGAATGCTTGAAAGTCCTTTATTTCACTGAATGACCATTTTTTCCCTTGAAGGATTATACTCAGTTTTGCTGGGTAGGTGATTCTTGGTTGTAATCCTATCCCCTTTGCCCTCTGGAATATTATATTCCATGCCCTCTGGTCCCTTAATGTAGAAGCTGCTAAATCTTGTGTTATCCTGATTGTGTTTCCACATACTTGAATTGTTTCTTTCTGGCAGCTTGTAATATTTTCTCCTTGACCTGGGAACTCTGGAATTTGGCTACAATATTCCTAGGAGTTTTCCTTTGGGGATCTCTTTCAGGGGGAGATTGGTGGATTCTTTCAATTTCTATTTTGCCCTCTGGTTCTCAAATATCAGGGCAGGTTTTCTTGGTAATTTCTTGAAAGATGATGTCTAGGCTCTTTTTTTGATCATGGCTTTCAGGTAGTCCAATTTTTAAATTCTCTCTCCTGGATCTATTTTTCAGGTCAGTTGTTTTTCCAATGAGATATTTCACATTGTTTTCTAATTTTTCATTCATTTGGATTTGTTCTACTGTGTCTTGATTTTTCATTAAGTCACTATCTTCCAATTGCTCTATTCTAATTTTTAAGGAAGTATTTTCTTCAGTAACCTTTTGGACTTCCTTCTCCATTTGGCCGGTTTTGCTTTTTAGGGCATTCTTCTCCTTATTGGCTTTTTGGACCTCTTTTGCCCTTTGGGTTAGGCTATATATTTTAAGGTGTTGTTTTCTTCAGTATTTTTTTGGATCTCCGTTAGCAAGCTGTTGACTTGTTTTTCATGATTTTCTTGCATCACTCCCATTTATCTTCCCAATTTTTCCTCTACTTCTCTTACTTGCTTCTCAAAATCCTTTTTGAACTCTTCCGTCATCTGGGACCAATTCATATTTTTCTTGCAGGCTTTTGATGTAGGAGCTTTGACTTTGTTGTCTTCTTCTGGTTGTATGTTTTGATCTTCTTTGTCACCAAAGAAAGATTCTATGGTCTGACTCTTTTTTGTACTGCTTACTCATGATCTTAACCAATTACCTGAGTTATAAACTCTTTGTTAAGGTAGGAGTATGCTTCCAGTGTGCAGATTATACTGTCCCAAGCTTTGGGGGTTTTGTGCAGCTGTTTTCAGAGATACTTGTAGGGACCTGTAACTTTTCAGTTCTTCCAAGGTGCTATGATCAAGGGTGAGGTGTTTACTCCTTTCCTGTCCTGTCCTCTCGTCTATGAGTGACCACAAGCATTATTTTCTGTGTTGGAACTGTGAGGAGGATTTTTCTCTACACCGCCACTACAAGCTCCACCATGCCAGCGCTCCTACTTGCCCCAGGATCGCTACCCAGAACTGTGACCTAGATCCAAGCACAGGCAAAGCAAGAGAATCCTGCACCAGCAGAGAGATCCCTGCAATCCCCCTCATTCTGTGGGCAGGAAGCCTCAGAAGCAGCTGCCACCCCAGGGACCAAGTGGGGCCTGGGGCTGGGACCACAATTCTCTCTCCCAGCGTAGGCACAAACTTTTCCCACTGACCTTCTAAGTTGTCTTTGGTGTTTGTGGGTTGAGAAGTCTGGAGACCTCCACAGCTACTCATGATTCAGTCCTCTGAGGCCTGCTGCAGGTTCACTAAGGCCTGCCCCCCAAGCTGAACTGTGCTCCTCTCCCTACCTGGCGAGATACACTTTCCTGATCAACCATTCAGGCTGTCTTTGGCTGCAAATTTGTTTCATTCTGTCTTTGTGGGTTCTGCTGCTTTAGAATTTGTTTAGAGCCATTGTTATAGGTATTTTGAGGGGTTTGGGGGAGAGCTCGAGCAAGTCACTGTTTTTACTCCACCATCTTGGCTCTGCCGTCCATGGTATGTGATTATGATGAGATGCTATTATGCTATAAGAAATGATGAGCAGAAAAAACCTGAGAAAACTTATATGAACTGATACAAAGTGACATGTACTACGTACCAAGTAACAACAATATTATTAGATTATTAAGTGCGAATGACTGCTATTCTCAGCAATAAAATGACACAAGAGAACTCTGAAGGGCTTATAATGAAAAATCTTATCCATCCACAGGGAAAGAGCTGATGGTGTCTGAATACAGACTGAAGCACACTTTTTGTTTGCTTTTCTTCTTAAAGATTTTTTTTCTATGTTTTCTTACACAACATGCCTATTATGGAAATATTTTGCATGACTGCACACATATAACCTGTATCAAATGTCTTGCCTTCTCAATGAAGGGATGTGGAGAGGGAGGAAGGGAGAGAATTTGGAACTCGAACTTTTAAAAATGAATGTTAAAAACTGGTTTTATGTGTACCTGGGGAAAAATAAAATACTAAATAATTTTAAATAAAAAGAATAACCTAGTTTGAATGAAATAGGTAGTTTTGTTCTCCCCTCTTCTCTGTGAAAGGGCATTTTAAGCTTAATGTACCATGTGGTTTATCTTAATCATCAAACATTTAGTGAGCACCCACTGGGTACACAGAACTGTACAAATCACTTTCAGAACCCTAAAGAATGTGTATCAAGTGGAGCTATATTCCTAGCAGAGAATATAACTGATAAAATGGTCAGAAGATCCAGGATCAACTTATTTAGAGTCATTGAATCACTGTGTTGAGTTTGTGGATTCAAGGAAAAATTACAGTAAAAACTAACAGAGCAGAAAACAATGATGAGGCGATATGTGAAGATAATTATTTTGGGGAGTAGTAGAGATTCTGAAAGAAATGAAATATCTAATAATCATAATAAAATAGGAGGATATGAATACATAAAGGCCTATATAAATAATATAAATAAAATGGAAGAGATTCATTTATTGTCTCATATTTATTGATCCAACAAATATTTTTTGAGCATAAAAGATATGCAAAAGCCCTAGGAAAGGTACTGTGGAGAACAGAAAGAAGGCCCAGTCCCTATCATCATGTATGGCATATTCTACTTACATATCCAAGATATGTTAATATAAGGTATAGAAATTAATGTCATGTAACATTGATAGATGTGTATCTTTCTTATAGGAAAAAATTCTTGGGAAAAAAAACTCATCTAGGACTTAATGGAATTTCTGTCTATATTTTCTGTAACATGTTGTAACAAATCCAAGAGGATCTGCTTAGATAAGCTGGTTCAGATACTCATCCCAATCATATTTAATCTGCTTCTGATATTACTGACCACCTATATGGAGTAGTGATAGATCTCTTAGACTGCAGTGAAATAGAAATTGCCTTTATATGGCTACACTTGGAAACTTTTGGAGAAGATTAATTTTACTTTATTTTATTTTTTCACTTTTGATCCTAGCTGTGATCAGCAGGTATTTCAGATTTTCCATTATCTAGCTTACTGGTCACTATTGACCATCATGAGAATATTACAGTAGACTCACATGATAAAGGCAATAAACTTAGAATACCCCCTCATATTGAATTGTTAATATAAAACACATCATATTGGTAATCAATTTATAAAAAAAAAGTTAAAATAAGAGATAGGACTTCACAAAGAATCAGTTTCAGATTATATTTCATGTTTTATCTTTTTCAAGTAAAAGGGCAGAGCTAGATTTAGATGTGTTTTTCCCATTCTTTTTATATCATAATTTAAAATGCATAAGTTTGTAATGCTCCATTTTGTTTCTTAAAGAATATCCCTGCCAAAAGTAAAATAAAAGCAGAGTATCTGCAAAATTATTGCAGAACACAGAACTTTCTAAACAGAAACAGTGATATCTTTGAATAGTCCATGTTATCACCTTCTGGGAAACTGTAAAAGTTAGCATAATTAGAGAAAAACAGTAGAGAGGTAAGTCCCTGACAAAACTGCATCTACCTACAATGTATATATGAATCTTCCTGAAGAAAGTGACACCCAGCCAACGATATAAGAAGTTTATTAATTTACTGTAAACCTTCCCATTGCAAGGTCTGACTATTACAGGAGGTTGGTAGTATGGTTCATCTTCAATCCTCTAGACTCATGATTTCTCATGAATTAAGCAGAGTGTTAATATAATTCAAAATTATTTTTCTCTGTAATGATATCAGTTACCTTTTCCAACTTTTTTTGTGATGTAATCTTCATCTCTTTTAGCAACAGTCCTCTCTCTGTTTACCTGATTTTCCACTATTGCACATTCTTGACCATCTGCAATCATTGTCTCACCCAAACTTTTTTTTAAAGAACTGAAGAATGCTTAGCTCCTATTTTTGTACTCTAGCCTCTTCCCTGGAAGCTAATATGAGTTGAGAACAAGAGATAGACCCAATTTTTCCTGCCTCCTAAGACTAATTATTTAACAATTAAGCCTCCCTGCTTCTCCTTTTCTTTAAGTAGACCATCCTCTTGTAATAAAATAGCCAACTGAGTTTGGACTGACACGGGGCTTTTTTTTTTTTAACATGTATTGACATTTAAAATGCAACTATTTGAATTGTCTTTATACCTGTAATCTTAGATTGTATTCATATGGCCCCACATTTCTATAGGAAAACTTAAATAATGATAGTCTGAATGTTTTGTCTATACAACCATCTGAATCTGTAAAAATAAATTTAAAAATATTTATGGAAAACTTGAACTTTCATTTTCTAAACAAGTGTTTTGATATGATATTGCTTACCTCAGGTTTTTTCTAAACATAAAAAAACTTGCATCTACCATATGTGTAGTAACCAATTGGGTAATTTGGGCTGTTAAAATTTGATTTTGATTCACCTTAGTGGTAAATATAAATTTAGCAATCAATACACATTCATTGAATAACCTGTAAAATTAATTAGTGTTTCTTTTTTTTTGCCAATTGCGGTTAAGTGACTTGCTCAGGGTCACATGGCTAGTAAGTGTTAAGTGTTTGGTCTGAGGCCAGTTTTGAATTCAGGTCCTCCTGACTTCAGGGCTGATCCTCTATCCACTGCGCCACCTAGATGCCCCTGTAAAATTAATTAGAAAAAAATATTGTTTGTACCAAAATAAAGAGAAAAAGTGCTTTTTTTAAAAAAAAATTTGGTATTAGAATAATTCAGAAAATTCTTTCAATTCTGCATTTCACTACTGACTATTCTTCTTCAGAGATCTGTGAAAATTATAAATAAAATTGTTCTTAAGAAAATGCTAGAAATTGAAGGTTTGTCCATCAGCACCTTTACTCTTTCTTCCCATTTATTTATTTTCTGGTTGCCAGAATGCCTAAAGATTTGTCTAATTAGCTGTCAGTCAAGTGCTAACCTTGATGGCAGGATATATACTTTCATTTTCATGTGGAGGTCATGTTTAAACCTCATGGAAAAATTGAACAGTACAACCCTGAATTCATTAATTTTAGTCAGCATCATGAATAATATTGTACCTGGCCTCACAATGTAGCATGTCACAGTAGTCACTGGGGGAGTCAAACCTATTACCTGACCATCTCATATGTCACAGTTCACTCATTTCACACAGAGGCTTGAAATTCATTTTAATGCCAAGAGTATTTTGTTTTAGTCATGCTCTTTTATAACAAAATATTTTCCCATTTGTCTAATGGTCTTCAATTTATTTTTTTACCCTTATTCTTGTAATATCAGGTCTCAGGAGAAAGCAAGGTACTGAGCTTAGACAGGAACCATTTATTGCCAAAGAAAGTGAATGATGGATCTGTATTCTGCTATGTGGGTTAATTACTTCACTGCGTTTGGGTACAATTCAATGTACTGTGATATTGTATTTGTTTTAGTAATATCTATGTGGTGTGGACTCTTCAAAAACCACCTCTCTTGTGAAAATCGAAGCAATTTTGGTTGATATTTGGGAAGTGAATTGCATTTTAATTGAATATATAAATATATATATATATATATATACAAAAATATATAATACACATACATATATACATATATGTGTATACACACACATATATAACATAATGCCTATATGTATATACATTATACAAATATGTGTGTGTACACACACACACACACACACACATATATATATATATATATATATATAATATATATTATATATATATATATATATATATATAACATAATAGGATCATTGAAGATAAAGCCAAGTATGAGTATTTGATATATACCTGCATCATCACACAATTCCATGTTTAAGTGTTGATTCTTTTTTTTTTTTTGGATTTTGTTTAATGTGTCCCATGCTATGGGCTTTTGTTTGCTGGTACTGGACAATGTTTTAAAGATTTTAGGTCTTCAGGGCAAGTATTCTCTGATTCCATGCAGCAGTCAAACCTGTGAAAGACAAGCATGATAGGTAGGCTTGTGTAAAGTACTTGAAAGAGGGGCAGCTAGGTGATACAGTGTATAGAGTTCTGGCCTTGGAGGGAGGAGGACCTGAGTTCAAATCTGTCCTCAAACACTTGACATTTACCAGCTGTGTGACACTGGGCAAGTCACTTAATCCTGATTACCTCACCAAAAAGTAAGCAAGCAAATAAATAAATAAATAAAGTACTTTAAAGAAATTAAGCTATTTATAGTACAATGAAAGGCACTTGCTATTGTGACTAATGAGGCCCGGTTGTCATGAGGTGACTGGAAGGGCACTAAAAACACGATAATGAAAGATATCATTTAGAAGGTAGGTTCACAGCAAAGAGATGTATCAAAGTTTAAACAAGGGACTAGAAGAGTGAGAGCCAAGATGGTAGAGAAAATTCAGGGACTCACCTGAGTGCTCCCCAAACCCCCTTCAAGCACATTTAAATAATTCCCTAAAACAAATTCTGGAGTGGCAGAACCCACAAAAGGAAGGCATGAAATAATTTTCCAGCCAAAGACAATTTGGAAGATCAGCAAGAAAGTTCTGTTGCACTAGAGGGAGAGCGGAACACAATTCAGTGCAGGCTCTACCAGGTCAGATCCAGAAGGGGCCTCAGCAAACCAGAAGCAGGCCTTGGGAGTCACTGAATCAGCAGCAACAGTGGTTTCTTAAAAGCTCTCCACCCTCATAAGGTAGGGGGGTCTAACAACTGGTCAGAAGGAGATTACAGGTGTCTCCTTCCTGGCACTGGGGGCAGGACTCTGTTGCTTTGCCCATATGTGGATTAGTGTCCCAGTCCTGGGTGACAGTCCCAGGGTGAGGAGGAGCAATAGCATACCAGAGCTTGTAGCCACAGTTAAGCAGAGGACCCTTGTCACAATTCCAGGGCAGAAAAGTGTGCTTGTGGTTACTCACAAACCAGAGCACAGGCCATAGTAAACTTCTCCTTAGATCATACCACCTTGGAAGAACTGAAAAATTTCAGGTCCCTAGATATATTTCTGAAAATCAACTGTACAAAATCTATGAAGTTTGGTATAGTGTGCCCTCCACCATGGAAGCAGAGTCCCACTTCAGCAAAGAACAAAATAAAATTCAAGAAATTGGCTGGAAAAATGAGCAAACAACAGAAAAAAAATTCTGACCAAAGAAAGTTACTATGGTGACAAGGAAGATCAAAACACACACTCAAAAGAAGGCAATAAAGTAAAAACTCATACATCAAAGTCTTCAAGAAAAAAAAAATGACCTTAGGCCATGGAAGAGCTCAAAAAGGATTTTTAAAATCAAGTAAGAGGGGCAGAGGAAAAACTGGGAAGACAAATGAGAGTCATGCAAGAAAATCATGAAAAAAGTCAAGAGCTTGGTAAAGAAGGCACGAAAAAATACTGAAGAAAATAAAACATTAAAAAACAGACTAGGCCAAATGGAAAAAGATATACAAAAGTTCACTGAAGAGAAGAACTTCTTAATAAAAAACAAAATAAAACAAAACAGAACAAAAAAGATAGAATTGGCCAAATGGAGAAAGAGACACAAAAATTCACTGAAGAAAAAAAAATCTTATAAAGTAGAATTAGCCTAATGGAAAATGAGACATAAAAGCTCACTGAAGAAAATACTTGCTTAAAAATTAGAATTGAGCAAATGAAAGCTAATGACTTTATAAGAAATCAAGAAACAATAAAATAAAACCAGAAGAATTTAAAAAATAGAAGACAACATAAATATATTATTGGAAAAATAACTGACCTGGAAAATAGATTGAGGAGAGATAATTTAAAAACCATTGCACTCTCTGAAAGCGATGATCAAAAAGAGAGCCCAGGCATTATCTTTCAAGAAATTATCTTGGAAAATTATTCTGATATTAATGAACCAGAGGATAAGATAGAAATTGAAAGAATCCATTGATCACCTCCTGAAAGATGCCCCAAAAGGAAAACTCCCAGGAATATTATAGCCAAATTCCAGAGGTTCCAGGTCAAGAAAAAAAAATACTGCAAGCAGCCAGAAAGAAACAATTCAAGTATCATGGAACCACAGTCAAGATAAAACAAAATTTAGCAGCTTCTGCATTAAAGGATCAGAGGGCTTGAAATATGATATTACAGAGAGCAAAGGAACTGGGATTACTACCAAGAATCACCCAAAATATAAATATAAATGAATATAAACCTTCAGGGGAAAACTGGACATTCAATGAAATAAAGGACTTTTAATCATTCCTAATGAAAAGATGAGAGCTGAATAGGAAAATTTGACTTTCAAGTGCAAGGCTCAAGAAAAGCATAAAAAGGTAAACAGGAAAGAGAAATCATAAGGGACTTAGTAACATTCCTTCCGTGTAGAAATGGGAGGATGATGCTTGTAACTCACAAGAACTTTCTGGTTATTAGGGCAGTTAGAAGGAGTATATATAGACAGAGGGCACAGGTGTGAGATGAATATGAAAGAGTGATATCTCAAAAATAAAATTAAAAGGTGAGAAAGAAGAATGTGCTGCGAGAAAGGGAAAGGGAGACGTAGAATGGGGTAAATTATCTCACATAAATGAGGCAAAAAAAAGCTTTTACAATGGAGGGGAAGATGGGGGAGGTGGCAGGGAGCACTTGAATCTTAATCTCATTGGCTCAAAGAGAGAATAGCATACACAATCAATTAGGTATAGAACTCTATCTTGCCCTATAGGAAAGTATGAGGGGAAGGGAAGAAGAGAAGGGGCCAATAACAGAAGTGAGAGTGAATTGTGGGAGCCATTAGTCAGAAGCAAAACACTTTTGAAAAGGGATAGGGTGAAAGGACAGAGAGAATGGAATAAACAAGGAGGGAGTAGGATGGAGGGAAAACAATCATAACTTTGAAAAAAATTAAAACAAGTTTCTCTAAGAAAGGTCTCATTTTTCAAATATATAGACAAGTGAAAAACAAGGGACTTATTCAGGGTTTTCAAATGAGTAAAAATTCCCATGAGGGAATATGGAGTTGAAAAGTCAGACAAAAGGCAACTAGCAATACATGGAAATGGGATATAGAAGCCATCACCACCAATACATTAAAATTGTACACCCAAAATAGTCTGTGGGTTACTCTGATGAGCAAATGACAAACCTTCATTTTTCCTCATCATGAAATTCTTAATCTTTTGTACCTGTTATGTGTGAGCAGTGCTATTACTAATGACAATTTATTTAGGTGTCTGAAAGTTGATATTAGCTCCATAGGTACAGTTCTGATCATTAGTACTAGGCTTGATCTAGCCATAATTCTCTTTATTTCTTTCCACAATTCTTTAACACACATTAATTTTCCTTTGAATATCTTTTGTTTTTATATCACTTTCATTTCCCAACATATCCAGCTACAACCTAGGGATCTATCACTTTACAAGAGGCTTAAAAAAGAGAAAAGAAAAACAGAAAAACTCATATTGTGTCTCCCAGTAAATACTTAACATCTTTAAAGAAAAGGACTGTTTTGTTTTTCTTTGATATTCCCAGTGTTTAGAACATTGTCTGCCACATAGTAGGTACATTAGATATGTTTGTTGACTTGCCTTAAGGGCTTCAACAACGTAATAAGTACATCAACTAAACCTGATGGCATGTATTGGATTCTACCTCCATAATCTCCTAGTTTTGTAAAGAAGGGAGGTGAATTTTCATAATTTCCATTTAGGGACAAAGTTGGTCATTATACTTTACAATGCTAATTTTATATTGTTGTTGGTAGGTGGTGTTTCCATTTATATTGTTGTAGTCATTATGTATGCCATGTTCTTGTTTCTGTTAGTGATGTTCGTATGTCCTTGTATATTTCCCTATATTCTTCTTATTTATTATTTCTTATGAGGAAGTAATATTCCATTACCATAATTTATTTAGCCCATGCCTAGCTGATGGACATTTACTTTATTTCTCTCTTTTTCTACCACAAAATTGCTACTGTGAACATTTTGGAGCATATAGGATATTTCTTTCTATATTTGACCTCTTTGGAATATAACCTACACTTTAGGTACTTTCTTAGATAATTCCAGACTACTTTCCAGAATAGTTGGATCAATTCCCAACTCCAACAGCAGGGTATTAGATTGGTAAATACTGTTTAAGGGCATAAGGACAAAACAACTGGAGGAACTATGTGGATAAAGTGTGAACACTTCTACATATCACAATGACAATACAGGGAAAGAAGCCTCAGGCCTAAATTTCTTGGGCAATGCTATTAAATTATGCCTCTCATTCTCATACAAGCTTTTTTTTTGGCATTCCAATGGCTTTCACCATAACATCTACTGTCTTCATCAAAGGAGTTTGTCCCTACCACATTCACCAGCGTCCAGGTTTACTCCAGTTTACACACCACCAAACCACAGGATATGAGCTACTTTCTTTAAATTCAACTATTTTTCACTCCCACTGTTCTCTACAACAATGGGAACATCTGCAGGAATGTTCTTTATGTAGTATATGAGATCACCTGAATTCCATTCTGCATCCCAACCACAAAGCACTCCTCTCTCCTGACAGTACTATTGTTAATAATAATGGGGCACAAACACCTCCATTGTATCCTGTCCAGGCTCCGGGGTAGGAACTTGTATGAGTACCAGAAAAATAATATGGAAAGAACATGATGGTGGTGGAAATGTTTCAGCTAAATCATATCTATCTTCTGGTCCACGGTCTTTCCAATATTGAGGACTTAAAATTGCCTTTCTGTTGCTGCCTCTAGTCCTTCCTTAATCTTCTACTGACCATCTATCAAAGGGAGGGTTGGTATGAAAATTATAATTTGTTGAGGTGAACTAGATGCTAGAGATCAGCCATCCCTAGATCCTAATCGCAGTTGAGAGGGCACTGGCAGTTTTAATGATAGATGTTTTATTCAGGGAACAGTCATAATAAGAAGGTCTGCCTTGACACAATCAGGAGCCACATATTACAATTTTCTGAGAATAGAGAGTTAGGGAAATTGGACCAAGTTCTTTACCCTTTTGTAAGTCATGAACTGCTCTGGCAGTTTAGTGAAGCCTATGAACCCCTTCACAGAATAATGTTTTTAAATAATTTTATTCATATATACCTACTTGTGTCTAATGGTAGCCATCTCTAGGATGGGAAGGGAGAGAAGAAAAAAAGAAAAAAATATGACATGATAATTTTGTTGAATATTTGAAAGGGATGGTAAGTTGTACATAGTACATTTGCAGTTCCATGTACAATATTTTTTATTGTACTATGTTATGAAATTCTTGTTTTTTTTCAAAAAAATTAAATTTAAAAAATGAACTTATAAAATAAAATACATAGTATTCTATAGGAAATCAATTATTTTGAAATGTAGTTATAATAAATAAACATAAAATAAAACAAGTTAACACATTCTTGGTTAAGAACCCTTGATTTAAGTGTAGACCAGACTAACTTGCATTTGCTCCCCTTCTGTAATACTTGTTCCATTCCCTATACTCCTCCATGAAATGGTAACAGAGTAGCCTAATTTCTGGTGTACTGTTCTCACCCCCAGTGGCTGTTTTCTACCCATCAGAAGTAGGTAGTCCTTTAGTAATATAGAAACCTTTCTTTGCCCCAGAGGCAGTCTTTTGCATTGGCATCCCCACTCCATGTGAGCCCCTACCTCCATTTGTCCCTTGTATAAAATTGCAAATTCCAACCCAGATTGTACCTATGCAGAAGGTGTAAACCGTTCACCATTAGACATTGCTGTAATAGGTGGCCATTCTGAAGATGACTGAGGAAAATAAAATTATATGATTTCTAGGGAAAAGTTGTTGGTATTTAGACTTTAGTACCTCTACCTTATTGCCTCTGGAGATCAGAGCAAATATTTCTCTCAGCTTTAGCCATGGAGTACTGTAGGCATTTTGGACCTTTTGGGATTTCAGGTATATTATTCTGGGAAATTTAACTAAACTAAATGCCAGATTTAAATCACTTCAACCCATCTTGGAAGCTATTACCATGGCAAGCTTTCTAAGGCATTTCTTTGATTGCTCCTTTTTCTTGGTTTAAAACATTCAAAGACTCCCAATTGCCTACCAAACAATGTCATCCTACTCTTTCCTGGCTTTGTGCCTTTGAGAATGCTCCACTGGAGGCTTGCAATGGTCTAGCCTCTTATCTACCTAGAAATTCTTTCCTGTAAGGTTTAGGTCAGGTATGGTATTCTCATGAAACTTTCTCTGATCCTTATGTTACTCTCTTGCCTATAGCTATTACTGTTTCCTCTCTGGTTGAATTTCTAATATTTGGACTTTTATCTATGTGACATATTATTTCTTGCATGACATACTATACTGGGTTGTAAGCTACATGATGGCAAAGACTGTTTATTATTTCATCTCCATATATCTAGAACCTGATGTAGCACTTTGGACTTATTAGGTCTGAGTATCTAATGACTTGAATGAATAAATGGAATAAGATTTAAGCTCTTCAGCTTGGCACTGAATGCTTTGTATAGTATAATCCTTTGTCACTGCTCACATGGACAAGGCTTCAGTTCAAATCTAACATATACTGTTAGCAATGCCATACCTTTCTCTTCCCTTCCACTGAACATTTCTTTATGCTCTTACATCTGATTATTATGTTCTCCCAAGGCTGATTCTTTTTCTTTTTCCTCATTCAATTGAACTGTTGTGCTCTTCCATCCATCCAGAAATGCTTTAGAGTGTAAATTTCTTCAGATTAGGGACTACTTCAGTTGTGTAGATAAAAGCCATTTACTAAGTGTTTGCTGAATTGAACTAATTTGAATTGTTTTTTCTTGAAAATTGCCTTATTGATCTACGTTTGTGAAGTCAAAAAGGCAGTGCGTACCATTGATAGAGCACCAGCTTCAGTGTCAAAAGATGTAGGTTCAAATCCTGCTTCTGTTACTTAGTACCTGAGGGATCTTGGGCAAATATTCATTCAATCTCTCTGGACCTTAGGCTCTTCATCTGTAAAATTGATAGCTGTACTTGATTGCATTTAAGGTTCATTACAATTTGAGATCTGTGGTCTATTACTAGAGCAAAAGAGCCCTAGCATCTTTAAGCTACCTTCATTACACTCTTGTAAAGGAAAATTAAGACAAGATCTGTGATGGATTTTAAAATGCAAAACAGCATCACCAAAGACCTACCTCTAGAATTTTAAGGAACTTATAAGATGACTATTCTAATATGTCAGGTTTTCTTAGAACCTCAGGGAGGCCTCCTCCCCTGGAAAGACAAAATATGTCTCTTAGAATAAGACTGACATTAAGATAGAGATAGAGTCTTGTCCCTCTCTTCACAAGGAATCTATTGATTAAAAGAGACTGATTTCACAGTTCAGAAAACTAGAACTGTGGGCTAATTGGTGTACCACATTTTGGAATCTCCCACTCAAATTTTATTTCATTTCAGCTTATTAGGACTTTTACTACTATATAGACAAATTTAAAATTTTTAATTATGTTTGAAAACATTATGTTTGGTGGCTTTCTGTAAACAAAGAGCAATGTAAGACAAAAAGGATATTTATCTGACTCTACCCTGTAAGTTCTTGAGGATTTGTCTTGAACTAAGCATATCCACCATCATTCAAGAAAAAATTCTGTGGTTTTTTTTCACTTTAGGATAAATACAGCTTATATATAGATTAGTAAATTAATGTGAATAATGACTCCTGTGAAATAGTAACATTATTAAAATTTGTACTGCATATTTCCATTGGGCTGGAACCAATTACTTATTTTTATGTAATGATAACTTCAAATAGTGCACCTTTGAATACACTTGGTTAATTCAGAAAATTCATCATTTGTACTAATGAAGATTTACCTGTATTGTTAAACTACGTGGTTCATTTTTAAAATGTCTAGTTTTAAAAGAAGGAGTTTTTTTGCAGAAGCTGATACAAGGCTGGGAGGAACAAACAAAATTGTATCCTCCAATTTTTGGAAGTATTACATTAAAAAAAATCACATTTAAAGTAACAAGTTTTAGGTGTTGGAAACTCCCAGTGTGTAAATTCCTTCTACTGATGTGTATCGGTAATTCATTTGTAACTATAATCTTAGAGAGTAAGGTGGGAAATATCATACAACACTGGCCCTGGGTCAATCAGCCAGCCAGTATATCAGAGCTTAAGTTTCCTGATTTATACCTAGCCTCTATCTTAAACAACATGCTGCCTCTAAGCTTGGTATTATTGAAAATTATCATCAGGTCATGGCCTGGATGACATGAAGGGTCCTAATTATACATCTCAAGACTTTTTCACTTTATTGGCTCATGCATCCCACCTGGGAAACTTGAGGAAAGTTACACTTGGTACCCACCTCTCAGCACACTGAGATCACCTGTCTCTTGGGAAGCAGTGAAGGAAAGCTACTGAAAGACTCAAGCAATAAAATAGGATCTAAAAATAGAATCCTTGGGAAGAAAAGAGAAACTCTCTAACGAGCAATTTTCTCCTGGAACTGTATGCAAATACCCTGTCACAGGTCTTGAATATACAGGTTCTTCTCCCTTTGTCGTTCCTGTTGCTCCTAGCAGGTGTCCCCAGTCATTACTCCCCAGGTGTTATGCATTGCTTTTTGCAGGTGTCATCAAGAGTTGCTCTCTTGGGCCTCCTACTGCAGTTTCTTGTGGATCCCTGTAGGTATCATCAGGAAATACTATGTTGGTTTGTTATGACTCCTTATACATTTCTAAGCATCAGAAAGACCCCAATCCAAAATTTCCACAGCACCAACCACCACACACACACACACACACACACACACACACACACACACACACACACACACCCCACTTCTCACTTGGTGTAACATTATCTTTTGGCTAGCAACATTAAAATTAAAACAGACTTCAATTTATTTTTCCTTCTTTGGTGAGTATGTTCTTTGGGATCCCAGAATAAGGGGAGAAACACCTAAAATTTGGATCATAGCTTTAATGATTCAGTACTAAAAAAAAAAAGTTATTTTCTCTTACTGAAGTTGGTCCCCCATTGTCAGGGTTCCTATTGATCTCAGGACAAGTTCCCTGTAACACAGGAAACACTGACTGTGCCAATTGTAGGGACACAGGAGGCACTACCAGAGGTTTTGAACCAGGCTCTAGTAGGTTCACTCTTGATCTGGGCAGCCAGAAGAACAGGAAGACAGCTTCAGAGGGGTTAGGTAATTTACTTTATTATCTATTATTCTTCTTCTCAAGTGGGTTGCTGATAATAGGAGCACCAATTCCTATAGTTTCCCCTAATTATTCTTCTCCTAGAGGCTGGTGAGAATGGCGCAGCAACTCCTATGTAGGAGCACAACTCCTGTCTCATTCCCCTAAGCCTCGAAGGGGGCCAGTCAAGGCAGCACAATATTCCATCTTGTTCATTCCCTGCTAAGCCTCAATGGGGCTTAGTTGAAGCAAGCACATTCATAAATCCCCACAAAACCCCACTTACTGACCAATGCTCTCTTCATTTATAGAGAAGCACACAAAAAAGGCAATTTGCCAGCAATAGCCTCATAAGTTTACATTAACTCTAGCAACATCATGATGACTTACCACTGTGCAGACTCAGCAGACTCAAATGTTTACTTTATCTCACCATTATATCTCACCGTGCAGTAGTAGTAGAAACTGTTTATAATGTGAAAACCTGGGAACTAGAGATTGTTTTGACCATGGATCCTGGGAACTAGTATCTATAAAAGTCTCCTTCAAGAAATGCCTTTTCTGGAGCAGTTAGGTGGCTCAGTGGATAGAGCGCTGTCCCTGAAGTCAGGAGGAACTGAATTCAAATCCAGCCTCAGACCAAACACTTCACACTTACTAGTTATAAGACCCTGGGCAAGTCACTTAGCCCCAATTGCCTTAAAATATGCCTTTTTTGAGTTGTGAAATGATTCAACCATTTTGGAGAGCAATTTGGAACTATGCCCAAAGTGTTATAAAAATGTACATATCCTTTGACCCAGCAATAGCACTTCTAGGGCTATATCCCGAAGAGATCACACAAATGGGAAAAAGCCCCGAATGTGCAAAAATATTTATAGCAGCTCTTTTTGTGGCGGCAAAGGATTGGAAATTGGGAGGATGCCTATTAATTGAAGAATGGCTGAACAAGTTGTGGTATACGAATGTGATGGAATACTATTGTGCTGTAAGAAATGATGAACAGGCTGACTTCAGAAAAACCTAGAAAGACTTGTATATTCTGATGCTGAGTGAAGTGAGCAGAACCAGGAGAACATTGTACACAGTAACAGCCATGTTGTGAGATGACTAATATTGATAGACTTAAACCTTCTCAGCAATACAAGGATCTAAGACATCTCCAAAGGCCTCATGATGGAAAATGCTATCCACATCCAAAGAAAGAACTATGGAGTTCGAATGCAGGTTGAAGCATACTATTTGCTAATTTTTTTTCTCCTGTTGTGATTTCTTTCCTCTTTCTGGTGGTTCCTCCAAATGGTTCTAATTCTTACTTGTAATATCACTAATGTGAAAATATGTTTAATAGGAATATATATGAATAGCCTATATCAGATTGTGCACCATCTTGGGGAGGGAGGTGGGGAAAGAGGGGGAGAAAAATTTAAAACTCAAAGGCTTATGGAAGTGATTGTTGATAATTCATAACAAATTAATTTAAAAAACAGAAAAAAAGACTTCTGGTTGAAACAAATAAAAAAAAGTGCCTTTTCTCCAAAGTTTTTCAAGTTTCAGATATCATGACAACAAATTTTGAAAGCCTTTTTCAGTCTGATATCCAACAATCTGGATTATTTTATTTT
Source organism: Phascolarctos cinereus (assembly GCF_003287225.1). Lineage (NCBI taxonomy): Eukaryota > Metazoa > Chordata > Mammalia > Diprotodontia > Phascolarctidae > Phascolarctos > Phascolarctos cinereus. Next base: position 420,147,012 of record NW_027555847.1, read on the forward strand.
CAGACACAGTTGTTATTTGTTCAGAAACCAGAAAAAATTATTAATAGTACTATAAATTAGTTTTTTTTTTTTAAATAGCACCTGGGTAAGACTATTTGGATTAAAAACTCTGCTGATTATCAACTCATTTAAGTTGTAAGTATAGCAGAATATTGTGTCCAAGAGCATTGGGGAGAATGGGGAAGAGCAAGTTAAGAAGGCCCACATGGAAGGATCCCAGTCCTCTATTCTTTTATCTTTTCCTTTTTATCCTCATCATTTGGGTTTGTAAAAATGTTACATCAATCCATCACCCAACTCCACTTAAAATGATCATCTTATTCATGAGAGAAAAAGCCTATTAATCAAAGTCATGATTCTAAGTTTTGAAGTTCTTAATTATTTTCAAAGTATTAAAAGCATTTGGTTGGAAGACAGCTACACAAGAAATGTATTGTGATTGGTTGATAAGGCACATTTTTCCCCATTGGGGCTTAAATAAAATAGTGAATCAATTGCAAACTAGAGAATTGCATTATCCACATTTCTGGCCAGACTAGAGGAGTGAACAGCTGTAGACAAAACAATGATAGGGAATCACTTGTGGAATAAGCAGAAGAGCCACTGACTCACCACCTTGTTAACCAAAGATCCTCTGAACTTTGAAAGTTTGGAAGGTTTTTGACTCCCCTCAGGAACCTAGTTGTGTCCCTGAAATCACTTCTGGCAGTATCTACATAGGAAGCTGAAGACAAACTAAATACAACAAGGAAAGACAGCTTGAGGGCTCTCCAAGAATTCTATGACAAAACCATACTATATCTAAGGAAATTAATCAGAGCTTCATTAAAGGTCTTCCAGGAACTATGAGGTTATCTTCTTTGTACATTTCACTCTTAAGTTTGCTTCCACTTCCCACTGGGCTCTCTACGTAATTGTAGCAGGATGTGCTCCTGGTTTTTTACATCACCTAGTTCAGGGGTGGGGAACCTGAAGCCTGGAGGCCACACATGTCCTTCTAGGTCCTTGGAGATGTCTTTTGACTGAATCCAAGTTTTACAGAACAAATCCTTTTATTTATTTTTTATTATTTTTAAAATTAATTCCAACAGTGTTCCAATTTTCTCACATCTTCTAAAACATTTATCATTTTCCTGTTTTGTCATGTTAGCCAATGTAATAGGTGTAGTGTGGTACCTCAGAGTGGTTTTAATTTGCATTTCTCTAATCCTAGTGACTTAGAGCATTTTTTCATATGAATATAGTTAGCTTTAATTTCTTCATCTGAAAGCTGCCTATCCTTTGACCTTTTATCAATTGAAGAATGGCTTGTATTCTTACAAATTTGACTCAGTTTTCTCTATATGTTAGAAATCAGGCCTTTATCCGAGACAACAAATCCTTTTATTAAGGAAATTTGTTATTAAGGGGAAGTTTGGATTCAGTCAAAGGGCCACACTTGGAAGACCTAGAGGGCCATATGTGACCTTGAGGCCACAAGTTCCCCACCCCTGGTCTAGAAAATGGGTTTGTTTTATAACCATTTTGTATCAGGGAGCCCTTTGTCAGTCTGATGAAGCCTATTGATATCTCATAATATAATCTTTAAATAACTAAAATGAATGCATAGGATTACTTAGAAAACAACTATATTGAAAAAGGGTTAGAAAAAATAAAACAAAAGGTAAAATTTAAAGTAAAAGAGAACAAAACAAAAACAAGTTCATAGATCCCAATGTTAAAATGTTCTGGTCTACAAAACGAAAGTCTACAAAAATCTATGTTCTTAATTCTTTTTCCTTGTAACCTTGGTATGGCTAAAAGTTAATAAATCATGGAACCCAGTAGGTGGAACATAGATACCATCCTAAGTAATGTCCTGAACACTTATTGCCTGGTAGCTTATGATTATTTCCCCACATCACATCTTTCCCCACTGAAGACAATGTAATTTTCTAAAGCACAGGTCTTTAGTAACATGACAAAACTGCCCTCTGGGAATATGCAGCTGGATATCCCAAGAAAATCTCAAAACTAATGGGTCCAAAATTGAACTCATTATCCTGATAAAACATCACTTTCTTCTCAACTTCCCTATTTCTTTTGATGCCACCACAATGTTCATAGTCACTCACAACGTGCAAATTATCTTCATCCCTTTATTTTCTCACTTTTCCTACCTCTTCAAACAATTTATCCCTTTTTAATGTGTCTAACCACACCCTTTCTTCTTTATACCTTACCCTGACATCACCCTTGTTCAGGTCCTCATAGCCTTTTGACTACAGTACACTATTTTAAGAGCTTGAAAACTGCTTTTGCTGACTCCAGTTTCTCCCTTCTCCAATCCATCCTCTATATAGTGATCAAAATAAATGACCTAATAAAATGGTATTATGCCCCTGTCCTGCTAAAAAAAATCATTATCTTTTAAGTTTGCATTTTTTGAAACTTGAGAATTGGACTCAATTTACCATTACATCTTCACTTTACATAATTCCTTTTCATGTACTATATGAAACTCGATATGTATATCTTAAACCATACTCTCCTTTCTCCACACACTAGCACACACTAGTTCTATCCTTGTCTTTTCTTATTGAAGACTTTAAAAAAATTTTTAGGTCCAGCTCAGTTGCCTCTTCTCCTTGAAGTCTTCTAAGATACCTCAGCTAAAATGATTTGTTCCTCTTCAAAAGTTTCTTGGAATGTACTTTCTCCTATTCTTGCCTTTGTCTCTCTCACCTTCTATTTTTTTTTTGTCACACACTTTTGTGTACATGTTTTACACTTCCTTTTAGATTGTAAACTTCTTTATTTGGATTGTTAAGTTTTGATCACAGATCTCTTTAGACTTCATGCTGGGTACTCTTCCCACTTCTTCTACCACACCCTGATGCTTCCTGGAAACCAAAAGATAGTTCATTTTCTCCCCCCAAACAGTGGCTTCATTCCAAAACCATAGCTGCTAAACAGAATGGCTTCTGGAATGACTCTTGACAGACTATAATTTATGGCCAACTATATTCTATAGCTGAGGAATCTTCATTTCCTCTGTAATGATGACCTTCCCTACAAAAGGAAGAGTTATCAGCATTGTGTAGGACCACTCTCAGGTTTAAAAAAAACGAAAAAAAAATTATGCCCACCATATTAATCTAAAATCAGGAGAAATCTAAATAGACAACTGAGGTGAAAATATCTCTGCAGCTTTTACTTTACATGCAGCATTTAAAATTATTTTTGCAATGGAGGTTATTCATTCATTCATTCATTTATCCTTTTTTGCTGAGTAGGTCTTTCAAAATAAAATTTTATTCAACTGGGTTGTTTTTAGAGGTGGATTGGAATAAATTCACTGAATGATACTCTATAGGATCATAGAATCAGAAGGAGGATGAAACATAATACTTAACAAGTTCAGGCCCCTAACTTTAGAATTGAAGGAACTGAGGCCAACAGTAGTTAGATGACTTATCTAAAGTCACCTTGGTAGAAAGTAAGAAAGACAATGTTGGATTGAGGTCCACTGGATTCATTCAGGATCATATTCACTCCACGTGGGGTTTTGTGGGGTTTTCTAGTATGATTTAAATGACCAAAAATGATGAAGATTGTTCCCTTGATGTTGTTTATCCTCCTATCCATGAATATTTTATTACCTAGAACATAAAATCAAATATTTTGATTTTCCTTTGCTATCATTCTCCTTTTCTTTTTTCTCTTTCTTTCTTTTTCTCTTCCTTCCTTCCTTCCTTCCTTCCTTCCTTCCTTCCTTCCTTCCTTCCTTCCTTCCTTCCTTCCTTCCTTCCTTCCTTCCTTCCTTCCTTCCTTTCTTTCTTTCTTTCTTTCTTTCTTTCTTTCTTTCTTTCTTTCTTTCTTTCTTTCTATCATAGAAGTGACTTTGGTCCTCACAAGCCATGCCAATGAAACAGAATCTGTGACAAATTGTTTAAAAATTGTCTGGTGACAAAATTTATGCCTATTATTAGAGGGCTGGCCTAGGTATGTTTCAAGTTTTTCATGGGTTTATCACTGAGTGATTATTACTATTATTAATTATTATTATTATTTGTTAGCTGAAGGAAGTAATTCTGGCATTCAATCTACCAAGTTGTTGACTTGCATCAAGGTTTAGGCTTATGTACAAAAAGAAAGTTGATCCAATCATACAAATGTGGATTATTTAATACCATGCCTGTAACAAAGCAAAAGTTGCTGTTGTAACCTTCAGAAGGAGGTAAGATGGGGAAAGGGATTCTGCCTGCTCTCAGGCATAGCTAAGTAAATGATGTACTCGAATGTTTCAATACCCTAAAAACATGTAAGTCTCAGTGTCCCCTCCATTAAAAATGATTGTTTAGAGTCTATCTATAACTTAATAGGTGGTGTTTAAGAGTTGTTATGGCAAAAGAAGTAACCAGATAATCCATTAAGCTAATAAATAAGTAAATGAATAATCATCCTAGAGCCTATCTACTGATAAGCCTGTTTGAAATTAGCTTGGCTGACATTATAATATAACTAATTTGGGTATAGGTGTAACAATCCATCATAGAACCCCATACAAAAGATGTTTCTATCTTAGAAGAATTTTATAAAGGTAGTATTCTGCCTGAACTGACTTGAAAATCTAGCATCATCTCCAAATCATGATGAGGAATCAAACTAGAAAGTTTTAATAATGTTTTCAGTAAAAATTATAGTCTAATAGTAGAAAGGTAGTTCTTTTAATATAAACTTTTTTATCTAGGGTATAAGTGTGCTTGTAAAATATAGTGGAATATTGAAATGTGCAAAGATTAATTAATCAATCAACATTTATTAAGTGCTTACTATAGGTCAGGCACTGTGCTAAGTGCTGGGGTTACAAAAAGAGGCAAAAGACAGTCCCTGCCCTCAAAAAGCTTGCAATCCAACATGCAGGCAAATATATACAAAGCAAGCTATATATATAATATATATAAATATATATATATATTTCCTATAAACAGGAAATAATTAACAGAAGAAAGGAACTGAAAGTAGGAAACGTTGAAGAACATTTACATGGGATTTAGTTGGGACTTAAAGAAACCCTGGGAGGTCCACAGGTAAAGCATAGGAGGAGGAATATTCCAGGTATGAGAAAATGCCCACAGCTAAGAGATGGAATATCTAGTTCACAAAACAAGAGACCAAGGCTGTCCTCCAAATAAGCATCAGGTGTCTGATTTGGTTTATAGTGCTAAAAAAGAATATTAGATTAGAAGTGAGAAGATTTAAATTTTAGTCACAACTTTACTTATTTTGAGTGGCCTTGGAGAAGACACTTTGACCATTTGGGTCTAAGATGCCTTTTCAAATTTAGCAGGCTGGTCTAGGTGAGTTCTACTTTTCTTGACTCATCAAAGCAAAGAAACCTAGGAGTCTGCAAATGTTAGGGGTCACCAGACCTTTGGATCTGAGCCAAGAAATACCTACAGACCCTTCCAATAGGTCACTTCCTTCCAACTTTCAATTTTCTAGAGAAAGTACAGATATTTTCACCTTTAAATTCAGTGGTGGACATTTTTAGTTAACCTATTCTTTTTGGAAGGTTGCCAAAATATTTTGCAGGTAGGTGCTAAATGAATTCATTCAGGTCCTGATTCTGCAGTATTTATTCAAGCAAAACTTTTACCAAAGGTCCCATTGCCCCTGAGGTCAATAGGAACTTTGCATGAATAAGTAATGCTGAATCAGACTGTAAATACATAATCAGAAATCTCCCTCAGTTTGCATTTTTAGTATAGGTTTCCTACCTTTTGAGCTAATATCCTGTGAGACTTCTTAAAGACAGCCAATATCTGATGGATAAAGCCTCAGAATTACCACACTATCAACATCCTTTCAACTCCTTAGTTCTGGTTAAGCTATTAGAAAGTATATCACAGAATTTGAATTTATTATAGAAATTTGGCTCAGTAACAGTTAAACTGGGCCACTTTTCATCTCTGTATACTTATCCCATTTAGCTATGTGGTATAATAAATCAAGATTTTTATTGCTTGGCTGATAGTATGAGTAAAAGTGGGTTGGAAGAAGATAAAAATGCAGGAGAAACAAAAGTGAATTTGAGTTATCAGAAACATTTGAAGGTCAAAAGAATCGAACATTTTTTATTCCTTAAAGGTGAATTTTAAATTTCCCTCCCCTTATAATTTATATTAAAAACACTGGTATCTGCAAATGATTTTTAAGATCATGGGTAAATGAATCTTTTGTATGGTATCTGTTATACTTACCTCAGAATTGAGGGTGGGGGTTGGGAAAGGGGGAGGGGACTGGAATTGTGAGATCATTTGTACATAGTACTGAATGGTGGAAAGAACTCCTCCAATGCAGATTGACAACATCTATTACTTATAGCCTTACAGAGTTCACTTGGGTCCCATAGACTGTACATATCATATTCCTGGCAGAATCTGAACCACAGTCTTTCTGACCTTAAGGCCAGTCTTCTGACTATTCTTCAGGCTGCTTCTCAGACATCATCACTCTTTAACGTAGACAAAAGCCAATTAATAGATATGTACTTTGAGTTGATGTCTTCAAAGATCTATTTTGAAAATGCAGATTTACCAAAAACTGAAATGTATAAATACTTCTACCCTCATTTCACCCCAGAATTACAATTGTCAAAAGGATTTGTATTCTCTAATGATGATTAAAATAGTTTTTTTCTTGCTGCGGCTTCTGTTATAATTTAAATAATTATTTGTTTTCTTTTATAAACAGACATTAATAAAACCACAGAAACAAAATATATTTGCCTTACTACTTCTGATTCTTTGCAAAGAAACCTATGTCAATTCTCTATTGACACGCTTAAGTTCATGCTAAGCTGTAAAATGTAATTTTCTCTCCTGAAATAAGAAATCAAAGTTTTCTTTCATGTTGAAAGAAGCTTCCAAACTGACCAATAAAGGCAAAAATAACTTTAACTGAAAGCTTCAGAAAACATATTTTATGGTTGGCCCTTTAAAATAGTTAAAAAAAGGTAACATTTGGTGAAGCCTGAGGAAGGTCAAAAAGGAAATGTGAAAAATAGGATGAGCCATCTCTCTACAAAGTTATTCTTATAATAAAATGCACAAAAGAATTACTGAGTTGAAAATTTGTTTTCTCCCTGAGAGCTCAGTGATGAATCTCAATCTGTGGAGAATAATCTTGATTCTCTAAACCAGAGCATCTTCACAATTTCCCAATTTGTACCTTTAAAAGGTAGTCAAAGGGAGGAGGCAGTGAGTAGGAAGTAAGTCTCATCATCCATATACCTCTATTAACACATTGATTTATACAACATGGTACCATATGGTTTGATGGAGTTATTGTGATTGATTCTCTGATTTGCAAAGGTGATCAGTATTTACACCAATTTCCAATGTTTTATAAGCTTCCAAACTGAAATTAGTCATCTGTCACTACTAACAGAAACAATGTAATTAGAGCTTCTGATTTATAGTGGAATTTCCAAGCGTTAGAAGAATTTCCCAAGAGTAATATTATGCTCCATCTTTTGTCATAAATTTATTCAGCTGCATGAACACAAAAAAGACTAAAGAGGCAAGAAGACTGTAATTCATTGTGAAGTATTCAGTTTAAATGTCAGGAAAAAGTCCTGGAGTGCACCCCTATTATCAGCTTTGGCAAAAACACACATAAAACAGCTTTCATCTGTTTTATTAAGACTTCTGTGCCTCAGTTCACAAATTAAAATACACATTTACATTTCACATAATATCTCACTATTATTCTTGTGGCCATTCAACCTTCCACCCCTTTGCTGTCTCAAAAGGTCATAGACTCGTGGGATCACATTCATTCAACAGGGGAGAGAGTAATAGGAAGAGAAACTTTGAGGAATATAATGGGATTGGAGCTGGCTGCTACAATTTTCTTTTATACTATTCCCACAGTGAGCAAGACAGTGGTACCCTTCAGTGTCAGGGCCAACTCTAGCCCCCATCTGAGACCCTGGGAGCCTTCATATATTCCTAAGAAAATAAACTAATGATTTTTTTTGTTTTTTGTTTGTTTGTTTATTTTTGCAAGGCAGTGGGGTTAAGTGACTTGCCCAGGGTCACACAGCTAGTGAGTGTTATGTGTCTGAGGCTGGATTTGAACTCAAGTCTTCCTGACTCCAGGACCAGTGATCTATCCACTATGCCACCTAGCTGCCCCAAATGAATTTTTTTTAGAGTGAAACAGCAATTGAGGTAGAGCTGAGTATGATGTGATACTAAAAAGTAAATATCTAGAAAAAAAGGTAAAAAGAGTAATTATCTTATGCAAATAAGGTATGAGAGGAAGAACTGACATAAAGGAATTAAATTGGGGAGGAGGGCTGGTAGTTCTAGAACCCTATTGTTATCAGGAATGGGTTAAAGAGGGAACAACACACACATATGCATAAAAGTCTTCTAAATTCAGAAAGAAATAAAACACTAAAAGAATAGGGAGGAGGGAGAGGATAAGGGAGGCAGTTTTAGGGTGGGGGGAGAGTACAAGGGAGGGATTTCTGTTGGAGGGAGGTTAAGTAATAGGAGGGCAAGGTACAGAGTAGAAGTAAAGTAAAAGACTAAGGAGGGATAGGAAATAAGAGATAGGCACAAATATAAAATAGAGTAAAATTTATTATTTAAAAAAACAGAGGTAGCGCTCAAAGTTAAAGCTAAAATAGATTTAATCAAAAGAGAAAAATAGAGAAACTACACTATATGTCAGTCATATTAATCAATATTGTTTTAGACTATTTAAAATAATTAGACAGTATAAGTTTGGAATATTGCTGTGGTATAGGAAATGATGAGTTAGCAGACTTATAAAAATATGGAAAGACTTGGACCTACTCTCATAGAAACAGGACAAACAAGTGTACTATGGACTTAAATATATATATATATATATATATACACACATATATATATTCATGTGAGAGAGATATATGTGCATATATGAGTATGATTATAGATATCTAAGTATTTATATTTTTATGTTTTTGCATATATGTGTAAATATATATAGTGTGTGCATATATATATGTATGTATGTATGTGTGTATGTGTATATATGTATATATGTGTGTGTGTGTATATATACACACACATATATGTGTATGTATGTATGTATTATGTTTGTGGGATACATTGAAGTACATGGTGGTCTGGCTGCTGGAGGCTGTCTGTTTGCCCAGAGTTATCCTGAAGCACATGAAGGGAACCAACACTGTCAGCTTAATCACCCATAGAATTGGCATCTACCTGCTTGCCCAGGGCTATGCTGAAGCATCTGGTGGTTTTTGGAGCTGGATTCTGCCCATTTCCAAGGCTACGCTGAGGCATGTGGCACAGATGTCATGGTGTTGTTATTTGCTTGCTCCACTGCACTGGGACTTAGGCTCTTCCACTGGTTTGCAAAGGTGGGGTTGTGCTGCATCCCCCTTTTGCCCCAGTGAGATAGACCTTTCCTGCCAATCTTCTAAGTTTCCTGGGCTGAAAGATTGTTTCACCCTGTCTTTTTGCTGGTTCTACTGTTCCAGGATTTGTTTGGGGGCACTATTCTATGGTTTTATTAGAAGTGAATGTGGGAGGGTTATGGTGATTTACTGCTTACTTGCCATATTGGCTCCCAGAAGTCTCTCCTAATCAAGATATTTTGGAGCTGGGAAGGAGGGTTTGAGGATGATTATAGATCTCTTACTTCAACCTCACTTTCCATAGCCTGCTAGTCCAAATACTAATAACCATTTATGGTTTTGTTTGAATTTTGCCTTCTCTGAGAAACCTTTGTAAATAGTTTCATACTTCATTATCCCTCTCAATCTGAACTGCTTTATCACTTATTATGCAGCTCTATCACAGCATTTATCAATTATTTTGTATCGCTATTTTGCCATTCATAATTCATATTTTGGCTGCCCACCTATATCATGAGCTTAGGGACAGGAAGCAGTCTTGTATTTTTTTTTCCTCACAGTGCTCAACAGAGTATATTGCTCAAGATGTAACTTTAATCTCATTTTGATTAAATAAAAAACATTTAACAGATGCTTTTATACTCCTAATTCACTTATTATAGCTACGTAGAGGTATTAACTTGGTATTCAAAATTAACTAATTTTGCAGGCAAGTGATTTTCCCCCTCCAGAGACAAAAGAGTGTGGAAATAAATTCAGACAAGGTGAGAAAAAAGTTTATTTCTATTCCTTTTGCACCATTTTATAGCAAATAAAAAAGCATATTCTCTTAACCCCACAAATATCAGCAACATAAGCACCATTTATGTTAAATCAAATAGTCCACATAGGGAATTAAAAATAAAATTATTGTGTGATGATACTTGTGAAAATGTAACTTTTATGTCATTGAAATTTCTGAGAGAACCTAAAGCAACAAAAATTTTAGAACTAGAAAGTACCTTAAAAATCACTAATATGAATTCCCTCATTTGATAGGTGAGAAAATAGACATGTTAAGAGACATACTATAGAACAGGAAGATGTTAGCATTCAAGATAGGAATATAAAGACAGTGTCTTGAATTTTAGTCTTGTACTCTGTGTGTGTGTGTGTGTGTGTGTGTGTGTGTGTATGTGGGTGGGTGTAGTTCTCGTTTCTAGCAATGCATTATTTTTGAAATATCAGAGGTAACAGAATGAACAGGCCCCACCTAAGTGATAAAAGGAAGCCATGGTGAGGAAAGTACTTTCTTGCAGCAGCAATACATCTACTTTCCCATCTCCTCTGATGTTTAGTATATTCTTGATCCTGGTCTTTGGTATATGACTCTTGTTCTTGGTTTGTTTTTTTTTAATTTCATACCTTGGTTCTTATCTATCTTATGTGACCCTTTAACAGCATTTTGGAATTCTCAATATCTATTAACATTATAATATAACCCTGACTTGAATTTCCATATCACAAATTATATTTGTTTGTTTGTTTTTGGAGGAGTATCTGTTGATTTATTTTCATTTTACACAAAATACTTAGCCTTTCAACAAAGTAGAACCAAGTCAGTTAGACAATATAAAAAGAAGAAGCAAGTTTGTTCTTTTATAAATTATGTATTTATGTTCTTTGATCACTGTATCACTGGGGGAGGTATATTATTAATCTTGTAGATACAGAAAATATAAGATTTTTCTAGAATATGGATGCCAGATTTTTATCTGATGCATTTTATCATTAAAAAATCCTACCCAGAAATTGTGCCATTTTTATCAAATAATTACTTCTTCATTTCCTTTTTTTGCAATATTTTAAAAATATTTTAGAAATCACATGTAAAGACAAATTTTAACATTTATTTTTATTTAAAAAACCTCCCTCCTTCACCTCACACCTCTTTAAGATGATAAGCAATTCAATACTGGTTATATATTTGCAATTTTGTAAAAGGTATTTCATTCTAATCATGTTGTTAAAGAAGAAACAGACCAAAAATAAAACAAAACAAAACACGAATAATATACCCCCATCCAGTTCTTTCTCTAATCAACAGTGATTTAGAGCACTTTTTTCTTCCTATGGCAGTACCTTTGATTTCTTTGTGTGAAAACTGTCCTCCCTTCTCCATAGATCTGATGGGTAAACTATTCCTTCTTCTCAAATTTGCTTATGTTATCACCCTTTATGTCTAAATTATGTACCCACTTTTACCTTATCTTGGTATATGGTGTAAGATGTTGGTCGATACCTAGTTTCTGCCATTGTGTTTTCCAGTTTTCCTAGCATGTTTTGTCATGTAGTAAACACTTTTCCCAAAAGCTTGGGTCTTTGGGTTATCTGTTGTCATTTATTACTGTGTAGCGTGTAACTAAACTATTCTACTGATCCACCACTCTATTTCTTAGACAGTATTAGAGAGTTTTGATGATTACCACTATATAATAAAGTTTGAGATCTGATATGGCTAGTTCATGTTCTTTTGCATTTTCCCATTATTTCCCTTGATATTCTTGAATTTTTGTTCTTCTAGATGAATTTTGTTATTTTGTCTTTCTAGATCTATAAAGTAATTTTTGGTAGCTTGGTATGGCTCTAAGTAAATTAATTTAGGTCAAATTCTCATTTTATTTTATTGACTTGGCCTATCCATAAGCAATTGATACTTTCCCAATTGCTTAATTCTGACTTTATTTATGTGAAGAGATTTGTAATTTTGCTCATATAGTACCTGGATTGGTCTTGGCAGGTAGGATCCTAAGTATACTATATATGCTAGTAATATTATTTTTAATTTATTTAATATTTTATTTCCCCAGCTACATGTAAAAACAATTTTTAATGTTTGCTTTTGAAATTTTGAGTTCCAGATTCTCTCTCTTCTTCTCTCCCTACCCTCCTGTCTTTGAGAAGGCAAGCAATTTGATAAAGGTTATAAATGTGTTGTCATCCAAAATATATCTCAGATTAGTCATGTTCTGAAAGAAAACACAGACAAAAAAAAAGTCAAGAAAAATAAAGTTGAAAAAAGTATAATTCAATCTATATTTATATACCATCAGTTCTTCCTCTGGGGATGGAATGAATTTTTTCGTCATAAATCCTTCAGAGTTGTCTTGGGTCATTGAATTGCTGTAAAATAGCTAAGTCATTCACAGCTTATCATCTTAAAATATTGCTGCTACTTTGTACACAGTAAGTTTTTCTTTGCATCAGCTGATGTAAGTCTTTGCAGGTTTTTCTTACATAATTTCTTATAGCACAGCAGTGTTCCATCATAATCATGTACCACAATTTGTTCAGCCACTCCCTAATTGTTGGGCATTCACTCAATTTCAATTCTTTGTCACCATAAAAGAGCTGCTATAAATATTTTTGTACATATGGGTCATTTTCCTTTTTGTTTTTTTATCACTTTTGAGATACTGAGTTAGTAGTGGTATTGCTAGGTCAAAGGGTATGCATGGTTTTATAGCTCTTTGGGCATAATTTCAAAGTATTTTACAGAATGGTTAAATCTGGTCAGAACTCCACCAACAGTGCATTGATGTTGCATTTTTTCCCCACATCCCCTTCAACATTGGTCATTTTCCTTTATTAGCCAATCTAATAGGTATGAGGTAGTACCTCAGAATTATTTTAATTTGCATTTCTGAAATCAATATCGGGTTACAACTTTTTTTTTATATGGCTATAGGTAGCTTTGATTACTCCACCTGAAAACTGTTCCCATCTTTTGATCATTTATCAATTGAGAAATGGAATTTGACTCAGTTCTCTATATGTTTGAGAAATGAGATCTTTATCAGAGAAACTTGTGTCATTTTTTTTTCACATTTACTATTGCTAACTGTATTTCTCTTCATCCTATTCCCCATCTGTTTTTTTCTATTCTCTCTCTCTCTCCTTTAACTCTGTCTCTCCTCAAAAGAATTTTCCTTCTGACTATCCCCTCCCCCAATCTGCCCTCCCTTCTATGACCACCACCTTCTCTTATCCCCTTGTATTTTTCTGAAGCATAAGACACATTTCTATACCAAATTTAGTGTGTAAATGTGTGTGTGTTATTCTCTCTTTGAGCTAATTCTGATGAGAGTAAGGTTCAGTCACTCATCCTCACCACTCTCCCCCCTTTCCTCCACTATAAAAGCTTTTTCTTGCCTCTTTTATGTGAGATTATTTACCTCATCTTCCCACTACATTCCTCTCTCATCCTTAAATTTCACCTTAAAACCCAAGTCACAATGGCTTTCTTTAATGGCTAATAATAGCTCCAATCCATGCCTCTATGACTCACTGTTTATGTATTAATGGCTTGGAAGGAGTGTTAATCCCAATTGCTTTCTATTCTGGCCACAAACTCTGAGGGTCTTCCCCTACCAGACTGGTATCTCTGTAATGCTGAATTGAGACATTTTTTGTCTGACTCTTACCCAGCCCTTAGTCATCGAACAGTAATGGCTTCAGACAAGCTGAGCCCTGTGAAACACCTTAATTTGTAATGGCCAAAGTCTTGGGCAATCATCAATTATCACCTTTGTCTTGCCACTGGACTTCAATGATTATAGAGGAGAGATTAAGGCTTGATGACTTTGCTCAACCCTGACCTGCTCATATCCAATTCATGCACAAGTCAAGACATCACCCTTCTGATGTCAATGGTCCTCTTCAAGAATGAAGGGTGAACAGTAATAGCTGTATGCATGTGGGGTGAGGGAAAATGAAGAGTAAAAGTTAGCAATTATCTTATGATAATCTTGTTGACTGGTAGAATGGTAGTAATCTCAAAAATAATAAAGAAGTTTGGAAGATGAGTTTGTAAGGGGATAAATATAATGCAGTGATTATCTGTGATAAAGATCACAACCCATCCATGCACGCTTATCAGTTACTCAGGAAAAAAAAAATATTAAGCACCTATTATGTGCAATACAGTGTGCTAAGTGCTGGGTCCTGTGCATCACTCCATCAGCCCAAAATGAAAAGGTGGGGGGATACAGAGTTCTTATTTACCTGCCACCATCCTTAACCACAAAGTCTACCTCTATAAGGTGCTTGTTTTCAAGACATGGTCTGGACAGGAGAGGCTAAGAGGAAAACATATAACTGCAGTGAATAGAGGTTAATTGAAGTTGTAACTGTCAAGAAGGTTCAATATTTGTCTCAGAAAGGGACGTTTGGGAACTTGCACAGCAAAGAGCTAAGGCAAAGAGGGGAACTGTTAGATTCTAAAGGTGGGAGTGGTTGAGTTTGAGATAAGGCTCATAATTGGCCATTTTATGGAGAGAAGAATGTTACTTATTTTTCTCACTTCCCTACTATTCTATTATCCACCACACATTTCAAGTAACAGCAAAAGTAATTTGATGCTTTGCTAAAAATCTTAGCAAACTCTGTGTTGTTGCCCCGATCTGTCAGTTAGATGTGCATGTGCATGAGAAAGGGAGAGGGAGATGCCTAATGATTATCTGACATATTTCTTGACTCTCATTCTATTGATAATCATGTCTTTTTTTAAATCTTCACTTACCATCTATTTAATAATTTCTTCTAGAATATATTTGATGAGTTGAATTCAAAGTCAAGGGCCTACAATTTGAAAACTCTTTTTTTTTTTCCTTTTGGTTGAATATAGGATTGTTTACCCTCCTGCAGCATGTCTCATGGCACTTCTACCATATCATTAACAAGTTACTCTGATTGGGTCAGCAATCATATCTTCCCATTATTTGTGCTTTGTTTTGTTTTGTTTTAATATCCAAAGATATAGGTCATCTGAACTCATCTCTTATTGTTTCCTTATTTGTAATGGTTATGAATGATCTTTAAGCTATTTTTGTTTTCTCATTTTTAGGCAAAAGGTCATTCTGCTCAGCAAGAAATCAAAAGAAAAGCAAAATTGCAGCAGCTTTTGTCTTCTCCCTGTTGTCAGTTCTCATCATCCTATACATTATTAAAGGTAATTCTATCACTTTTTTGATCCTCCTTTTTCCTTGACATGGCTTTAAAAATTATTTTTTTCTTAGCTTTCTCTGGAGCCATAAGGCAATTCTGACATTTAATATAAACTAATTTTGAGATTTAGGATACCAGACACTATTCTTGCAATTTCATGCCATAATTTTTTATTCATCCTGTTACCTGCTATTGCATCCATCTTCCACACATATCTTTGCCTTTCTCCCATTAATCTGTTCACATTTTCCTCATTTTTTTTCCTCTGGTTTGTTTCCCTTTGTGTCTTCTGAATTTCCTTTCTGAGAATTTCACCTTCTGCCTGGGATTTCTTCATATTTAGAATCTTGGACTAGGACATGCTGCTCGTCCTCCCTCTGATCTTTCTGAAATTTACTATCCAAAATCTAGATTGCATGTCATATTGTTGCTATCTTTCTCCTCCTTTTCTATCACAAATCCAAGATGCAAAGGCTACTATCTACAGTAATTCCCATCATTTATACCCCATAAACTCCTTCCTTCTTGTTATTGTGAATAAGTGCCAGATTAGAATTACAACCTCCCCCACCCTATTTGATCCTCCACATTTTAAAGTATGAAATTATCATTAAAGAAAGTTGAGAAAATATCAGTTGCTTTCTTTTTGGCAGAGCTAGTAGACTAGCAGATGTCATTAATTAAAGTCCTCAATCACTACTCAGTCATCCCTCTCTTTACCAGACCTGTCATGAACTCTTCATCAATTTCCTCTTTCTGTCCAGCTGGTCTGTAGTATATCAAAATGGCAAAATCATATTTGTATCCATTTGCTGATTTTCAACCAGATGTTCTACAATGCTTCACTTTACCCCAGTTTGTGGATTTTCTCTCACATATTTATGCTTTTTAAAAAATATACAAAGTTGCCCCATTCCTCCCTTGTCCAAATTTTACCTGTATTGTTTCTTTTGTAACAAGAAATACTCACCTGGAGCCATATTCCAGTCAGGGAATCCCAGTAACTCTCAGTGATACCTATGAATTAAAAATAAATTCCATATACTAACACTTCTATTTCCATTTTGTATGCTACCTGAATTTCCACAGTCATATATAGAAATTAGAGGCCATGGGTTTTACTACTGATTGATCGACTTTTAACAGGGTATCTCAATGTTGTAATAGTCCTGTGGTACTTGGGAATTCCCTCCAAGATGGCATTATGTTACATTCTGGGAAATAGCAAGAAATTCATCTGAACTATTTAGCAGCTGGGTAGATCAAAACATGCATGCATTCCATGTCATCCTAAATCACTTTAAAGAAAGGCAATAAACATCTTGCAAAATGGATCAGATTCTATCCACAGCAAAAAGGTTGTTCTAAGAAGAATGAACCCCAAAAAATGGCCTAATCACTGGGGCTCTCCTGCCACTCATAGCGTATAGCAAATATTTGATGAGCAGTAACAAGAATGCTTTAAAATGTCATTATCATGTAAATGGTCAAAGGATATGAACAGGCAATTTTCAGATGAAGAAATCAAAGCTATCTGTAGGCATATAAAGAAGTGCTCTAAATCTCTTTTGATTAGAGAAATACAAATTAAAACAACTCTTAAGTACCACCTCAAACCTATAAGATTAGCTAATATGACAAAAAAAGGAAAATTATAAATGTTGGAGAGGATATGGGAAAATTGGGACACTAATGTACTGTTTTTGTAGTTAAGCCCTGATCCAACTATTCTGAAGAGCAATTTGGAATTATGCCCAAAGGACAACAATTGTGCATACCCTTTGAGTGAACAATATCCCTACTAGACCTGTATCCCAAAGAGATCATAAAAAAAGGTAAAAGGATCTACATGTGCAAAAATATTTATAGCAGCCCTTTTTGTGGTTGCAAAATATTGAAAACTGAGGGTATACCCATCAATTGGGGAATGGCTGAACAAGCTGTGGTATGTGAATGTAACAGAATACTGTTGTGGAATAAAAAAATGATGAGCAGGGAGATTTCAGAAAAACCTGGAAAGAGTTGTACAAACTGATGCAAAGTGAAATGAGTGGAACCAGGAGAACATTGTACATAGCATCAGCAACACTGTGTGATGATCAGTTATGACAGACTTTGTTTTCACCAATACAATGATCCAAGAAAAGTACAAAGGAAATGCTATCCATATCCAGATAAAGAAATGATGGACTCTGAATGGAAATTGAAGCATACTTTTTTCACTTACTTTATTTTTTCCATGTTTTTTTTTCCTTTTGATATGTTTCTTCTTTCACAACTGTGACTAATATGGAAATATGTCTTACATAATTGCACATATATAACCTAAATCAAATTGCCTACCATTTTAGGAAGAAGAGAAGGGATGGAGGGAGGGAGAAAAAATTTGGAATTCACAATCTTTTAAAAATGAATGATAAAAATTGTCTTGACATATAATTGGGAAAAAAATCCTATTTAAAAATATAATATTATCATGATCAATCACCTAGGTTTTATTACAGATTGATATTTGAATCTATGTTTCTGTATTGGCCTAAATGAATAAATAAATAAAGAAACAAACAAATAAATAAATATGACACGTATAAAAATCAAAAGGATCTAAAATTTGGTGTTTTTTCAATACCTATATTGATTGTTTTCCTTTCAAAAGGGTCATATTTTCTTTATTAAGTGAGGCCAGCTTTTATTTGGACCAGTACAACCCTATATTAACTTCCACCAATCAGAAGTTGAATTTTGCTAAGAGATAAAGTCTCATTTCCTATTAGGAATTGCATTTGTTATGTGCTATTCCCAAACTCTAGATGTAAAAAACATTAGCCAGCTATTCAGTAGAAATACACACACACACACACACACACACACACACATATGTAGGGCGTCTGAGAGTTGTAGCATATTAATGTTTCCTGACATTGATTCAATGCTTTTGCATTCCGCTCTCTGTGTCTATGAATCTATTGGCTAGAAATGCATTAGAGTTGAGATATTCTAGGCTCCTTACTGTCACTAAAGCATTGAAAAAAAATCCAGTTGTCTTGATTTTATCTTTTAGAGAATGGGAAATACACAATTCTGTTCCTGTTATCTCTAAGATATTTTAATCCCTACTTTGGGACCAATTTAAGACCAAAAATCCCCTGATTAAGTTGGATTTAGAGCATTGAATAGACATGTAGGACCTACTTATTGTTGTTAAACTCTGTTGTCTTGTGTAAACTCCAGTGTTCCCTATCCATAGCTGTATAGAGATTATGTGAAAACTCAAGTTTACAGTTCCAATTTTAAAAATGTCCTGCTTCTAGCAGAATAGTAATCTCCATTCTGGTTCCTATTTATTAAGCATCATCTTATCAAGAAAATACACTAGAAAATGTGAAACTGAATGAAACCAGTGCTTTTCATCTAAAACTTTTTTTTCCCAGTTGTATCATATGGAATGATATTTTTTAAAAATTTGGTTAAATACATTTTTATATAAACTGAAAAAAATAGCAAAAATGTTGTAGAAAGTATCAAGCAGCAATGATACTAGATGACAGAGAGTAGGTGGAACTGCTCAGCTCTTAATTACTTCTATTTTCTCTGTGAAGCAGAATAAGCTTTGGATAGGGAAAAAATTATGGATACTAGAAGTTATACCAAAGTAAGCAGGGAGATAATCAAGATTTTAGGAGAGCACATAACTACTTTTTTCTTGGTTTTTACCCTATTTGACCTCTTTGTTGATTTCAACACTGTTGGCCACACTCTTCTTCTATGGGTTTTATGACACTGCTCTTCCATGATTATCTTTTGGTCCTGTTGAACCATTCCTCCTTGGACTGCTTTGCATATTCACCAGATACATACACATACATATTCACTTATACACACTTAGTGTGTAGATATACTTAAGAGCTTTGTCTTGGACCTATTTCTCTTTCTTGGGGATATTATCATCTCCAATTAATCCATCTATCATTTTTCTGCCAATGACTCCAGAATAACTTCAGATGGCATCTTTCTCCTGAGCTCCAGTACTATAGCTCCAAATAACTGCTTATTATCTCCAAGCAGATATACTGTAAGCTTCTCTAATTCAACATGACCAAGAGAGATCTAGTTTTTTTTTTTCCCTGAAAACATCTCTCTTTCTATTGAAGAAACTACTCACAACTTAGGAGAAAGCTCTCTCATTCTCTCACTCTCTCTCTCTCTCTCTCTCTCTCTCTCTTTCATTTATTTTATTGGTAACCAGTTCTATGATTCCATTATCATACAGAATTTCATATGAGGAGACTCCTTTTACCAATTCAAATAACTCCCTGCTATGTACTTAGAGTTGTTTGTAGCTGCTTGGAGGTCCTGAGATATTAATTAACTTTGTCCAATGTCATGAAGGAAATGTGTCTGTGGAAAAGGACTTGAAACAATGTTTCCTAATTATGTGGCCAGCATATGCCTTTTTTCCATTTAATCAAATTGTCTTTTTAAAAATTTATTTTCTTCAGTGAATTTGTATACCTCCATTTCCACTTGGTCCATTCTGCTTTTTAAGGATTTCCTTTCTTCTGTTAATTTTTGTCCTTCTTTTGTCATTTGGCCAGCTGTTTCTTTTAAGCTGTTGTTTTCTTCAGTACTTATTATGTCTCTTTTACCAAGCTGTTAATTCTCTTTTCCTAATTTTCTTGGATCAATCTAATTTTCCCCATTTTTTTTTCCTTTACCATTATTATCTCCTAGCTCTTCCAGAAATTCTTGTTGTGTTTGTATCCACTTTACACTTTTTTTTTAGGCTTTTCTTTTATCTAATTTTACATTGCTATCTTCTGAGTTTGTGTCTTGAATTTCCCTGTCACCAAAGCAACTTTTTATGGTCAGGTTCTTTTTCATTATTTGATCATTTTTCCAGCCTCTTTTTAAACTTTGAATTTAATGTTGATGTCTGCTCATAACCTGTCTCAAGCATACAGGTTTTTTATTCTGCTGTTTTCAGAGCTAGGTTTGATAGTCTATAGATTTTTAGTGTTTCATGGTGATGTGATCTGGGGAGAGATTCAGTAACTACTCTCCTGTTTTGCATTCTAATTTTTAACTCAGGAATGGCCCCTGATCCCCTACAGCCACAAGCACCAGCACTCCTCTCTGTTTTGAAATTACAATCAGAATACCTGCTGCCCTGAAGCCCCAAGAAATAATGATCATCTATACCCTGGAACTCTGACCTGGAACTGCATATGAACAACTGAATTATCAAATAGCACCCAGTCCTATGTGCAGTGCAGCACAGGTCTCCATAGTTCTTTTTCTGACCAGTTGTTCAATCTTTTACCTTCTCTGGACTGAAAACTATTGAAATTGCTGCTGCTGCTGCTGCTGCTATCACAGCTGCCTCCAGCATTCACCATTGGTGTTGCTGCTGTGTGCACTCTTGGCTAGCTCCCATTTCAATGTTATGACCTCACCTTCTGACCCCTTTGATTGTATTGGTCTAGAAAAAAAATTCTTCCTGACATTCCATTTAACATAGTTTTAAAGTTGTTTGGAGGTGAATTATGGGAGATTTTGGTTGGATTGCTGTCTATAAACCTTCATCTTGGTTCCCATTCAATGCCACTTTTGAAAAACTTGAACCATTAGGAAATTTTGTTGTTGTTGCTGTTGTTGTTGTTGTTGTTGTTGTTTTCCTGACATCAAGTTCATACAACTTTAACACATGGCTGTTACCTCTGTCCTCTGGGGCCAAACAGAACAAATTTAATGCCTCTTCTGCATAAAAGTTCTTCAATTCCTTATTATTATTCCATAAGAAAGATATCAGTCTCCACATCTCATTCACTTAGTCTTCTCTTCCCTATGCTAAACATGACTAGTTCCTTCAATTGGTCTTTATATTCCACGGACTGAAATTCTTTTACCATCTAGACAGAATGAATGGCATAATACACACTTCTTCTTGTTCCCATATAATGTTTAATTTGATAAGTCTAAGTATTCTGAGAGATTTTCATTCCATGTGTTCTTGAACTTATGAGTGCTTTGTATGGGGACATTTATTAAAAACATTTTGAGGTTTGGATTCAGTCAAAAGGCTGCACTTGAGGACATAGATGGCTACATGTAGCCTCAAGGCTACAGGTTCCCCACTGCTGTCTTACACCATACACCACAGGATGCACAAGATAAATACATGAGCTGAAGATTGAAGGATATATCATTAAGGATAATGGAAAAATATTTGCTAATATACCTTTCACTCCCGTGGCTAGGAAGTAATTCTTAACCAAACAATGAATAGAGATAATCAGAAATGATAAAAAAAAAATAATATTGATTATGTGAAATTGAAATGCTTCTCTCCCACAGACAATATCAACGAAATGAGGATACGAAAGAAAGAAAATAGTTGAAGGAAAATTATTACATTAAATATGTGATAAGACTTTGATAACAAAAATATATGTGAAACCAAAACAAATACATATCTAACCAAAATGCGTTCTCTAAAACATAAAGTACATAAATACACTTTTCTCCAAAGAAGAAAAATATTAACAACCATATGAAAAACTATTACATAAAAAAGAAGGCAAATGAAAATCAAAACAACACTTTTCTTCTACCACCCAGAAAACTGGCAGCAATGACAAAATATGAGAAAAATCGATATGAACAGGATTGTAGAAAGACTTTTCAACCTAATGATGTATTGATAGATATATGAATTGGTTGAACCACTGTGAAAAGCAATTCAAAATCATGTTTAAAAAGTGCCTAAAATGACTAACTGCTTTAGTATAAAGACCCACTACCATGCTCCAAAGAAGACAATAAAAAATTGTTCCCAAATACACTAACCTATTTATAGCAACAGTTTTTAAAATTCTTATTTATCTTTTGTTTTTGAAGAAGAATAACAAAATCATGATGGTGGGGCAAAATAGTGGATGATGAATAATATTTTGACTTGTTCATGAATCAGACTCAAAGTGGAGTTCCACAGAGTCATCAGTTTCATTCTCTCTGCCAGTGCCATCACAGTCCAGTGGTAGGGGAAAAGTCAAGACAACTGGCAATGACCTAGGATGCAATGGATGACCTCTGGTCTTCAATGTCTGACCAAGCTCTAAGTGATCCACAGCACTTGTTTCATGGCCTTTGGGACAAACTGTTCTCATCTGCCCATTCTGTAGGGAGAAGACTTTGCATGCTTCAGGTAGACAACATCTTAAATGAACAATGATTTTGAGGCCTGTCAGTTACCTTCAATCTAGTTTAGCCTCTTTGATGAGACAATTTTACCACGGTGTGGGGAGAGTTGGGAGCCAGGTGGGCATCAAATGTAGATGAGCAGCCCTGAAAAAGGATTTGGCAGGGCCCCACACCAGAGGTACTAGTTCTTTTTGAACACTCCAAAATTTGGAGTAGCAAAGATTTTGGGGAAACATATGCTCATCAACTGGGGAATGTTTAAACAAATTGTCAATCAATAAAGTACCTATTATGCACCAATGATAATGCTAAATACCATGGACATAAAGAAAGGCAAAAGACAGTTTTCCTCTTTAGGAGCTAATGTGTTAATGGGGGAGACAATATGCAAATAATCATGTACAAAAATTATGTAAAGGATAAATAGGAAATGGTCATCAGAAAGAAGACACTAGAATTAAGAGAAATTGTGAAAGGCTTCCTGTAGAAGGTGAGATTTATTTTGGGAGACAGAGCATCTTGTTTGAAGAAGAGAAAGGAATCAAGTGTCACTGAATCACAGTATATGTGGGAGAGCATAGGGTAGAAGACTGGTCAGGGGTAGGTTATGAATGCCTTTGAATGATTTTGTATTTGATCCTAGAGGTGACAGGGAACCATTAGTGTTTATTAAGTATGGGGCATGACATGGTTGGACCTGCATCTCAGAAAATATTACTTTGGTAGCTGAGGGCTGAGTAGAGAATGACTGAAATGGGGAAAGACTTATGGCAGGCAGACCAATCAGCAGGCTATTGCAATAGTCCAGGTGGGAACAGATGAATATACTAAACACCAGGGTCATATTAATGTCATAGGTAAGAAGGGTCTCACTTCAAAAGATGTCACAAAGATGAAATTGAACAGCCTTGGCAAGACATTGGGTATGAGAGAGTGAGAGTAATGAGTAAAGAATGACACCTAGGTCATAAGATTGGGGATCTGGGAAGATGGTGGCACCCTCAATGGTATTAGAAAGTTTTTGGGGAAAAGATGTGAACAGAACATCCAATTAACAATGTCTAAGAGATAGTTGGAGATTTGAGACTGGTGATCAGCAGAGAAGTTAGGGATAGTTAAACAGAATCATTAGTATAGTAATAAGTGAATCCTTTAGATCTGATGACATCAAGTGAGAGAGTATAGAGGGAAGACATGGGGATTTTATAACATTTCTGAACTGTAAAATGTAAATGCAAAGAACAACAGCAAAATTATCAAAATTGAATTTGTGCAGTTGCAATGATGAAGCTTAACCTCAAATTAAAAATATGGAAATGAACTTCACCTCCTTTGCTGAAGTATGGGACTAGAATATTCCATTTAATGTTCTGTGGAAGTTTACTTAGTTTACTCAATCTTAATTATTTATTTATTCCTTCTTTGTTAAAAGGTATTATTATGCAAGGGATCAGAGACTTATTGGAAATGAAGGTGTCATAAAAACAAAGATGACAATAAATATTTAAAACAAGACAAAGAAAATACAATTATTGTTGAAATGATATCAATTTACATCCAGAATATTGTGGATGACAGTTTTGTCTATAAATACACATTCCATTACAGTTTATTTGTTGAATTCTCAAGAATGTTTTAGAGTTTATAATTAAATTACAGAATTTTGCTGTCTGTTTTATTTCTGGAGCAAAATACTAGACATATAATTAGTCTTTCTAGGTATTCAATAGGTGCTAAATTTCCACAATCTGCAGCAATATGCTAAACAGTTTCAAATATTTCCTGGCAAAATCTCCATCTATCTGTAAATCAGGCTATTTAAAAATGAATTCACTATAGTTTCTGCTAGTAATAATTTGGTCTTGAATTATACTACACAGTTCCATTTCTATAAACAAATGTGTTTAACTCAGTCTTTAATTCTATGCTTCTTTTTCAAAATGTATTGGTCTTGTTCATGTGGTGTTTCCTGTGGAGGACTTTTGCTTTCCATCCTTGAAAATAAGCTCCATTTATTGCTAAACCAATATCAGTTATATATGATAAATCCTATGGTAAAAAATTTGTTGTATGTGTAATGCAATTATCATAAAATTTCTCTGTTAAATCGGTCTCAGTTCAGGAAGTAAGTGTGTAAATTTGAAGCCTATTTATCCTTTTCACAAAGAGTACCTGTCAGACATCTGATTCATTTTTTGATAAGGAATGTATTTAATTCTATGGATGACCTAGGATGATAGGACCTACAGTTTGTTAATATTATATGAGTTATTTGTCTGCTTTCTAAAACTTTTGTCATCTATTTTACTATTCCAAAGATACAATTCAAGACTGGCAATTGAAAAATGTTTTTACTCTAAGTTCAATCTTCTCATTGAGTTTTGACTTCAGCATTCCAATGAGTCTCAACATAAACAGCTACAAATTTTTCTTTGATAACTACGTGCTCAATATTTCTTACCTGGAGAAGGATAAGCTATTTGTAAATAACATTTTCATCGATGGGTTCTACTTAACTTCCTGACTCAAACTCAAAATCTGCAGTCTATTTTTTCCTTTCTTAGCTTGCATTGAAATCTGTATACCTATGTTGTCTAAATGAAAATTTGATGTCATTGGAGATAATTTCTATGAGATAAAGAAAGGCTTTAATGTGTTTTTCAGTGGAGCCATGCAATTTGATGTCCACGTACATTAGCATTAATAAAATTATTTAGTGGGACTCTTTTTTAGACTTGGAAACATAACTCAGTTCTATTTAGAAAAGAGTATAATGGGAGAATAGTTTAGGCTAAGTAGAACTATAATGGTCTTTGACTAGGTCCTCCAAAGGGCTACATTTTGTATAAACAATTTTCTATGTAGACAACAAATGTTTCATTCTATTTCCTACTATTTTATATATGTGCAATACATAATTAAGCCACAAGTGCAAAAATGAGTCAAAGACCTTTTGTTACTGAAGTTTGGGGCAACTTGTTCAATCATTATTGAGTCAACAATGAACTGTCCTTCATACATCTGGGGCTTTTAGCACCCCTCATTTTGCTCCTAAGATAATATATCTTTTTCTTGTGTTAATAATGATTCATGTACTACTTTGAAGCATTTGAGCCAATAATTATGAATCTCATTAGGCCTTGCTCTCCAGATTTATATAGAAATAAATGTTTGGTACTTCATTTCATGTAAATTTTCTTTTGTTTGTTACATAGATGTATGCAAGTTTTCTGCTTTGTATTTGAGCCAAGTTGCCTTATAAATGTATTGAATTTTTCAAACCATATTAATGACCATAGATTTTCTACATCCTCTTTCTTTGAGGTTTCCCTCTCTCATCGATTTCATGGTACTTCAAGGTCCAAAGTGAAGTTTCTGATTGAAGTTGAATCATTTCTTCTGTTTTGTATATTCCTGTAACTCATTTTATCATCTTAACTCCTCGGCTTTTGTTTAGATTGCTGATTGAAGGTATCCAGAATTTCTGATATGTTTCTATTTCCAGATGCTCTCTAATGTTTCTTTTTTTTGTTGCCTTTGATCAGGCTATATGACATCATCATCATCATCATCATCATCATCATCATCATTATTTACTACATATACTTCTTGAGTAATGATATAATCTTCCAATTGTTTTTCACAGGTCTTCAATAGCATTTTAAAGCTGTTTATGCCAAGGTAGTAGTTGATTTCTGTTCTTGGGAGTTAAAGTAATACTACCAATGATTAGAGTGGGCAGTGCTTTATGTGAAATGTTTTATTGTGGTTTTTGTTCAAATATCATAGAAATATGTTTATTTATGATGGTTATAGCAAGTATTAGATATTTTAAATTACTGTGCTAATCACCCATCTCAAATGCAATTGTTAAATGCATATCAAAATAACTCTAATTGTAAAACCTGAAGTTAAAAAAAACCTTTTCATCCAAATTTATAAGCATATAAGGATATATTTTATGCTTCTCCACAGAGGAAGGGCTGCTTTGGTTTCCATGGTTTTAATCAAGCTATATCAATCAAGATTTAATACGGTATCAGTACCACATCAATGTAAAGTAAAACACTTTGCCATGGAAGCCTCATAAAAGCAATTGGAATCAGCCTACACTTTGAGATGCTGCTTTTATCCCATTTATCCCTGTATTTCCTCATTCCTCATCCTGTGTTTCCATAATGACTGCACAGGCACCAAGAGCTATCGCACAACTTTGATTACCAGATTGTTTCATGAGATACTCTATCAGGTAATTAGTTTTTCAGTTACATTTTCTCATAGTAAATACACTATTAAGTGTTTTAAAGCTTCTGTTTCTAACAAAGCAGCAACCCATTGGTCTGTGTGGGGAAAATCCTTTAAAAATCTGAAAGAGAAACATGGATCTATTGCTTTTAATTTAAAAAATATTTTAAATTTTCTTGTAACTAATCATATAAATATAGTTTTAAAGTAAATCAATAAACATATTTTAAGCACCTAGTATGTTTCATGCCTTGTACTAGGCAAAAATAATGACAATGACTAAATGACATTCAGAGTTTCAAAGGGTAGTGATTTTCTATATTACTTTTGGTGTTTCACCTGATTTCATTTTCACAGAACAATATACCCTTCTCAGGATAAGCTCATTACTTCTAGACTCATCACCATGCTGCTAAATTAATCCTTGATTGACTCTAACTCCCTCAGCCTTCTTTTCTGACTTGTGGGCTAGGAGGCAGAGTACCAAACTCCTTGCAAAGCTTTCCTTTATTGAGGACACTCAGATTCCATCAGTCTGTTCTTTGGAGGTAGTATGTTTCATCACAAATATTTCAGGAATTGTCTTGAACTCCTTATTTGCAGTCTGAATGCTTAAGGGCACCTTTTTAGAATGAGGTTTTTAAATGCAGAAAACAAAATAGATGTGTGTTTGTGTGTGTGTGTGTGTGTGTATATATATATATATATATATATACATATATATGTATGTATATGTATTTATGTATGCATGTATATGTCCACATATATGATTACAAAGGAAACCAATCACATTAAAATAGAATTATAAAAATATTAAGAAAAAATATTCTGGACCCCTGATTAAGAACTTTTCACCTGGAGTCCAACTGATAATTTCCAAATAATAAAAATGAGATAAAAAAGGTAAAAAATTTATCTGAAACAAGGGATTTGGGCTCCAAATATAGCTTGTTTAATTGTTTCATTTTCTTCTTCTGTACTACTCTACTTTATGAGCTATTAGTGTTTTGTTTTATAGCAAATCAACACACTGCAGAAATATGTGTATATTGGATTTAATTCCAGAGATTTGGAAGTT
Organism: Phascolarctos cinereus; assembly: GCF_003287225.1. Classification (NCBI taxonomy): domain Eukaryota; kingdom Metazoa; phylum Chordata; class Mammalia; order Diprotodontia; family Phascolarctidae; genus Phascolarctos; species Phascolarctos cinereus. The sequence continues at coordinate 420,174,938 of NW_027555847.1, forward strand.
AATGAAAATATCTAAAATTCCATTATACTCACTACTTTCATTTTATAAAGCAACAAGATTTTCCTCCTCAATCAGTTTACATAGAAGAAGGAAGAATAATCTGTACAAGGATAAGTAGTTTATCACCAATTTGTCCCACATAATACTTTTGTATCAAACATATTGAGGCATAATTTCCAGGGTTAAGGAGGTGATATTTCCCTTGTGCCATGCATGCCCTGTCCTGATAGCCCACTCTGGAGTGTTGAATTCAATAGATGGCTGATTTTAGGAAATACGTTAATTATCTAGCCTGAGCTAAAAAATAGCAATCTTAAAAAAGAAGGGCCTCAACTCCAAGAAATATGAAGACTGTTTGAAGAAACTGGGCATATTTACCCTAAGAAAGAAAAGACTTCATTTGCAAACTAAAGTCTTCCTGTATTTGAAGAGTTGTATAGAGGGGTGGATCCAAGATGGTGAAGTAGAAGCAACAACATGGTAGAACACTCCCAACATTCCCTATAAGCAACTTTAAAATAATGCCTCACATTGAAGTGGCAGAGTCAACATAAGGCTGGGGTGAGATATTTTTCCAGCCCAAGAGAACTTAGGAGATAAGCAGGAGAGTTTTGTGACCCCAGACTTGGGTGTGGGCATTGAGCCCATGAAGCAATGGGCTGTGGAGACAGATGATACAACAGCAGCAACAGGATCTTGTAAGGGAGTCAGACAACTTGTCAGAGCAAGATTACAGGGGACCCTTTGCTGACACTGGGTGAAACTGCTACTGATGGGCAATTCTATTGTTTATAAGCAGTTTTTGGTCACAGTTCAAGGGTGGAGAGGAACATTTATGGTTGATTATAAAGGGACAGAGGCCCTGGTTGCAGTTTCAATGCAGAGAAGAGCAATAGTATATGTGGCTTCAGGGGAACAAGAAATATGATCAAAATTTGAGGCCAAGAGTTGTGTTAGTACTTGCAGCTGTAGAGGAGCCAGGGACCTTCCTGGGTAAAGATCTGAGTGCAGACTAGGAGATTGACCACAGTATTCCCCATATCACACCACCTTGGAAGCACCACAAACTTGCAGAACCAGAGAACTAGCTCTGAAAACAGTACCATGAAAAAGGCTAAAAAGAAAAAAATATATACTAGAGTGGAATGTGCAGTAAGTAATCACCTCTGTGAATATGAATAAAAAGAATACATCTCTAAAATGGAAATAAATAGCAGAATGGATTAGAAACCAAAATTCAACAATATGTTGTTTACAAGAAACAGAGAGGCACACACAGAGTTAAAATAAGGAGCTGGAGGAGAATTTATTATGTTTCAGCCCAAGTAAAAAGTTGGGAATAGCAATCATGATCCCAGACAAAGCAAAAGCAAAAACAGATATAATAGAAAGAGATAAACAGGGAAATTACATCTTGCTAAAAAAGCGTTACAGATAATTGAAATAATATCAAGACCAAATACATAGGGACCAAATGACACAGCATCCAAACTCTTAAAGGAAAAATTAATGAATTGAAGGAGGAAATAGTAAAACTAAACTGAGAGAGGACCTCAAATTTGCTCTCTCATAATGAGATAAGTCTAACCATAAAAAAATTAGAAAAAGACGGTAATCTCAATAGAATCTTAGAAAAGTTAGATAAGATAGACCTCTGGAAAAACTAAATGGGAATAAAAAGAATACACACAGACACACACACATATAAATATCTCAGCTGTACATTGTAACTTCTCATATACTACTCATGTATTAACACATAAAAACCTCCTAGCCAAATTCAAAAAAGTGAAATATTAAACTCATCCTTTTTATGACAATAATGTTTTAAAATTCACTCTCATTCACACATTAAAAATTAATTGAAAATTAAATAATCTAACTCTAAAGAATGAGTAGGTCCATGAAAAAAAATCAGAAATAAAGAGAATAATAAGAATTTGTTGGATGCATTTAAAGCAGTACTTAGGAGAAAATGTATATTTTTAAATGTATACATCAATAAAAGAAAGAAAAAAGCAGATCAATGAATTATGCATGCAACTAAAAAACTAGAAAATAAAAACAAATAAAAATCCACACTTAAACATCAAACTAGAAATCCTGAAAATCAAAGGAGAAATTAATAAAATTGAAAGTTTAAAGAATAACTCAGAAATAAAACTAGGACCTGGTTTTATGGAGAAAAGAACAACAAAATAGATAAACCATTAGTTAATTTGATTTGAAAAATAATTGGTTGCACTCAAAAGGGAAAAGATGAAGGTGTAACCAATGAAGATGTAATTAAATAATTATTATAGTTATTTTGCCTAATTATATGTGAGTAAAACTGACAATCTAAGTAAAATGGTTGAATATTTAAAGACATAAATTATATTTTATTTAAAATTATTTTACAATGTAACATACATATTTATTTTTTTAAAAATATATATACCAAGATTAATAGAAGAAACAGAATGCTTAAATAACCCTATTTTAGAAAAAGAAATTGAACAATCCATAAATGAACTCTCTAGGAAAAAATCCTCAAGATCTATGGATTTGCAAGTGAATTCTCTCAAACATTCAAGGAATAATTAAGCCCAATACTACACAAAATATTGAAAGAACAGATAAAGTAGGAATCCTACCAAATGTCTTTTATGACAGAAATATGATTTTGATATCTAAACTGGGGAGAGCTACAGCAGAGAAAGAAAACTATCAATTAGTTTTCCTAATGAATACTGATGCAAAAATTTTAAATGAAATACTAGCAAGGAGATTATGGCATTGTATTAAAAGGTTCAAATACTATGAGTAGGTGGAATTTATACTAAGAATAGAAGCCTAGTTCACTATTAGGAAAACTATTAGCATAATTGACCACATCAATAACAAAACAAGTTATATGATTACCTCAATATTATGCTGGAAAAACTTCTGAGATACCACAACATTCATTCCCATTAAAACACACAGGAAAGCATAGGAATAAATGCAGCAACGCAGCTTTTTTTTTCTTTTCAGTGAGGCAATTGGGGTTAAGTGACTTGCCCAGGGTCACATAGGTAGTAAGTGTTATGTGTCTGAGGCCGCATTAGAACTCAGGTCCTCCTGACTCCAAGGCCAGAGCTCTATCCACTGTGCCACCTACCTGCCCCCAAATGCAGATTTTCTTAAAATGATAAGAAATATCTACGTAAAACAAAGAGCAAGTATTATCTGTAATGGGGATAAGCTAGAAGCATTCCCAATAAAATCAGAGGTGAAACATGGACATTTATTATCACCACTATTACTCAATATTGCATGGAAAAATGGTAGCTGTTGCAAGAAGAAAACAAAAGTAATTGAAGGAATAAAGATGGCAATGAAGAGAAAAACTTCACTCTCTACATATGATATCATGGTATACTTATAGAAACATTGGAAACCAACTAAAAAACCAGTTGACACAATTAAGAACTTTAGTAAAGTTGCAGAATATAAAATAAACCAATATAAATCATCTGGATATTCTCATTTACCAATAAAATCATGCAGGAAGAGACAGAGAGATTCCATTTAAAATAATTGCATAGAATATAAAATTATTTGGAGTCTATCTGCCGAAACAAACCCTGTGATTATATGAATGCAATTACAAAACACTTTTCACACAAAGACAGATCTAAACATTTGGAGAAGTATAAATTGCTGATGGGTATGCAGAGCCAATGATAATTCTACCTGAATTAACTTACTTATTAAGTGCCATATCAATCAACTATGAAATAATTATTTTATAGAGCTAGAAAAAATAATAACAGCATTCATCTGGAAAAAGAAAAGGTCAAGAATATCAAGGGAATCGATTGTTAAAATATGAAGGACAGTAGCCTAGCAGTACCAGATCTCAAAATATATTACAAAATATATTCATCAAAACCTTGGGGTACTGGCTCAGAAATAGAGTGGTGTATCAATGGAATAGATTAAGTACATAATATACAGTAGAAATTACCCTAGTAATCTAGTATCTGATAAACTCAAAGATTCAAGCCAAGGGTGAGGAACCTGCAGCCTCCAGGCCACATGTGGCCATCCAGGTCTTCAAGTATGGCCCTTTGACTAAATCCAAATTTCACAGAACAAATCCCTTTATCTCTTAATAAAAGGATTTGTTCTGTAAAACTTGGACTCAGTCAAAAGACTACACCCAAGGACCTGGAAGGCCACATGTGGCCTTCTGAGAAGCTACTGATCCAAGCTTTTGGGACAATAACTCACTATTGAACAAAAATTGCTGAGTAAACTGGGAAGCAGTTTGGCTGAAAATAGGAATAGACCAATATCTCATGTCAAATATTATGATGAGATCATAATGGGTACATAATTTAGACATAAAGAATGATATCATAAACATAAATTAAGAGAGTATGGGAAAATGTATCTGTCACATCTGTGGACAAGGGAAGATTGCAAAAGGATTACAGGAAGTAAAATTGATCATTTTGATTACATGAAATTAAAAAGCTTTTGCAAAAGCAAAATAATGTAGTCAAAATTAGAAGGAAAACAGAAAACTAGAGGAAAAATTTACAGCTAGTTTCTCTGATAAACACCTCAGTTCTAAAAAAAATAGAGAATTGAGTCAAATTTATAAAAAAAATAAAAGCCATTCCATAGTTGATAAATGATCAAAGGATTTCCCAATTGCTAAATAGTCAAAGAATATGAACAGACAGTTTTCAGAAGAAATCAAAGCTATCAAGAGCCAAATAAAATGCTCTAAATCAGCTCCTCTTAAACTATAGTTTGTGATCCTTGTGAAAAATTTGGCAACAGTAAAAGGTTTCTGAAAGCACAATGACCGAAATCAATTCAAAATCAAACACATAATGAGTTTGAGGTGTTACTGGCAGTGCTTGCCAGTATTGCATCACAAAAGCTCACTGCAGCCTTGGTTCTGAACACAAAACATGCACACTTTGCACTGTGCATGCCCTCAGGCCATGCAATGCCAACAAATGCTGTCAAAATGAAAAGGGGTCTTGTGCGAAAAGATTTAAAAATCCCTGGTCTAAATCACTCCTGATTAGAGAAAAAAAAACATCATAACAACAAACTCTAAGATACCATGTCACACCTATCAGATCTGCTAACATGACAACAAATGGCTAGAGGAATGTTGAAAAATTAGGATGGTAATGCAGTGTTAATGGAGCTGTGAACTATTCCAGCTACTCTGGAGAACAATTTGGAATTACACCCAAAGAGCTACAAAGATCAAAGGAAAGGGAAAGGACCTATCTGTTAAAAAATATTTTGAGATGCTCTTTTTGTGTGTGTATGTGGTGGCAAAGAAACAGAAACGAGGGGATGCCCATCAATTGGGAAATGGCTGAATGAGTTATGTTATAAGATTGTAATGGAATACTATTGTGCTATGTGAAATTATGAGCAGGATGGTTTCAGAAAAAAACAAAAACAAAAACAAAAGAACAAAAAGCATGGGAAGACTTATATGAATCCATGCAAAGTGAATAGAGTGGAATGAAGAGAACTTTGCATATGGTAGCAACAATATTGTAAAGATGATCAACTGTGAAAGATTTACCTGCTTTGATTAAGACAATGATTCAAGTCAATTCCAAAGGATGCATGATGAAAAATGTCACCTAACTACAGAAAAAGAACTGATAAATTCTGAACGTAGGTTGAAGCATGCTTTTTATCTTTATTTTTCTGTTTTATTTTTTGTCCATTTTCTTTTTGCAATATGGCTTATATGGGAATATGTTTTGCATGACTTCAAATAGTTCAGATCAAATTGCTTGCCTTCTCAAGAAGGGGGAAGGCAGGAGAGAGAGAGAAAGTTTGGAACTCAGAATTTTTTTAAAAAAACATTGTTTTTTACAATTGGTAAATATTATAATAAACTAGATTTTAAAGGGCATTTAACAAGTTTATGGAAAGAGTTAAATCACAATCACCTTTTCCTCTCTGTACAGTTCAAATTCTTAAGTAGGACTCATTTCTACTGAACCAAAGTAGACTTCCATATTTCCTCATATTTGGGATCTGCAATCTTGGGTCAAGGATATTCAACGTAATCTTTCTCCCACGTGATGACTCATCATATATTTTCAAACTTCAATCATACCTCCTTTCAATATCTTCCTCCAAGCTAAATATCTAATTTAGTTGAAGCAATCCTTGCAATGAATGGTTCTATGTTCAGTTTACATGCTCTGCATTGTAAATAATCCCAAAGTATGACACCTAAAACTGTATATTTAAAAATTATACACATTCATTTTATACTCTACATTTAAAAGAGTCATTTATATATGGCACTTAAGAGGTGGAGCAGCTATATTGCACAGTGGAGAGAATGCTGGGCCTAGAGTCAGAAAAACCTGAATTCAAATCGAGCATAAAATTGTTACTAGTTGTATGATCCTGGGAAAGTCATTTATTCCCATTTACCTCAGTTTTCTCATTTGCAAAATGAACTGGAGAAAGAAATAGTAAATCACTCCAGTATCTTTGCCAAGAAAACCCCAAATGGGGGTCACAAGTAGTCACACATGACTGAAAACAACTAAATAACAAATCAAGATCAGAGTGACTTTATTGCTTCCCCTAGTAATTTGACTAATACAGCCCAAGCAAATTTTATTAAATTTTAAAATCTTTATTTTGCAACTAGTTATGCTTGATTTTTCTCTAATAGAAGGATAAAATTTCAATAATAGTAGCATAGCATTGATATATTATATAACCAAAATTACTTGATTTCATTTGGCAAAAGTCCCTAAAGAGTTATATTTTAAGAAGAAAAAAGATTTATTTTAATATAGACACTACACACACACACACACACACGCACACACACAAATACAATGGTTAAAGATATTTAAAATCACAAAAATCTCTGAATCTGATACCTAAAATGCTCCTTGACAATATCTCTGAGGTGCTCAATTACCTTTTGTGTGGAAACTTCTAATAATGGGGAACATACTTTTTTTATTAACACAAAAAATTATGTTCTTGATTTATTCTTATGATTATGAAAAAACCCTTACATTGATCTTAAATTAGCCTTTTGACAACTTAAACTCATTTTTCCTACTTCTCATCCATAAGTCCAGTAAAAAAAAAAATTCTAACTAATGTTACAAACAACAACTTTCCAAATATATTTAAACATCTACCTTATCCCTTTGGAGTCTTCTGTTTTCCATGCTAAATATATCCATTTGTCTCTTTTAAGATATTGAATTATTTAGAGAGCCAACTTTGGAACAAAGAAGACCTGGGCTCAAGGCCTGGCTCTGACACATTCTCTGTCTGCTCCTGGGTAAATCAAGTAACCTCTCAGTGTTCTCTATAATTCTTTTAAGATGATAATTTGTAGAGAGCTTTCTGATTATCATTTGTAATGGGAGTTTCCACATTCTGGAAACAGAGGTGAAAATTTATGTCCAGCACCTATTACTGTGCTGAACGTTTGTACAACTAGTTACAATAGCTATGCAATTCCCTTCCTCTGATTATTAGTTCACATAGGAATGTTGATTTGGGGAAATTTATTTTGTATCCTGACATATTACTGGAAGCTACTGTCTCAATTTCTTCTTGGGAAAAAAAAAAAGCTATTTTATAAGCCAGAAAAATGGGATGGCTTCACTGATCAAGATTTCATCCTTCTCAAGTCTGAGCCAACCAGTTCATCTTGTGGATGTCTCAGTCACTAAAATGCATGTAACAGATGTCAGCTGGGCATGACTCCAAATCAAGCAGTTCTTTTTGGGGCAGCCTTAGTAACTGAGGTTTATGCAAGATTGTCTATTTTAACCTTTTAACAAGATGCCATTGAGTATGCCCACTTCTTTTTTTTTGTTTGTTTGTTTGAGGTTTTACAAATGTATTTCCATCCTTGTCTTTACAGAAATGGTAGGTGACTCTGTAAAAAAAAATCACCAGTTAAGTATTTTACAGAAGGAAATTAAAATGAGAAACAAGTAGCACCATTGGTCATTTGTTCCTTTTAGGGCTATAACAGACCCAAAGCTTACATTGCTGCTCAAAGCCCATTAAAATCAATGGCAGAAGATTTCTGGAGAATGATATGCGAACATAATGTGGAAGTGATCATAATGATAACCAATCTAGTTGAAAAAGGACAAGTATGCAAATCACCTATTACAGTGTTTTATTTTATTTTGATTTTCTTTTTTAAAATTGTTTTTTATTAATTAATTAATTTTTAGTTTTCAACATTTACTTCCACAAGATTTTGAGTTCCAAATTTTCTCCCCATCCTTCCCCTCCCCTACCTCAAGACAGCAGGCATTCTGAATAACCTTTCCACTAATCTGCCCTCCCTTCTATTTTCCTCCCTTCTTTTATTACCTTCCCCTTCTATTTTCCTATAAGGCAGGATAGATTTCTATACCCTATTGCTTGTATATCTTATTTCCCAGTTGGATGTAAAAACAATTTTTAACATTCATTTTTAAAATGTTGGGTTCCAAATTCTCTCCCTTCCTCTCTCCCTTCCCACCCTCATTGAGAAGGTAAGAAACTTGATGCAGGTTATACATGTGTAGTCATGCAAAACACGTCCATGATAGTCATTTTGTGAAAAACTACTCTATTTCCCTTCATCCTATCCCCCCCATTTATTCTGTTCTCTCCTTTGAGTCTGTCCCTCCTCAAAAGTGTTTGTTTCTGATTACATCCTACTCCAATCTGCCCTCCCTTGTATCATTACCCCTCTCTTATTCTCTTCCCCTCTATTTTCCTGAAGGGTAAGATAGATTTCTATACCCAATTGAGTGTGTATGTTATTCCCTGCTTAAGCCAAATCTGATAAGAGTAAGATTCACTCATTCCCTCTCATCATCCCCCGCTTCCCCTCCACTGTAAAAGCTTTTTCTTGTCTTTTTATGAAATAATTTACCCCATTCTAAATTCTCCCTTTCTCCTCTCAGCATAATCCTCTCTCACCCCTTAATTTTATTGTTTAGATATCATCCCTTCATCTTTAACTCACCCTCTGACCTCTGTCTACATCTATCAATCTATCTATATCTCTATCCATCCATCCATCCATCTATCTATCATCTATCTATCTATCTATCTATCTATCTATCTATCTATCTATCTTTCCTTCCAATTACCCTAATACTGAGAAAGGTCTCATGAGGTACAAATATCATCTTTCCATGTAGGAATGTAAACAGTTCAACTGTAATAAGTCCCTTATGATTTCTTTTTCCTGTTTACCTTTTCATACTTCTCTTGAGTCTTGTATTTGAAGGTTAAATTTTCTTTTCAGCTCTGGTCTTTTCATCAAGAATGCTTGAAAGTCCTCTATTTCACTGAATATTCATTTTTTTGCCCTGAAATATTTTACTCAGTTTTGCTGGGTAGGTGATTCTTCATTGTAATTCTAGTTCCTTTGACCTCCAGAATATCATATTCCAAGCCCTTTCATCTCGAGGCAGAAACTGCTAAATCTTGTGTTATCTTGATTGTGTTTCCACAGTACTTGAATTGTTTCTTTCTGGATGCTTGCAATATTTTCTCCTTGACCTGGGAACTCTGGAATTTGGCTGTAATATTCCTAGGAGTCTTCCTTTGAGGATCTCTTTCAGGAGGTGATCGGTGGATTCTTTCCATTTCAATTTTACCCTCTGGTTCTAGAATGTCAGGACAGTTTTCCTTCATTATTTATTGAAAGATGATGTCTAGGTTCTTTTCTTGACAATGGCTTTCAGATAGTCCAATAATTTTAAAATATCTCTCCTGGATCTATTTTCAAGGCCAGTTGTTTTTCTAATGATACATTTCATATTGTTTTCTATTTTTTATTCTTTTGATTTTGTTTTATAATGCTTTGATTTCTCATAAAGTTATTAGCTTCCATTTGCTCCATTCTGATTTTAAGGAATTATTTTCTTGTGACTTTTTGGATCTCCTTTTCCATTTGGCCAAATCTGCTTTTGAAGGCATTCTTCTCCTCACTGGATTTTTGGACGTCTTTTGAGTTAGTCCATTTTTTAAGGTGTTATTTTCTTCAGTATTTTTGGGTCTCCTTTAGCAAGCTGTTGACTTCTTTTTTTATGATATTTTTGCATCACTCTTATTTCTCTTCCCAGTTTTTGCTCTACTTCCCTTACTTGCTTCTCAAAATCCTTTTTGAGCTCTTCCATGGCCTGGGACTCATTAATAATTTTCTTGGAGGCTTTGGATGTAGGAGCTTTGACTTTGTTGTCTTCTTCTGGTTCTATGTTTTGATCTTCATCACCAAAGTAAGATTCTATGGTCTGAGTTTATTTTTTTTGGTACTATTTGCTCATGTTTCCAGCCAATTACTTGAGTTTTAAACTCTTTGTTAAGGTACGGGTCTGCTTCCATTGTGGACGATGTACTTTCCCAAGTTTGGGGGGGGGTGTTGTGCAGCTATTTTCAGAGATACTTCTAGGGACTTGTAAATTTTCAGTTCTCTAATATGGTATAATCAAAGGCAAGTTGTTTACTCCTTTCCTGGCCTGTGCTCTGGTCTATTAGTGACCACAAGCGCTCTTTTCTGCCTTGGAGCTGTGAGGCAGATTCCCTTTCCACAGCCACCACAAGCTCCACCACTCCAATTCTCCTCCTTGCCCAAGGACCACCACCCAGGACCATGACCAGATCTAAGCACGGGCAAAGCAAGAGAATGCTGCCTCAGCACCAGCAAAGAGATCCCTGCAATCCCCCTTTTATTAGCCACTTGATACCTGCCCCCAACCACCATCTGTGGGCTGAGAGCTCTGGATGCAGCCACTGTGCCCTGGGGCTGCATCAGTACTTGGTCTGAACTGAGCTCTTCTCTCACTGAGTTGCAACAGACCTTTCCTATTGACCTTCTAAGTTGTCTTTGACATTTGTGGTTTGAGAAATATGGAAACTGCTACAACTGCTAGGATTCAGTCCCTTGAGGCCTGCTCTAGGTTGCTGAGGCCTGGTCTTTGCCTGAGTGGCCCATGCTGAATTGTGTTCCTCTCCCAGCCCAGTGCAATAGATTTTTCCCATCAACCATCCAGGTTGTCTTAGGCTGGAAATTTGTTTCACTCTGTCTTTTTGTAGGTTCTGCTGCTCTAGAATTGGTTTAGAGAATTTTTACAACTGTTTGGAAGGGTTTGGGGAAAGTTCAAGCAAGTCACTGTTTTTATTCTGCCATCTTGGCTCTGCCATGCCCAGTTCTTAATGGGGAGAAGTATAGACAAAGTTTCTAAATGAAAGTTTATCTTCCAGTGAGCTAAATAATTCATCAGCTTATAATAGCAGTAACTTGCTATGGGAAAAAGGAAAACTTCACATACCTTTTATAGTTAATTATAAAATTCCCCTTATTCTCCATACTTCCAAACATTCCAGAGACATGATGTTCAGTAAATTTAGAAAGGCTAGTTAGTCCATGAAGAACAGAATTTTTTAAATCACCATGCTAATGCTTTAAGCCTTTCTTCTTGTTGTAGGACTTCCTAATCACTGAATATATCTATTCCATGATGATTCATCAAAGCCTTTAGAGAAATTCCCAAACTCCATTGAGGCTAATTGTTTATGAGAGAAATAACAAAGATGAGTATAATTTATTACTAAATATAATTGCTGGAAGCTTGAATGTCTTTCTTTAAAATATATTTAAACTCTTTTACTGGATTAGTTACATAAAACTATAATGTCTGCTTGTCTATGAATCCAATATTATAAAAAGGGGAAAAAACCTACACATACAAAAATTGTCAATTAGTGCCTATCTATAAGAATAGTGAGGAATGGTATAGCACAATTTCCCTAAACATATGGGGGATATTGCTGGATTAATAACAAACAAGTGGGGACAGAGCCAAGATGGCAGAGTAAAAGCAGTGACTTACTTGAGCTCTCCTCCAAAACCCTCCAAATACCTATAAAATGGCTCTAAACAAATTCTAAAGCAGCAGAACCTATAAAACGACAGAGTGAAACAAATTTCCAGCCCAAGACAGCCTGGATGGTCGATCAGAAAGGTATATCAAGCAAATCAGGGAGAGGAGCACAGTTTGGCATGGGAATGCAGGCAAAGCAGGCCTCAGAGAACCTGGAGCAGGCCTCTGAGCACTGAATCTTGGGCAGCTGTGGTGGTTTCCAGACTTCTCAACCCACAAACACCAAAGACAGCTTAGGTCAGTGGGAAAAGTATGTGAATGTGGTGAGAGAGAGAAGTGTGATTCCAGCCCCAGTCCCTGACCCTAACCCTGGGGTAGTAGCTGCTTCTGGGGCCCTACAGACTGAGGGGGAATTGAGTGGCTGATCAGAGGGGGATTGCACAGATCTCCTTGTTGTTGCAGGATTCTCTTGCTTTGCCTGTGCTTGGATCTGGGTCACAGTACTGGGTGGCAGTCCTGGGGCAAGGAGGAGTGCTGGTGTGGTGGAGCTTGTGTGGTAGTGCAGAGAAAAATCCTCCTCATAGTTCCAAGGCAGAAAAGAGTGCTTGTGGTCACTCATAGACCAGAGCACAGGCCAAGAAAGGAGTAAACACCTTGCCCCTTATCATACTACCTTGGAAGAAGTGAAAATTTACAGGTTCCTAGAAGTACCTCTGAAAACAACTACTCAAAACCCCTGAAGCTTGAGACATTCTCTACACTGGAAGCAGACCCCTACCTTAACAAAGAGTTTAAAATTCAAGTAATGGGCTAGAATCATGAATAAACAAAGGTCCAAAAATAGTCAGACTATAGAATCTTTCTTTGGTAACAAAGAAGATCAAAATGTAGAACCAGAAGAAGACAACAAAGTTAAAGCTCCTACATCCAAAGCCTCTAAGAAAAATATGAATCGGCCCCAGGTGATGCAGGAACTCAAAAAGGAGTTTGAGAAACAAGTAAGAGAAGTGGAGGAAAAACTGGGAAGCCAATGAAGAAAAGAATGCCCTATAAAACAAAATTGGCCAAATGGAAATGGAAGTTCAAAAGCTTACTGAAGAAAATACTTCCTTAAAAATTAGAATGGAGCAATTGAAAGCTGGTGACTTTATGAGAAATCAAGATACTGTAAAACCAATATAAAAGAATGAAAAAAAATTAGAAGAGAATGTGAAATATCTCATTGGAAAAACAACTGACCTGGAAAATAGATCCAGGAGAGAGAATTTAAAAATTATTGGATTATCTGAAAGTCATGATAAAAAAAAAGAGCCTAGACATCATCTTTCAAGAAATTATCAAGGAAAACTGCCCTGATATTTTAGAACCAGAGCACAAAACAGAAATTGAAAGGATCCACTGATCACCTCCTGAAAGAGATCCCTAAAAGAAAATGCCTAGGAATATTGTAGCCAAATTCCAGAGTTCCCAGGTCAAGGAGAAAATATTGCAAGCAGCCAGAAAGAAACAATTCAAGTATTGTGGAAACACTATCAGGATAACACAAGATTTAGCAGCTTCTACCTAAAGGGACCAGAGGGCATGGAATATAATATTACAGAAGGCAAAGGACATAGGATTAAAACCAAAAATCATTTACCCAGAAAAAATGAGTATAATCCTTCAGGAGAAAAAAAAATGGTCATTCAGTGAAATAGGGGACTTTTAAGCATTCTTGATGAAAAGACCAGAGCTGAATAGAAAATTAGACTTTCAAATACAAGACTCAAGTGAAACATGAAGAGGTAAACAGGAGAGAGAAATCATAAGAGAGTTATTAAGGTTGAACTGTTTACATTCTTGCATGGGAAGATGATATTTGTAACTTATGAGACCTTTGTCAGTATTAGGGTAGTTGGAGGGAAAAATTATATGTATGTGTATCGATAGATAGATAGATAGACAGATAGATAGATAGATAGAGGGCACAGGATGAGCTGAAGATGAAGGGGTTATATGAAAAGAAGAAAATTAAGGTATAAGAGAGGATTATACTGGGATCCTGAAGGAGAAAGGGAGAGGTAGAATGGGGTAAATTATCTCACCTGAAACAGACAAGAAAAGACTTTTACACTGGAGGGGGAAATGGGGGATGTTGAGAGGGAATGAATGAATCTTATTTTCACAGGATTTGACTTAAAGAGGGAATAACACACACACTCAATTGGGCATGGAAATCTACCTCACCCTACAGGAAAATGGGGGGGGGGGACAAGAGAGCAGTGAGATGATGGAGGGGAGGACAAATTGGGGAAGAGAGTAATCAGAAGCAAACACTTCTGAGGAGGGACAGGGTCAAAAGAGAATAGAATAAATGGGGAGAGGTGGGACAGGATATAACCTGTATCAAGTTGCTTGCCTTCTCAATCAGGGTGGGTGGGGAAAGAGGAAGCAAGAAAATTTGGAACCCAAAGTTTTAAAAACACATGATAAAAAATTGTTTTCACATGCAACTGGAAAATAAGAAATACAAGAAATGGGGTATAAAAATCTATCCTGCCCTACAGGAAAATAGAAGGGGAAGGGGATAAGAGAAGTGGGGGGAGATAGAAGGGAGGGTAGATTAGGGAAAGGGGTATACAGAATGCATGACATCTTAGCATGGGGGTAAGGATGAGATAGGGAGAAAATTTGGAACTGAAAATCTTGTGGAAGTGAATGTTGAAAACTGAAAATAAATAAATTTATTAAAAATAAAAACAAACAAAAATAAACAAAGCTCTAATTAATTGGCTGTCAGATTTTCCTTTTGTGACCTTAGAACCAAAAACAAAGAATTAGCAACAAGAAACCTTTCTCATTATATTTCAAAAACTTTTTCTTTATTTTTTTAAATTCCTTTTTACCTTAATTCAAAAGTGACTACCAAAATAAGTACTCCTGTTTATCTTATGAGATAGTTCACCTGATTTTAGTTAAAACACACCTGATAGAACACTGAATTTTGTTTTTTGTCTTTCTTGATTCTGTTACTCTTCTTTCTATTATGCTAGTAGTAAATAGTAATGTTGTAATTTAAATTGATATTTACTGATTGCCAGTCTAGTATCCTTTCCATCTCATCATATATGCACTGTTAAGCTCTCATATGGCTGTTTTCAATTTGTTCTGCATTAACATTCAATATTGCTTAAAATTGGAGTATACAAACCAAACAATAATTGCAATGACTGATATTTGAAGAATTAAACATTTCAGATAAGAGTTTTGAGTGATAAATTCTAAGTGCTTTGGTTAAAAGAAAAATAACAGAATTGTAAATTATTTATTATCTATGCAGGGGAAAGAAAGGGAATAAGAATTTACTTGCACCTACTATGTAGCAAGTACTATGCTAAAATCTATGCAAATAATATCTGATCCTTAAAACAAATCTGTGATATAGGTGTTATTAATATCCCATTTTATAGTTAAGGAAACTGAGGCAGTCAGAGGTTAAGTGACCTGCCCAAGATCACCTAGCTATTGACTTTCTGAAACTGGATGTGAATAAACTCAGATGTTCTGGACTTTGGTCTACTTACAATGCTCTATTTACTGCACAACCTCCTTTGTTCTGTCTATAATTCTTAGTATAATTCTCTCCATAGTATCACAATTTCCCATATTTGGCATATTTTATTATAATTTATTCTTCTATTTTTCAATTGCTGATTGTTCATTTTGTTTCTTTTACTTTTGCTACCACAGAGATTATGCTTTATATTATGTAAAATACAGGCACATCATGTATAGGCAATTGAAATTGTTATATAGCCATCTGCTCAACATTAGGATTAAAGGATCAAAGGGATTATCAGTGTGGAGACTGCATTCACACAATTTTAAAAATGTGGATATGTTATCTCATTATTTTCATTCTCTTTCATGTAATTTATTTGTTCTATTTTTTTCCCTTGATTCACTCATTAAGTCTCCATTTTGGTCTGTATCTTTTACCATTGTGCTTTTGCTAATTATCATTTTATTACATTATGATCTGTGAAGGATATATTTAGTATTCTTGTAATTTTACATTTATTTCTCTCTTCCCTCACCTATGGTTTATTTTTGTAAATGTACTACATGATGCTGAGAAATACATATATTTGTTAATGTTCTCATTCAGAAGATGCCATGAGTATTTCTACTTTAAATTCTCTGACATATTGTACACTTTTATATTTTCATTTTTTTCATGTCTCCTTTAGATTTTTCCCTTGGAGAGGAATATTAAAACAATTTAAAATTATTGTGCTATGAAGTGCTCTTGAATTTCAATTAACTTTGACTTTCTTAATTAAAAATCTGTGCTTTTTGGTGTATATCTTTAATATTTCTATTGCATTATTTATGACTCCTTTAATCATAATTAAGTTTCCTTGCTTACATCTCTCTTTTTTTTTCTTTTTTTGCTAGGTAATGGGGTTAAGTGACTTGTCCAGGGTCATGCAGCTAGTAAGTGTTATGTGTCTGAGGCCAGATTTGAACTCAGGTCCTCCTGACTCCAGGGCCAGTGCTCTATCCATTGCACCACCTAGCTTCCCCCTTGCTTATACCTCTTGATTCTGTTAATAATTTTTGCTTTCACTAATAGCACAATCACAACCCCTGCTCTTTTGGATATTCCTTATGGGTGGTAAATTTTGTACCAGTTTCCAATTTTAATTCTGTATCTTTTTAGATGTCATATTTTGATCTAATTTATCATTTGTTTTAATTTTTTTAGATTATGTAGTCCATAAACATTTAAATTTGTGATTGTTTGGCTTCTGTCTTCTTCTATTGGTTTCTTTCATATCGATTTTTATCCACTTACTCTTTTAGGTCAGTACTTTCCCCCCTGTGATTAGTTTTGTTTACACTATTTTTATGTAAATTTATTCCCATAAGCTCTCCTTACTACCACCTCCTACTTCCACTTGCTTGCCCTATCCAAAATTATTTAAATGTACTTGAATTGCTTATTTATCTTCCCTTGTTTTTATTCACTTGAATATTTTTGGACCATTTCCTTGGCTAGCTAAGTGTGTGATTCAATGTCTTCCTCCTTCCCTAGAACTCTATGTAAGTAACATCTTTTTCTGTTACTCTTTTTTTAAAAATAATATTTCATTTATCAGGCCTTCCTCATTATTTATATCCTGTTTTAGTCTATTCAATTCAATAAATATTTATCAAATGCTTCCTATTTGCCAGTTACTATGCAAATCACTGGGGACAAAACAAAATAAAGATACTCCATGGTCTCATGGAGCTTATAATATAATGTAGAAGATGACACACAAAAGAATGGGATGCCCATGATGGAGTATTTAAATTCCAGTTTGCTCTGACCTGTAACATTTTTGTTATACTAGCACAGGCCTCTATATTTCAGAGAGCCATAAAAAGAGGGATATGGTGTAGTTTGAGGAAGAGGAGGTATTCAATTACTAGTTATGTAGAGGACAAGAGAGGTCCTAGTCTAACTATCTAGCTTACACCACATTTAGAGTATTTTATTTAGTTTTGGCCATCACACTTTAATAGTATATTGGTGAGCTGCATCTGGATAATGGTAACCATTGAGGATGAAGGTAATTGAAAATGGAACATTGTTGCTTTGAAGGGACTGGGTGGAGCTTTGCCTTTGGGGTACATAAACCTTGGGAAAAATATGGTGGCTATTGATAAATATTTAAAGGATTTCCACTGAAAAACACAAGAAAGCTGATGATTTATGTTTTTAGGGTGAGCATAACTTCTAAAGGGAAACTGATTCATGACAATTGATCATTTATTTTAACTGGTGAAAAAAATGACCCAATAGTATATGGTTGAGCTCAATATTTAAAAAAGAATAATGTAAACAATAGGGAGGACTGCTGTTTTTCCTGAGACAGATATCTGGGATGATAGTGATTGATTACTGGGACTTGCAAGCTATTATTTTAAAAGCAACTTTAAAGACTGATGATTTCATCAAGATAAGTCCT
The DNA here is from genome assembly GCF_003287225.1 of Phascolarctos cinereus. Lineage (NCBI taxonomy): Eukaryota > Metazoa > Chordata > Mammalia > Diprotodontia > Phascolarctidae > Phascolarctos > Phascolarctos cinereus. The sequence continues at coordinate 420,192,834 of NW_027555847.1, forward strand.
AACCCAACTGACAAAGTTTGTCAATTTGGAAGAGATGGTCTTAATTAATTACTGAATTCTCGTTGACAACAGACAGTATCTATCACCAGATCCATTTTTGAGTCTTATTCACTATTCTGGCTTGTCCTTTGCTATCCTGATCTCACAGAAGTCAAGGTTTTATATGTACATGCCAAGAATCTGAACAACATTTCAGCTGTTAAAAATTTTTGAAAATTACTAGACTTTTCTGATATACCATTAAATACTTTATCATGTAGGGTCCCCCTTTTCCCTTGGGTCAACAAAAATAGGTTTAATTTAATTATATAAATAGAGTTATAGTATATTAGGTGTGGATGAGCATGTAGTTCAAAATCTATATTATATAAAAGAGGAAATTAAGTCCCAAATTGTTTTAAGTAACTTTCTCAATTTCATAGAGTAAAATAAAAAAACTATAATTTTGTTTTGCTTTGTTTTAAGTTGATATGGTAGTGATAGTTTTTGGTAGGAAATGAGTGGTGGTGATGATTAAGGAGCTAGAAATTCTTTTCATTGATTCATTGATTGAAGCCATGTTTAATAGTTCTTAGCTCACATCTTTTTTTTTTAACTCTACAAACACTTGCTTCTAGATAAAAAAAAGTTTATGAGAATAACTAGTTGAAATTCTTTAACAATTTGAGCAAAGCAACGGATGAATTAATAAATCATCTGAAACAGTCTATTCATTTTAATTAAATTTATATGGCTTGAGACATGGTATATTCTCATTGTAGTTGATCTAATTTGAATAAATTATAAAGGTTATTTAAATATGAATAAACATAAATGGTCACTAAGGGCTTTTAAGTAGAAAAGTATGTCCCCATGTGTATTCCCACAAGTCCTACTGCATTAACTTCTAAATGTTTTCAACTCTGAAAATGAAATGAGTATGCAAACATTTGGGTTACATTTTATGTTATTCTAACACATATGAGCAAACATATGATAAAATGATATCATGAAACTAATTTGAAAATATAGAAAGGTTTTAAAAAATATACTCCTCCACATATATTTTCCCTTATGAACAGGTTTTTTACATAAACGAGCTCAATAATTGCCTCAATTTTCTTGTAGTTTTGCTGATCTATTGAATGAACAAGAGAAATGAAGTGATGTTCAGAGACTTCTCCAATATAAATAGTATTTCTACAAAATCAAGACAATTTAGCAATGCTATTTTGTAGGCATGAAAATTCAGATTGTTTCTATAGATTCAACATTGATGGAAGAACTGAATAATCAACCAAATTGTTCCTCTCTGCCACTTCTAAAAATTATTTTTTTCCTACAATTCAATCACTCTGTTTTATCCAGACTGAAACTCTAAGGGCTACTCACAAACCAAATCCCACTCTGACTGGCATATAACTTCTTTCTATTCTGTTTATGAAATGGGCTGATTCAACCCTCCTTATCCTTCCCTGGAGGGATAAGAAAATATCAAGAATAAAATTCTGAAGAAGAAAACGGAAACTATTCCAGTGATAAAGAAAAGAAGAAGCTGTCTAAAGAGATAGATTTGAATATACAGGGAACTCTTTAATCAACTTACATCTTAAAGACAAGAATTAAAATAGAAGGAAAGTAGATAATGAGAGATGCATACAAAAATGTTCCATGGTACTATGAGAATAGTATCAATAATGTTAAATTTCAGAATGAGATGATATTGGCAATGAATCCTAAGGATATATTTTGCGTATTTCACTTTGACATATTGTGAGGGGGTAAAAAATATCAAAAAAATTCTAAGTTATGATGTGTGGGGTTATATTAATGAATGACAAAAGATAGAATAACACAAATATTGTTTTGGTTCTGTTCCCTCTGGCCAGGGTGGTCTTTGATCTATTTTTGTAATGAAGAGCATATCCAGATTATTCCTAATTTCAGGGAGGCGAGGACAAAACCTGAACAGTTGTTAAAACAAATTCCTATTTTGCTTCTTATATTCTGAACAACTGAAACCAAAGGAACTGGCACATTCCTACAAGCCATTCAATGGTCTTTAGTATAATTCTAGCCTTCCAGCTTCCTGAATTATTAATCCCATAAAATTATTTCTATTCTGAAATAAAGCTAAATTAAGATGCATAGTTTTGTTGAATAAGATGATGGATGTAAATGCAAGGAAATTAGAATGTTAGATCTCAAGTGACTGCTTCTGCATATTTCTTCCACACTTGTGCTTTAGTTGTCTGAGAGCAATAAAATATGGCAATGTGAGAATAATCTGCTTTGATGCTGAACCACTGAAATGAACACATGACAGAACATAGTACAAGGGACCAGAAGTGATAGTTCAAGAGGGAAGAAACAATTACATTCATTTGTTTTATATTCTTCTAAATTGGCTATAAAACTAGGAAGTTGTGAGAAGGGTTAGAGGGAAAGTTTTATTTGAATTAATTAAAATTATAGTAGGGGTTTAGAATGAGATTGGTGATGTCTGCCTGAAAAAGAAAGAAGGGAATTATGGTAATTTATATGACTATCTGAAGAGAGTGAAGATGGAATAGTAAAAGAATAAGGAAGGCTGATTTGATCATTCAATTAATCTACTATTGACAAGATCAATCACTATTTCTGAGAGAAGTGTGATATAAGGTAATGCAAGCTATCAACTTTCACTCAGAAAACTAACAAAAGTCTAAACCTATGGTTGTGGAATTGCCTAAATATTGCTTCAATTTTATGAACTTGGGTTCTAGTATAATATGCCAGGAGAGCATAAGTTCTGGAAGACTCTATTAAGCATAATATTTTAGTGGAAACGTGGCATAGAGGATTGAGTGGGGCATAGAGTCAAGGGGGGCAGCTAGGTGGCATAGCAGATAGAACACTGGGCTTTGAATCTGGAACACTCATCTTCATGAATTCAAATCTGGCCTAAGACACTTACTAGTTGTGTGATCCTGGGCAAGTCACTTGACCTTGTTTGCCTCAGTTTCTCATCTATAAAATGAGCTGGAGAAGAAAATGGTGAATCATTCCACTTATCTTTGCAAAAAACACCCCAAATGGGGTCACAAAGAGTTGGACATGACAGAAAAATGAGTGGACAAAAACAAAGTCATAATCAAGTAGAGCTTGTTGTAAATCCCACCTCTAAAGTGAACTAAAGCACTCAGGCTCTCTTAATCTGTTTCTTTTGTTTTGTACATTAAAGATAATGATTTTACTTCCTATTTAAAAGTGTAAGTGAGTGTATGCAAATGACTTTGCAGTCTTTAAAGTGCCTTATAAAGTGCTAATTACATGCATTTACTTGTTTGTCCATTTGTTCATTATGGACCCAGTGATGGAACATATCTAAGGACCAGTGTGTTTAAAATCAGAGATACTTAGAGAAATGCAAATTAAAACAACTCTGAGGTATCACCTCAAACCTATCAAATTGGCTAATATGACAAAAAAGAAATGTGATAAATGTTGGAGAGGTTGTGGGAAAATTGGGACACCAATTCATTGTTGGTGGAGTTATGAACTGATCATACAATTCTGGAAAGCTATTTGGAACTATGCCTAGAGGGCTATAAAACTGGGCATACTCTTTGATCCAACAATACCACTGCTATATCCCAAAGACATCCAAAAGGGGGGGGGGACCTATTTGTACAAAAATATTTATAGCTACTCTTTTTGTAGTGGCTAAGAATTGGGAATTGAAGGAATGCCTGTCAATTGGGAAATGGCTAAATAAGCTGTGGCATATAATTGTGATGGAATATTATTGTACTTGCAGGAGGACATCGTATACAGCAACAGCAATAATTTTTGTTGAAGAATTGTGAATGACTTAGCTATTCTCAGTAATACAATGATCCAAAACAATCCCAAAGTACTAACAATAAAGCATTCTATCCACCTCCAAAGAAAGAACTGCTGCTGTCTGAATACAGACTGAATTATGCTATTTTCACTTTCTTTCTTTCTTTTTTCATACTTTTTTGTTGGAATCTTCTTATGAAAAATGGCTAATATGGAAATGTTTCGCATGATTGCACATGTATAACCTATTTCAGATTGCTTACCATCTCAGGGAGTGTGAAGGGAAAGATAAAAAGGATGGCATTGTCTTTAGTGAATTTTCCAGAGCATCCTAACAATACCTGCTGTTACTTAGAAGGGTCCAGCATATGTAGTTTCCAAAGGGAAAAAAACAAAACAAAACAAAACAGAACAATGAAGAATGATCAATTTCTAGACTATGCAGTTGTATAGAAAGTTCATTTGTACAAATGCCATGGACAGATCACTGGAGTCAAAACCAAAGAGAATTGACAGAATCTTTCTTTGTTGCACTTGAGAACCTGTGCAGTACTTTTAATTAGCCTAATTTTCTCCTTGAAACAAAGGCACATCTATTAAACAGTAATATTCTTCTCATAATGGGATGTGGTTATGAGCTAATGACTACCATAATCTCTGATGAATTGAAGTTTTAGCTCAGACTAAAAGCATTGGAAAGGTACATACTGAGTGTAAATAAAATGCAGCATTTTACCCATCAATAAATGGGATGATGAAGCAACATGAACAATATCACTAGAAAGATGTAAGAGTAGAAAAAGAATGTGGGCCAATCATGTAGTGAGAGTCAGGAATAATCCAATTGATAGTCCAAAACTCCATGTGTATCCATGCAATGTTTAGGTGTCTAGAGAGAGTGTCCAAGCACGTTGGATGGATCCCTTCTGTAAGATTTTTAAGAGGATGACAAGTGATAAGTATAAACTTCTTCTAATGTGCTACTCTAAAACACTATCCTGGTATATAAATGAACTTGAGTTCTTAAACATTATTCTGGGGGAAGTGGGAGAGAGAAAATTCTGAAAGGTGCTACCTAAATGGAAAAAAGTCTTCAAATAATAGCCCAGTCATGAACTAGATTTCTGTTGCCTGAGACAAGGTTCAAAAAGGCATTTATCATATTGACTCTAAAGCAAAGCATGTTTTGTGAGTCATGAACTGCTTGGTCTGGGGGACCTCATCTAAAAAATAATGTTTTTAAATACATAAAATAAATATGATAATATATTACATAGTATATACGTATGGTTAAAGATTAAGTCAATTATATCATTATATCATAACATAATTATCAAAATATTTTTTTAAAGTTTCTACTGCCCTGATATTCTAAAACCATAGGGTAAAATAGAAATTTTAAGAATCCACTGATCACTTCCTGAAAGAGATCAGAAAAGGAAAACTCCTATGAATATTATAGCCAAGTTCCAGAGTTCCCAGGTCAAGGAGAAGATATTGCAAACAGCTAGAAAGAAATAATTCAAGTATTGTGGAAACAAAGTCAGGACAACACAAGATTTTGCAGCTTCTACATTAAGGGATCAGAGGGCTTAGAATATATTCCACAGGTCAAAGTAGTTGAGATCAAAACCAAGAATCACTCATCGAGCAAAACAGTATAATCTATGAGGGGAAAAAATGATATTCAATGTGATAGAGGAATTTAATGTATTCTTGAGAAGCCACAGCTGAATAGAAAAACTGACTTTCAAATACAAGTCTCAAGAGAAACACGAAAAGGTAAACAGGAAAGAGAAATCATAAGGGACTTATTAAAGGTAAATTGTTTACATTTCTATATGGGAAGATGATATTTGCAACTCATGATACTTTTCTCAGTATTAGAGTAGTTGGAGGGAATATATATATAGACAGAGGGCCCAAGATGAGTTGAAAATGAAGGGATGATATCTAAAAAATAAAATTAAAGGGTGAAAGAGGAATGTACTGGGAGAAAGAGAAAGGTAGAGGTAGAATGGAGTAAATTATCTCACATAAAAGAGGCAAGAAAACACTTTTACAGTGAAGGGGAAAAGGGAGGAGAGAGGGAATGAGTGAATCTTACTCTCATCAGATTTGGCTTAAGGAGGGAATAACATACACACTGAATTGGTTATGGAAATCTATATTATCCTACAGGAAAGCAGGGGGGAAGTGGATAAGAGGGAGGTATGATAGAAGGGAGGGGAAATTGAGGTAGGGGGTGAATAGAAACAAACACTTTTGAGGAGGGACAGGGTCAAAGGAGAGAATAGAATAAATGGTGGGGAGGAATAGGATGGAGGGAAATATAGTTATTCTTTCACAACATGACTGTTATGGAAGTTTTTTGTGTGACTGCACACGTATAACCTATATTGAATTGCTTGCCTCATCAATGAGAGTGGGTAAGGAGGGAGGAAGGGAGAGAATTTGAAACTCAAAGTTTTAAAAACAAATGTTAAAAATTGTTTTTACATGCAATTGGGAAATAAGGCAATGGGGTATAGAAATCTATCTTATACTACAGGAATATAGAAGGGGTAGGGCATAAGAGAAGAGGGGATGTGATAGAAAGGAGGGAAGATTGGGGGAAGGGTTAATCAGAATGCATACCATCATGGGGTAGAGGGGGAGGGGAGAGATGTACAAAACTTGGAACTCAAAATCTTGTGGAAGTGAATGTTGAAAACTAAAAATAAATAAATTGAAAAAAAAGAAAAAAGTTTCTAGACCCTAAGCTAAGAAAATATAATCTAAAGTGATACATTTTTCAGCCCTAGAAACCATTGAATTTAAATCAACAATGATTTATTAAGCCTCTATTATACAAGGCACCATCTACTGTGTTATAGAAGGACCCTATGTGGAGGCAAAATGTACACCAATAAATACACAGGTCTTTCATATACTGAAGTGGCCAAAGACAGATGAAGTCTCCATTTGAACAAAGGAGAGAAATTATGTCAACTGTTTCCTTACACAAAAAGAAATTAAAATTCACATAGGCATTTATTTATATTTTAGTTGTAGAAGAAATTCAAGTATATATGCAGGTCTTGTCAATGTAAAATCAATAGTCCACAGCCAAAAGGTAAGTACAATTGAAAACAAAGTTGGACAAAGAGAGAATTTCAGTTTGTGCAAATAGTTCACCATAATTTTGTATTAAGATAACGTTAAGGGCATTATGGGTGAGGTGATGCTGAGCATGGGGCAGGCGATTTATTACTCACAGACATGAAACTTTCCCTTCATAACAATATCAATGGTAGCTCAGGCCTACAGTAGGCTGTGTACCTTGATACATAGCTCATATATCCTAGGTCTCTGGCTTCATATATGATTGTTGCCAGGCAGATTCACAGGGACTGACTGGAGAGAGAGTTAAGTAGCAATCAGCCGACTGTGAATCCCTTTATCAACCACAAAGACACTATGATTAGTAAAGTTTGATAACCATAGACATGACTAGATGGATTATCTAATTGCTAAGTTTGCTGACCTTGAATTTCAAAATATAAATTTAGCTAACTAACCCAGTTGTTGAGTAGACATGAACCTCTCAGTAGATAGGCAGGCCAATCATTGGTGAAACATGAAGTTTCTTTTGTCAGCTAGGGCCTAACAATAGCTCAATCCTCACATGAATTTAAATAGGAATTTCTGTGGCCCCTTAATTCATTACACGTGAAATAAGTTCCATCCATGCTATATCTCTAATGGGTTACTGTAATGGGAGGTTCCCAATGACACTCATATCCCCCTGAATGGAAAGCAAGTGTGATATTAAGGCAGAAAACAATGTGAGAAAAGAAAACTCTTCTAGAGAAGGGGGATTTCTTACAGCCCAGAAAGGCAAGCTACCAGGAGATGACAATGTGCCCCCAGGAAAAGTAACTGGAGCTCCTTACAGTAGAATGCAAGTTGACTGAAGAAAACAACTATCTCATCATTCTTATTTATATTCCCACCTCCAAGCAAAGTAGCTAAAACAATGCTTATTGATTTGTTGATTTTCTGAGAGTGAAGCTCTGAGGTGATCCCTGTCTCTATTGTCAAGAGGAATTACTAGGGAGAGATAAAGTACTCTCTCATATGTAGGAAAGAGAGAATCAAATTATACTGGGTTATTTCAGAGTACAGATCTATCACATTTGTTAGAAGTTACTTGGAGATAGACTGGGGCTCACATTAAAAAAAAAGGCCCTGTAAATTATCAGAGTTATACAAAAATGTAAGTGGACTTGTTAAAAGAATCCCCCATAGTTGAACATTTTCAACAATAGACTTTCTGTCTTTGGACATGGATGTCGGAAAGTATTCATGCATTGGTGAGTAGATTAGAATAAATGATATTGAAAGTCTCTCCAACACTAATATTCACTGAGTTTGTGCTCCTAGAAATTAAAAACTTGGAAGAAAGTTGATACTTTTCTTGATAATTTGTAATAAAAATAATAGCTAGTATTTATAGAATGCTTTAGGTTTTGCTAAGCATGTTTACCTACATTATCTCATTTTATTCTCAAAACAACTCTGGAAGGTAGGTGCTATTATTACTCTCATTTTACAGATGAAACAACTGAGGTAGGCAGAGGTTAAATGACCTTCCCAGGGTCATATAGCTAGTCAGTGTCTGTGGCTAGATTTGAACTCTGGTCTTCTTACTTTGTCCTGTCATATGCTAAAACTACTTAACCTGATCCTGTTCTTATCACACAAAAGCTCATTGAAAGAAACTTTTCAATCTCATGTTAAATGCTAATTTTGCTAGGTTCTTCTTTTAAGGGACTACATATATTCCTCCAAAACTTGTTTTTGGAGATAAAAGTCAGCTTGCCATCCAAAGCGGTTCCATATTTTTACAGTTACCAAATGTCTTGTCTTGTCTAAGCCAAACTGTTCACCAGCTTAGGCTATTCAAACTAGGTAGAAGTAGAAGTGTAAAAACAAAAACAAAAACCATATATAGATAGTGACTACTACATGCCGGACCCCGTGCTCCACTGTTCACAAATACTATCTCACCTGATCTTTACAACAACCTAGAGATGTACCTGCTGTGACTATCCCCATTTTAAAGATAAGGAAATTGAGGCAAACAAATTAAGCGACTTGTCCAGCATCACACAGCTGGTAAATGTCTGTGGCCATATTTGAACTCAGGTCTTCCTGACTCCAGGCCCAGTGCTCTATCAATTGTACTGCCAGCTGTCTCTAGCAAATTGAAAATGAAATGATGAGCTGCCATTGGACTCCTCTCATCTTTTGTGTCAGTGCTTCTTTTTTGGACTCACATTATCATTGAAATCTGTGGCCAATCCACACCTGAAAAGAATTTCTTGTAGCTCACAAGTTGTCAACCACCCTTTTTACTTGAATGTGATGGCTAATTCATGTCAATTATCTATTGCGGCAACCCATTTGACTTTTGGATAACTATAGTTGTTAGGAAGCTGTCATTTTCCTCTGAACCCCTACCCCTTACAAGAATCCTAAATTTGTTTCTTTCAATTCACTGTTTTTAATTCTGTATTCTTGAACACAGTTGTCACCACCTCCCCCTTCATTTCCCTCCTAAGTCTTCCTTTTTCTAGCCTTAGCAATATTTCTAGTCACTCCAAACAATCTTCCCACAGCATGATCTCAAGGCTTTTCAGGCTCCTAAGAGTTTTTCTGGATGTTCTCTGGCATATCAATGTCTTTGCTAAAGTATGACACCTAGAACTGAATACAATGATTGTATTACATTTAAAATATATATATATATATATATATATATAAAATGTGTTTAATACATGTATGTATTATGTAATATGTAATACAATCATTGTGTGTCTGTGTGTGTGTGTGTGTGTGTGTATATATATATTGATTGTATTACATGTATATACATTATAGATGGATGGCTGGGAGGCAGGGAAGAGAATATGTATCCTACATGCCTACATCCTGAATTTCAAAGGATAAAAATTACAACCATATAATTATTGATTCCCTCTACCTAAAAAACAAAACAAAAAGGAACAAAAAACAAATATCATATCTCTCACTAGTTAAAATTAAATAATTTTCCACTACCTTCTTAAAGAAGCTTTTTTGCTCCCAAAAATAATCAGGATTGTTTTTGCTGTGTTAGGTGTTATTTGAACTTACATAAATGACACATCATAGTTGGTGATCAACTCTACTAACTGATATGCTTTTCAGATTTTCTTTAAAATGTTTTCCACATATAAATCCAAGGTTATAAAACAATATTTTAAAAATAATAATACACATGTACAAAATACAATACAGAAAGGACATTTCAAGTCAGTTTTACAAAATATGGAAAAGTAGTAAGAGTAAATTATTAAAAATATGTAATTGCATTTTTTACTGATTTAGACCAACTTCCTCCCTCTCTTTCAAGTCCAGTCTTTCCAAAATAAAGGTAGCTTTGCTTTGAACAACATAAGCATAGCAGTAGACTTATTTTTTTCTCTTGCTGTCTGTAAAACAGATGTCAGTTGAGACATAAAAGGTTTTTAAAGCAGAATTTACTAAGTTGTCAAATGCTAATTCAATTGATGTAAAGTTGTTTTGCACTGGTAGATTGACTTTTAACATGATTACACAATTACAATTCAGAAACAGATTTAATCTGTTAAAATCACATTCCTGGAAATACATCCAATTTAATATTGATTCAAAACAATTCAGATTCATTAATGTACAATGCAAAGTCATTATGCTTGAGATGCTAGCTTAAACTAACAACTTCCTTTTGCAGCTTTGATTAGAAGAGGAAAAGAGAATTTCTTTTACAGCAAACAGCTTAAAATACAATTGCTGATTCCTTGTTATGTTTAAAAGGTGAATGGGATTTATTTTCATTTAATTGCTGAATGACAACTGGTTATTACTGGGTATTACGAAGATAGATATAGAAGGTGTTGCAGAAATAATTGTGACAAGAACTTGATTAATGAAAGTTATTCAAATTTGTATTTTTGATACTCCATAGTTTGGGAGCTTATCTTTACCTGAGATATTTTCAATGATTAAATATTAAAAAACAAAATAATAGTCAAATTTAATCTCAATAAAATATTTTTTGGTGTAACTATGGGAAAGAAAGAGAAAGACAGCAAGAAAAAGACTGACAGAATCAGAGACAGAGGAAGCTTGAAAATTAGATCCTTTAGGGCTTGACACTAAGATTTATGATCATATCATAAAACATAACAATAACATCTAATTGTAATAGTTCAGCATAAAAATTTCAAAGTAGTTATTAGAATGAAGTTTTATAATCATGGGATGTTAGTGATGTAAAGGATCTCATGGTTCACCTACCTTACCCCAACATTTTGCACATGAGGAAATGAATGATTATATGGATAATTGCTTTTCCCATAGTCACATAGTAAGTTTACATCAGAACTTAGACTAAAACACACCTCCTGATTCCCAATCCAATGATCTTTCTACTAAGTCATGATTTGATCTCTGCTTGATTTACTCTCTTTTGTCTTCATGTTTCACCTTGTCTTCTGTTATTGACTTAGGAAACATTTTTACTGTTAACTCTACTTTGTTTTCCATACTAATTTTATGGGAGGTTTAACTAGATTATGAATATCAGTGAGAAGCTCTTGAAGAATTATGGATCAAGAGAATAATAAACTGTAGGTAGTTCCATAGTCATGAAACACGTATATTTTTAAAAATATCTAATACTAAGTAAAAGAGGTGATAAAATCATTTAGCAAATGTTTTTTAATTCAGCATTATAGCAAAAAAGAATGGAAAGGAAAGAGATGAAAAACAACTGACAATATTAAATCAATTAACAGAGGAGAGGGGAGCCCAAGCAATTCAGAATTTTTTTAGGAAAATAACCATAGAATATTTGTGCTTTAGTGGGTTACAATTTTCAAAATTGAAACACCCTACTATTAGTGAATTTATAAATATCAAATATATAAGGTGAATCATTTGTCACATTAATTAAAAATATACAATAGCAAAATCATGGTTTTATTTACCTTGAACTATAACTTCCTAATCAACTCTTTATTCTTTTAAGAACAGAAGCTATTCCAAACTTTCCAATTCCTCCTCAAGTTGTTTTTTCTTCTCTCAGCTGATTATCTTATTTTTCAAATTTCATTTAAAAAGGAGTATTTATTGAGAGCTCCCCTTCTTTCTCATCTAGTCACATGATTCAGTCATCCTTCCTACTATCTCTACCTTTACTTTTGTCTCTGAAAAGAGGTAACTGTTTTCCTTATTAAGATCAATCCCTTTACATACATCCTTGATCCTAACCCAATCCATCTTCTCCAGTAGATTGCTTTTATTGGCATATTCTCTCTCTCTCTCTCTCTCTCTCTCTCTCTCTCTCTCTCTCTCTCTCTCTCTGTCTCTCTCTCATCTTCAATCTTTCCCTATATGCTGGCTACTTCTTACTAGCTAAATGTGTGATCATGTATCTCAAATCATTAAAGACAAAACAATACAAAAAAATCTTACTTTACCTTACCATACCTACTAGTTATTATCATCTTATTTTGCTCCTCCCCTCTGGCTATACTTCTTGAAAATATCTTCTACATTTGTTTCCTCATCTATTCTTCTCCTCTTATAAGCCTCCTCTAGGCTGACTTCATTGTACAACTGAAATTTTTAATCAGTTCTTATCCTTCTCAATATCTCTGCAGCGTTTGATAAAGCTGATAACCCTTTTCTCCAGGATTCTCTCTCCTTTCTAAGTTTTTATAACCAAGACTATCTGTCCCTTGGTTCTTCTATTTCACTGTTGTGTCATGTTATTTCTTAGTCAATATACACTCAATCTCCCTGATACATGAAGAAATACGAAAGCCAAGGTGATCATCAGACAAGGTCATAAAATCTAAAGGATGATGATGTGAGGATTATTTGAAGTAACACCTCATAAAGCAGAAAAGAATGAAGTGCTATGAAGAAATTAACATAAGGCCAGTTCATTAAGCCAGTTCATCCCAAGATTATTTATGAATGAAACTAGAAGAAAGCTAATGAACAAATATGGAAAGGATCTGTGAATATCTCTATTACAAACTACTCTCTCCATCAATGGTATGAGAGTAGAGCTGTCCCATTGAAACTCTACCACAATCCTTAAAATATAAGAAGAAATAGAAATCACTCTAGATGAGAAGAAACAAAGATAGGAACAGACCAGGATTAGACAAGGTATGTATAGAGGAGATGCATACTAATGGTAATATGATTTTTTAAGGTAATTGATAGGTTGATTAAGATATTTAAAAGAAAAGGGGAAAAGCAAAATGATTGGAAAAATCTGCTTCATAACTAGTCAATAGTCAGTAAAAAAGAATCTACTAGAGAGGTTTACCAAAACAAGAGGCAGGTTGGCTACATAATGAGAATAAAAACCTTGGAAATACAGGTATGAGTGTAGCTACAGTTAGTGCTTCTCATTAAAAGATGATCAGCCAATATTTCAGTCAAGCACATGGAAGCTTGGAATAGGCCTGCTTCCAGGTATGCATGATGAGGTTACTGTTTCATCAAAGCACAAAATCCTCACAGTATTTACATTTAAGTGATTGTTGTGAGAATCAAATAAGAAAGCATGCAAAAGGTATTCAAAATTGTACAATACCTAATAAATGTTGTCATTGAAAGTACAAGGGCTAGAGAAAACCTGTTGATAAAATGAAAAAAGAAGGCCTATAAAATGAACATGGATGATTCAAAGTAAACAAAGCATAAATACCTTGTGACACCAGCCAACGAGCCCATAATTCTCTTAAGGTGAATCAGGATGTGGAAGAGGATCAGGTATAGGGATCAGGCAGAAGGATTCACTTTAGCAACAAATAGGGGAAGCACTTCCGTTAATATATGTGGGAAGAAGAAGATATTGAATAAGGATACAGTTACATTTTGAGTAGAGGAAGGAAGATGGGGAAGCTCCTTTCAAAGGGTTTCACCTGTGAGAGTGGAGTCTGGATAGGTCCTTAAGGAGAGAAGAAAAGATTTTGAGTAGGTACAGCTGGGAATGATTTAAGGAATTTTTAAAAAAAGAGGAATAAAGTCCTAAATAGCACTCAGGGCCTGAGTCTAAACTTAAACTCAGAGTTCAACCACTATGTGCAAAAATATTGTGATTGAGATAAACAAATATGAGACTGTTATGTGATTCAGATGAAGAAATATGACAATTCTGTCTCCTAAAGATACCTGTAATTTCACTTGGAACATATGCAGACAAAACAAAATATTTAATTTCAATAAAAATTAGTACAGAAAGTGCCTGAGAAAACATTCTATTGGGGGATTCTTCTTACATAGTGAAAAGAATCTTTCAGGCATGCCATAGTAGAAAGAGCACTGGATTAGAATCAGAAGAAGCCTAAGTTTACATTCTGCTTCTTATACTTGATCACTTGCAAGTCTCTTAACCTCTCTGATCTTCTATTTCTTCATTGGCAAAATAGATGTAATAATACCTGTAGTGCCTACCCCTTGTTAAGAGTTTCAAAATAGATTTTACACATATATATACATACACACACACACACACATATATGTATATATGTGTATATGTATGTGTCTATATGTGTATATATATATGTATGTATATGTGTATATATGCCAATGTGTATGTATATATATATATATGTATGCATATATATGTGTATATATATATATATATATATATATATATACATATATATATGTATATGCACATTGGCATAGTAAATTCCCTTTGTCAATACATATTTACACTTCCTCTGCCACTCCTAGTGGTAAGTCACTCCAGTGACTTGCCTGGGATACTAAGAGATTAAATGACTTGCTGAAAACCACTCAGTCAATAATGGGTTAGAGGGCAGTTCTTTAGTCCAAAGCTGGTTTTCTATTCATTCCATTATGCTCTATAACATGTCAGCTATTATTATATGGTGGTCAAGGGAGGCCGCAAGAACTGGGCTTTACTGGATGCAGATTTCCTTTGCTTTTTCCATCACTACAGACCCTGATACTTTATGTCAGACTTTTCTCTCTCTTCCACAGTCTCTGTTTCTCCAGAAGACTTATTTTATCAGGAAGGTTTTCAGTGCCCATATAGACTAGGGAAGGAGAAAAGTGGAAAAAGGGGAGAGGGAAATTGTGAGAAAAGAAAAATTGCTTCCTTTTTGTTTTTGTTACAGTTCATTCATGTCACACCATTCTACATAACCTAGTCAGAAATGGAAAGAAGGAAAGAGAGGAAAGAATAAAAAGTACCATCTCTATTGCTTGCAGACCCTTGCTAGAACTCTTATGACCTAATCCACTCTATTACTTGTTTCATTTGAAGGAGAACAGTGGAGGTAAATGGGAAACTCAAAGAAGAGACTAAGCAGCAAAGAACTGAGTGGAGTTAGAGGAGATAACAGAGTAGGACAATTAAAGCTTTTATGCCACAGTGTCAAAATGTAGAGGATACTGATTAATTAGTCAAATTAAAGAAGCTACCATGGTAAATTTTTCACCAAGAGGTCACAACCCAGGTAAGATATTTCTTGACTGATTGGGCCCTCTGCTCTCCTTAGGAAAATGTCCTTGGTACAGCAGAAAACGGTAGCTTGCACACAGACTAAGAAGGTGTCCTTTAGAAGAGACAAAGATGAGAAAAATGGGAAATAGTGATGGAAGCCTCTTACCCCTCAACTGAATTTGTATTGAGGGCACATTTCATGTTACTTGCCCTGGGGGCAAGAAAATGAAGTTAAACATTAGCAGTTAGGTGGTTCAATGCTTAGAGTATTGGTCTGGAATCAGGAAGACCTAAGTTCAAATTTGGCTTTGGATACTTACTAGCTGTGTTATCTTGGGAAATCATTCAACATTTCGTTACCTCAGTTTCCTCAGCTCTTAAGTAGGGATAATAACATCACCCACCTTATAAGGCTATTGTGAAGATTCAATATGGTAAGATTTATAAAGCACTTAGCACAGGGCCTGGCACATAGTACGTGCTATATAAGTGCTTATCTTTTCTATTTCCTCCCCATTACTATTCTAATGCATATGGAGAATGAAGGGAACAGATTCAGTTATCCCATTGCTGTGGCTAAGGAAGGGAGAAATATATTTCTGACTTCTCCTTTCAGAACACTGGATACATTGCTCATTAGAGACATTGTTCTATAAATTTATTAAATTGAATCCTATAAATATTGCTATATTCTATTTGAGTATCTAGGTAGCTATCTTAGTTATATATGAAATAATTTACATACTAAATATACATTATACATATATATATACATATATATACACATATAACACATATTATACATTGCATAGTTAAGATCTCAGATGAGCCTTGTGTAGTTCTCTGTGGAATGCTCTGGGTTTGTTATTATCAGGCACAATGTTTCTATGAGAAATCTTGCAAGTTCCAAAACAGTTGATGAATAAATATAAAAGATTTTTTGCTTTTTTTTTCAACTTCTGAACAATTTTATAAATTTAAAATAGTTTATAAAATTCCCTGGAACAATATACAGGACAAAACCGGTGCTGTGTAATCCACTTTCAAATCTGAACAAGAACCATGTAAGAAGCTTGACAAGTGAAAGTGAGATGCTGAATGTTGTCTGATCAATCTTTTTGGATAGTTACATTTGAGTAGTTTTAACTAACTGAGTATTCTGACAAGTCTAAGACATGTCTCTTGGTGAAATTCCTGAGGCCCATCCCCAATGGTACTATGGTTCCTAGGTCCAGCTAATCATCTAATATAATATATAGGTACTTCCACTAATTGATCAGCAGTAATTTACAAAGCTTGAGGACACAAATTCCCTTGTAGCATACATCAAATTCTCATTTTCTTGCCCAAATACAATAAGCTTGGCATACTATCAGGAAATTGAAGATAAGAATATGGCATTTGGGAGAGGGATAAAAACTATACATACAGATTTAAGAGCCAGTGACAAAGAATGAGTTTGAGGGCAGTAGAAGGTCAGAGAATGAGACTTTTGGCATTGAGTTGGGGAGCAGAACTATCTAGAAAATATAGTTGTAGGAAAAAAAGGCAAATGGTCAAAAACTGAAATGATAACAAGAGAGCAATGGACTGATGTTTTTTTCAACATATGATGGAGAGAAGCAGGTTTAAAAAGAAAGGATAAGAACAGTGAAAAGGAAGGTTGAAGATGCTATTGAAGTAGCAAGATACTAGAGGAAAAGGGAATGGATAATGAATTGCATAGGATAATCTGTGGAGAGAAGCATGGGCCTATATTACTCTGAAAATTGAAACAAAATGAAGGGATGGATATAAATACATAGCACTAATGAGAAAGAAATGAGGGAAGATAAGATAGCACAAGCCTCTTTGTCTTCTTGATCTTTTTATTTATGTCAGAGGAGACATGATTTCTTGAATAAGGGATGCATAAATAAACCAAAAATATAACACTTAATATATCCACAGTAGAGTGCCATGGTGTTATCAGGTTCATTTAGTTGTTTGATCACTTGTTCAAAGCAGAGTTTGATGCCCTTAGGTCACTTTTCACATTTACATATTTTTAAATTAATTTATTTTAAACTTAAATACTAAAATTTAAGTAGACAATTATAAAAGAAACATATAAATTTAAATACAAAATAAGAAAAGAAAAAAAAAGCATTGCCATGTGAACATTAGAATATAAGAAAGGATTCAAAATCTACACCAACAAATTTCCATTTCAAGAAAGCCTATATAATAAATACTACACATTTTGTCCCCGGAGGTCCATCTTTTCTTTTCTTCCTTGTAAGTTTTCTTTTGTTCTTTGCTGTGCACTTTTGACTTTGTTCTTTCTACCTCCCCCATTCCTCTCCTCCTTTATAGCAAAGAAGGCTAAAATTAAGCACAGATATATACATAAATACATATACATATGTATGTATACACATATATGCATAAAGATATACACACATATATATATATACACGCATATATATAAATGCATGTATATACACATACATAAATACACTTACATATACATACATATACTTAGATATCTATAATAAAACTCATATATAGACATATGCATTCACATGCATCTATGTAAGAATGTATCACACTTGTTTGTTTTCTGTTTATCTGAGGGTAGATAATGACTTCCTTCATAAGTTCAAGTCTTTCCATATTTTTTTAAGTCCATAAACTTATCATTTCCTATACATACCTCATTTGCATAACACAATTACTTTTTTTACCTTTTCTTAGATGGTTTACTGTTTAGTATAATATCATTTTCAGCTCTACCCCAATCTCTCTCTTTAAAAAAAAATAATTTATTTTGATTTATCAACAATCACTTCCATAAGCTTTTGAGTTTTTCTAAAGTTGTGCTATTTCTTATAGCAAAATAGTATTCTATTACATTCATATACCACAACTTGTTCAGCCATCCTGTAATTGATGGGCATCCTCTCAATTTCCATTTCTTTGCCACCACAAAAAGAGATGCTATAAATATTTTTTGTACATGTGGGTGCTTTTCCCATTTGTATAATCCCTTTGGGATATAGCCCCAGAAGTGCTATTGCTGGGTCAAAGGGTATGAACATTTTTATAGCTTTTTGGATCTTTTGTTATTCCAAATTGAACATTGTTATTATTTTTTCTAGCTCTACAAAATAATTTTTGGTAGTTTGATTGGCACGGCATGGAATAAGTAAATTAGCTTAGGTAGAATTGTTATTGTATTATATTAGCTTGGCCTACCCATGAGCAACTGATGTTTCTTCCGATTATTAAGATCTGACTTCATTTGGGTGAAAAGTGTTTTGTAATTATGTTCATATAGTTCCTGGGTTTGTTTCAGTAGATAGATTCCTAAATACTTTATAATGTCTACAGTAACTTTAAATAGGATTTCTCTATCTCTTGTTGTTAGGCTTTGTTGGTAATATATAGAAATGCCGAATGTTTATGTGGGTTTGTTTGACATCCTGTAACCTTGCCAAAGCTGTTTATTATTTCAAGTCGTTTTTTACCTGATTCTCTAGGATTCTCTAAGTATATCATCATATTATCTGCAAAGAGTAATAGTTCTGTTTCTTCTTTGGCTATTCTAATACCTTCAATTTATTTTTTTCTTCTCTTATTGCTAAGGCTAACGTTCCAGTACCATATTGAAGAACAGTGGTGATAATGGACATCCCTGTTTCGCCCCTAATGTTTTTGGAAATGCTTCTAATGTGTCCTCATTACATATGATGCTTACTGAAGGTTTTAGGTACATGCTACTTATTAAGGAAGACCCCATTTATTCCTATGCTCTGTAGTTTTTTTTGATTAATTTATTTTGATTTATCAATCACTTCCATAAGCTTTTGAGTTTTAAATTTTTCTCCCCCTCCCTCCCCACCTCCCTCCCTAAGACAGTGCAATCTGATATAGGCTATACATAAACATTCATATTAAACATATTTTCACATTAGTGATGTAGTAGGAATTAGAACCAATAGGAGGAACCAACAGAAAGGGGAAACAAAACACAATAGAAGAAAAAAAATAGCAAATAGTATGCTTTGAACTGCATTCAAACCCCATGGTTCTTTCTTTGGATGTGGAGAGCATTTTCCATCATGAGGCCTTTGGAGATGTCTTAGATCCTTTTACTGCTGAGAAGGATTAAGTATATTAATACTAGTCATCGTACAACGTCTCTGTAACTACGTATAATGTTCTCCTGGTTCTGCTCACTTCACTCAGCATCAGTCCATACAAGTCTTTCCAGGTTTTCTGAAGTCTGCTTGTTCATCATTTCTTACAGCACAGTAGTATTCCATTACATTCATATATCACATTCACAGTTATGATTACTATCTGGGTCTTTCTCTCCATCCTTTCCCACCCCCATTTATGCTTTTCTTTCTCCTTTTACCTCCTCACAAGTATTTTGCTTTTAACCACTGCCTCCCTCAGTCCCACCTCCCTTCTATTAGCCCCCTTCCTTTTCTTTCTCTTTACCCTTACTACATCTTCCCTCCCTTTTATCCCACTGCCCTTTTCTTTTCCCTTTTCCCTTCTACTGCCTATAGGGCAAGGTAGATTTCTATATCCAATTGATTATGTTATTCTCTTCTTGAACCAAATCTGATGAAACTAAGGTTCAAACAATGCTCATCTCCCTCCCTTCTTTCCTTATGCTGTAATAGGTTTTTGTGCCTTTTCCTGAGATGTAATTTACCTTTGTCTGTCTCCCGCTTTCCTTTTCTCTCAGTACATTTTCTTATTTAGATCATATTAATCTACTTACTTGGATCCACTTAACCCACTTGATTAAATTTTTTTTAAATCATTACATCAAAGTCAACTTATACCCACCCCCTTTATGTATACCCCTTTAACATGGTGTAATAACAATACAGTTCTCCAGAGTTACAAGTCTCATCTTCCCTTGTAGGGGTGTAAACAGTTTGCCCTTATTAATAACATGTTGTTTCTGTCCTGTTTACCTTTTCATGTCTCTCTTGAGTCTTGTATTTGAAGATCAAATTTTCTATTGCACTCTGGTCTTTTTATCAGGAAATCCCCTTTTTTGTTGAAAATCCACCTCCTCTCCTGAAAGATTATGCTTATTTTTGCTAGGAAGCAGATCCTTGATTGTAAACCTAGCACCTTTACCTTACAGAATATCATGTTCTGCGCCCTGCAGTCTTTTAATGCAGAAGTTGCAAGGTCCTGTGTAATCCTGACTGTGGGTTCTGTGATATTTAAATTGTTTCTTTCTCGCTGCTTGCAGTATTTTCTCTTTGACCTGGTAATTTTGAATTTGGCTACTATATTCCTTAGTGTTTTCAATTTGAGATCTTTTTCAGGAGGTGATCAGTGGATTCTTTTTATGGCTATTTTACTTTCTGCTTCTAAGACCTCAAGGGAGTTTTCCTTTATGATTTCCTGAAAGATATTGTCCAGGTTCTTTTTTTATCATGATTTTCAGGTACAACAATAATTTTTAAATTGTCTCTCCTGTGTCACTTGTTTTTCCAATGAAGAATTTTATGTTGTCATCAAATATTTCATTATTTTGCTTTTCTTTAATTGATTCTTCTTCTCTCATTGAGTCATTAGTTCCCAACCCAGTTAGCCCCAGGGTTTGCTGCTTGTTTTCAGCAAAACTAGCCTGAAGGTATTTGCAATTCATAGGGACCAGACCACAGATATTCTCTGGTTGTCCCTGAAGGACCAGTGTTCTGCCCCAACTCTTGTTTATTTTTACTGCTCTACATTCCTCCTGAGGAGTTGTTTTGTCTTATTTGTGCAGGAAATCTGGAGAGATTAGAATTTTCTGACCTACTCTGCCATTTTCCCAGAATCTTCTCTCCTTTACATTCCCATATGCTAGGTGAGGACCAAGAAGGGAATATTACATTCTCATGGATGGAAGGAATAAATGGCTTATAATGAAGTAGAAAATTATTTCCTTCTCTGGGTTCATATCCCCATCATGTATGCAGCTACCCTAGGCATTCAGTGCAGATTTCTGAAAGCAAGCTTCTCATCTCTCTCTCTTTTTTTAACATTTATTAATTTATTAATTTTTAGTTTTCAACATTCACTTCCATGAGATTTTGAATTTCAAATTTTCTCCCCATCTTGACCCTCCATCCACCCCAAGATGCTGTGCATTCAGAATACCCCTTCCCCTAATCTGTCCTCCCTTCTCTGACTACCCATGTTCTCTTTTCTCCTTCCTTTATATTTTCCTGTAGAGCAGGACAGACTTCTATACCCCAATGCTTGTATATCTTATTTCCCAGTTGCATGTGAAAACAATTTTTAACACTTGTTTTTAAAACTTTGAGTTCCAAATTTTCTCCCTTCCTCCCTCCCCACCCACCCTCATTGAGAAGGCAAGCAACCCCATAAAGGTTATACATGTGTAGTCATGCAAAATACTTCCATAGTAGTCATGTTGTGAAAATCTAACTATATTTACCTTCATCCTAAACTGCCCCCTGTTTATTATATTCTATCTTTTGACCCTGACCCTCCTCAGAAGTGTTTGATTTTGATTACCCACTCCACCAAAATACCCTCCCTTCTATCATCCCCTTGCTCTCTTATCCCCTTCCCCCCTATTTTTCTGTAGGGTAAGATAGATTTACATACCCAATTGATTATGTACATTATTCCCTCCTTAAGCCAAATCTGATGAGAATAAGATTCATTCATTCCATCTCACATCCCCCACTTCCTTTCCATTGTGAAAGCTTTTTCTTGCATGTTTTATATGAGATACTTTACCCCATTCTAGCTCTCCTTTTCTCCTTCTCCTAGTATAATTGTCTCTCACCCCTGAATTTTACTTTTTAGTCATCACCCTTTCATCTTCAACTCCCTCCAACTACCCTGATACTGAAAAAGTACCATCTTTCCATGTAGGAATGTAGATAGTTCAATTTTAGTAAGTCCCTTATGATTTCTCTTTCCTGTTTACATGTTTCTTCTGAGTTTTGTATTTGAAAGTCAAATTTTCTGTTCAGCTCTGGTCTTTTCTTCAAGAATGCTTGAAAGTCCTCTATTTCACTGAATGTCCATTTTCCCCCCTGAAGGATTATATTCAGTTTTTCTGGGGAGATAATTCTTGGTTATAATCCTATCTCCTTTGACCTCCAGAATATCATATTCCAAGCCCTCTCATCCCTTAATGTAGAAGAAGCTAAATCTTGTGTTATCCTGACCTTGTTTCCACAGTACTTGAATTGTTTCTTTCTGGCTGCTTGCAATATTTTCTCCTTAACCTGGGAACTCTGGAATTTGGCTATAATATTCCTAATTTTCCATTGGGCATCTCTTTCAGGAAGTGATTGGTGGATTCTTTCGATTTCTATTTTACCCTATGGTTCTAGAATATTAGGGCAGTTTTCCTTGATAATTTCTAGCTTCGTTTTTTGATCGTGGCTTTCAGATAATACAATAATTATTAAATTGTCTCTCCTGGATCTATTTTCCAGGTCACTTGTTTTTCTAGTGAGATATTTCATATTGTTTTCTATTTTTTCATTGTTTTTGTTTTGTTTTACAATGTCTTGATTTCTCATAAAGTTACTAGCTTTCATTTGCTCCATTCTAATTTTTAGGGAAGTATTTCCTTCAGTGACCTTTTGGATCTCCTTTTCCTTTTGGCCAATTCTGTTTTTGAAGGCATTCTTCTCCTAATTGTCATTTTGGACCTCTTTTGACATTTGGGTTAGGCTATTTTTTTTTTTGGTTAGGCAATGGGGTTAAGTGATTTGCCCAGGGTTACACAGCTAGTAAGTGTTATGTGTCTGAGGCTGGATTTGAACTCAGGTCCTCCTGAATACAGGGCAGTCACTCTATCCACTGTGCCACCTAGTTGCCCCTGGGTTAGGCTATTTTTAGGGTATTATTTTCCTTCAGTATTTTTTGGGTCTCCTTTAGCAAACTGTGGACTGGTTTTTCATGATTTCTTGCATCACTCTCATTTCTCTTCCCAGTTTTTCCCTCTACTTCTCTTACTTGCTTCTTAAAATCATTTCTAAGCTCTTCCATTGCCTGGCACTGATTCATATTTGTCTTGGAGGCTTTGTATGTAGGAGCTTTGATTTTGTTGTCTTCTTCTGGATGTTCTGATCTTCTTTATCACCAAGGAAAGATTCTATGGTCTGATTTTTGTGTGTGTGTGTGCAGTTTGTTCATGTTTCCAGACAATTACTTGAGTTTTAAACTCTTTGTTAAGGTAGGGTTCTGGTTCCGGTATGGAGAATGTATAGTTCCAAGCCTTGGGGCAGGGGGGATGGGGGGTGTCTGTGTTGCTGTTTTCAGAGATACTTTTAGGAACCTATAAATTTTCAGTTCTTCCAAGGTGGTATAATTGAAGGCAAGGTTGTTTATTCCTTTCCTGACCTGTGCTCTGGTCTATGAGTGATCACAAGCAGTCCTTTCTGTCTTGAAACTGTGAAGAAGATTTCTCCTCCACAGCTGCCACTAGCCCCACCATGCCAGTGCTCCTCCTTGTCCCTGGACTGCCACTCAGAACTTCAATCCAGATCCAAGCAGGGGAAAAGGAAGAGAATTCTACCTCAGTGCCAGCAAGTAGATCCCTGGAATCCCCCTGTAATCAGCCACTCCATTCCCCCTCAGTCTGTGGGCCTAGAGCTCTAGAAGGAGCCATTGCCCTTTGAGCTGTGCTCAGACTGGGGCTTTGACAGGCTCCTCTTTCACCAAGGTCCAAGAGAGCTTTCCTACTACTTTCTAAGTTATGTTTTGTGTTTGTGGGTTGAGAAGTCTGGAGATGGCTACAGCTGCTAGTGATTCAATCCCCTGAGGACTTCTTCAGGTTCACTAAGGCCTGGTCTTTGCCTGCATCCTGTGGGCCCACAATGAACTGAGCTCCTCTCCCAGCCTGGTGCAATAGACTTTTCCAATCAACCTTCCAGGTTGTCTTGGGCTGGACATTCATTTCATTCTATCTTTTTGTGGTTCTGCTTCTCTAGAATTTGTTTAGAACAATTTTTTTACAAGTATTTGGAATGGTTTGGGGGAAAGTTCAAACAAGTCACTGCTTTTACTCTTACCATCTTGGCTCTACCCGCTTTCATATCTCTTTGGGGGCAAGAATTTAGCTAGAATTTAAACTTTTTTGGGGGGAAAATCCTTGGCCATGACCCTGAAGTGTTCATTATTTCATAAAGAGAAACTACTCCCTTATAAACAGATGCTTTCTTTGCATTATTCCCTAACCAGCATTTGTTTTGTTTTCTAGGCAATTGGTTTTTGCAATATTATCATTTCTTGCTTTCAAAGAAGAAAAAAAGCTGGAATTATTTTAGTTAACAGTACAGCACAGTTTACTTTTTTCATTACACTTTTTTACCCAGTAGTATCAGGATGTTCAGTCAGCTTTATAACAAAACTCACAATTTTTCTTCTGCATAATTAGCATACTGCCAAAATAGCAGGTTTTCTGATTTTCAATATCACTTTTACTGCCTCTATTACAAAGCATTCAAATATTGATGTATTACAAGGAACTCTTGGGAGCAAACCAATTTGTGGTGAAATTTTGTATAAATTGAAAATACACCATCAACACTAAAATATAGTCAAAAACTTCATCCTTATTTTCACTTTCTTCCAATATATTATTTGGAAAAAAAAATTCAGCTGCAAAACAATTATAGTATTTGTTTTGTAAACTTTATAACCAAATATAGTGACAGTTGGTTATTTCATTTGTTGAAATACATTTTTTAAAATAAGAGACAAATTACTTGTTTGTTTTTTAGCATAGATTTGTGTTTGTGTGAAGTCACACAGTTGAAAGCAGAATATTCAAACAACTGATTTTTATTTTTTTAAGATTCTAAAATTAGAGTGGAAAGAACACTGTACTTGGCATTAAGAAATCTGGATTCAAGTTCTAGCTCTTCTACTTGACCTTTTAAGTGGCCATATAAACTCTCTGAGTCTCCCAGTATTTTCATTTTCAAAAATTGGGAATACCGATTACTAGCTGAACTAAACTCATGAGGTTGTTGTAAAGACAACTTTTTGCAAACTGAAAAGATGAAAGATTATCATTAAAATGTCAAATAAGTGGAATGATTGGATTTCCTCTCCCAACATGTGTGCTGAATCAAGCAATTATTTGACTGAATTGATCCAATTGACCATTTATACAAGTCAAGTCAAGTCAAGTCAAGTCAAGGAGTATTTATTAAGTCCCTGATATGTGAGACTCTCAAAGTCTTAAGAACTTTGGAATCAATTGGGTGACATAGGGGACGCTGTCAAAGGATCACCCAGCATGGCGTGCCTGCATCAAAGAAGGTATTGTGCTGTATGAGTGAAGCCCAATTGCAGTAGCTCAAAAGAAATGTGAGATGCACAAAGTCAGAGACATCTCCACTCCAAATGTTCTGGTGGTCTATTTGCTTCTGACCTGTGGCAGAACCTTCTGAGCTTGTATTGGTCTGATCAGCCACAGTGAGACACATTTTACCTTCACTGTAACACAGTGGTGTTATTTTGATCCTCCTCAAGAATGAAGGATGACAACCAACCGATATGTGTCAGGCACTAAGCTAAGTGCTGGAGATATAAAGAAATGCATACACAGTTTTTACAGACAGCTATTTATAAATAAAATATACATGATAAATTGGAGACTATTTCAAAGGAAAGATGTTAATATTAAGGGAGACTTTTAATGGCTACTTGAGGAAGCTTGAATTTTGGTGATACTTGAAGGAATCCAGGAAAGCCAGGAGGTGGAGATGAGGAGGTAAACAGTGGAGAAAAATGCATGTATTCTAGAGATGGATGGAATGTCTTGTGGGAGACATATCAAGAACACCTATGTCATTGGATTGTAAAGTACATGGAAAGAAGTAAGGTGGAAGAAGACTGGAAAGACAGGAAAGGGCCAAGTTATAGCTTAAAAGTCAAGCACAGGATTTTATATATTATACTTAGGCATCGCTTAATCAAAGGCCCCTCATCAATCTATATTGGAGTGTATCCTGCTTCATCTTCAACTCATTTGATAAACTATATACTTTCTGGCTTATGGGCAAGCCATTAATGCGCACTATAGAACACTGGATTTGGAGAAAGAGGACCTGGGTTCAAATTCTGCCTCTATCACTTAACCTCTCTGAGCTTCATATAACTCATCTGTAAAAACAGAAACTGGGCCAAATGGCTTCTCAGGACATTTCTAACTATAAATCTATAATGGCAAAGCAATAAGCAATTATCCATAGCATTTGATGGGGACATTTACTCTTTCCTCATCAAGTCCTATTCCCATATTTCCATCAGCAAACATAAGACCTAAGGAACATGATAAAAGAAACTTCTTATAAAAAAAACCAATAAGGGTCCCTCATATAGATTTAGAAAATAAGTTAGGCAGACTAATGAAGAACTCATGTTCTGGAAAACTTGTGGGAGAATCTTTATAATTTAGTCGGATGACCTTAGGTTGTGTCCATTTATTTTCGGCTAAAACTGATAGATGTATGGGAAAGGTCCTATATATTTTGTATTTAAACTAAAAAAGAGTTGATAAATAGAAATATATCCCTCTTCCTATTTGTCTCATTAGTAAAAATAAAAGTATTAGACCAGAGGACCTTTAAGGACACATAGATCCTAAGTGCCTGAGAGATATAAATATGATATTCTTTCTTGTCTCAGGTATAAACATTACATTTGACCAGAAATAACCTTTGAGATTATCTCAATCAAGAAGAAAATGGATCTTTCCAATTCTACAATATATTTATTGTTTAAGTAAAACTGATACTTTGATTGCTTTGACAATATTCAGCATGGCACTTTTTATACTTCTCTGAATATGAGAGGAGTTTATATGCACATTTGTTTGTATATATGTATTTCAGCTGGGAATGTTTTGATGTCCTTACATGTGAACAGAGATTTCTGAAAGTTAAAATGGCACTTTATATTTGTTGCAGCTTGTGACTATCTTGAATCCCTTTTTTCTTTCTTTCTTTTTATTTTTTGGATGGCAACTATAGCTATCTTCAATGAAGTCCAATTTAGAGTATGGTGTATGAACAATATGCTGCCTCAGGAAAATAGAGGTGGAAAATGGGGTCCATCTCCTGGAATTTAACATTACCTGAGAAAATGAGAAAAGTTAGTGTAATTTGGAGGAAAGACATTTGGAAGCCTTCAGGGAATACTTTGAAAGTAATACAGGAATTCAGGGAGAGGACGCATGTTAATACCATTTATAAGTTATGCTTCTCGCAGAAATATAGGTACTGGAGTTTTTCAAATGCTTTACTAATATGCACCTTTACCGTTCCAATATGTTGTATTAGGTGAACTCAAGGACAGTGTGATAATAACAATAAATTTTAGCATCTCAAACAGCATTTTGTCCAGCTATTTAACATCAATATGCTTGAGAAGTTTGCTTTATAAGAAAGGCTTACTTTTTTGCAGTTGACATTTTTTCTATGCCAATCAAAGATCTTGTGGCAGATGAAATTTCTGAGCCCTTCTGCAATAATTTAAAAACCTAGTTACTGCTTAAATAAAGTATTAAAAGAACATGGAATATTTGGATCTGGTATTGTGTTACCTTTTCCTGAAGATTTACTTTCACCAATGATGCTTAAAAAGGGTATTTTAGACATTTGAAATTTAAATAGTCCAGTAGAAGGGTAAGACCCACAAATCTTGGTATTTTTTATCCTGAACCTGCCATCTGTACAATTTTAAGTCCCTTAAATTCTTTGGTCCCAAGTTTTCTCATTGGAAAAATGTGGAGGTTAGGTTAATCGATTTCTAGGATGATGATCTCTTCCACTTCTAAATCCTATGAATCAAAGGGAACAGAATTTTGGAATTCCAAAAAAAAAGTTCTATGCTATGTGCTCTGATGCAACAATAAACTTACTCCAGGAAGATTTTTGTACAAAACATGGCAAGACAAAAAAATGACTATATCACAGATTTACATCTGGAGAGATCTTAAAGGTCATTAGTCAAACCACTTCCTTTATAGAGGATGGAATTGAGTACCATGGAGGTTAAGTGACATGGCCCAGGTAACAAGGATAGTAAGTAAGTATAATAACAAATCCTGATAGAAACAGGATTTGAATTCAGATTCTATGATTCCAAATCCAATGTTCCTTTGACAATACCACACTCCCTCCATGCCCAGCTGACTTATTAGACTTCAAGTGAATGTCCCTGAACCTAGCTTTTCTTGGTGCTTTTCCCAATAACCATTGGAATAGCTATTGTGGTGAAATATTCTGGAACACTATTAGCAATTATATGTATCCTTGTTAATATATTTTGAGATGGATATGTTGATGGTAATATTTTAAAGGTCAGAGATAATGAAGAACCTAGCAGATAATATTTCTATCACAGATTTTACTCTAGAAAAGTTTAATTAAAGTCACTATTGCTAGCACATCCTTGCAAATTCTATTGGGAAAAAATATTAAAAATCAATCCTTAGAGAAAATATTCATGGTGAGCAGTCCTAGGAAAATAAATTTAAAAATACATATTAATCTCCATTGGGACTTTGAATAACCCAACTGAATGTTTCCCTAGAATCCTCAAGTGTGTTTAAAAAAATGAAATCCATAGCACCATAGAAGCCAGGCTAATCAAGGAAAGCAATGCTACAGCATATGTTGTTTTCTCTTTAGAAAAATCCAGCAGGGACTTACTGATGAGTGAGGTTGAAATTAATTTTATAGGCATTAGCATTTGTAGGTGTTATGCACATTTAAGAGACAACTTTCCCCTTGATGATAAAAGAGCACATAATCTGGAGGGTCATATTCAAAGTTACAGATAATGCTTTGTCTATTTTACCTTATTTGTTGAAATTTAACCATAATTTGATGATCTTATAACATTTCATCTAATTTCTGATTTCCACAGTGCATTCAACAAAATATTTGTATCATTTCTGTTTGTTTCCAGTTCAAAGAGAAATATGTATAGATTGCTAAAATATGTGTTTCTGAGCAAACTCATTTACTTCTAGGAGCAATTTTTTTCTTATATTAACTTATTACAGGATGAAAATTTTAATATTACTTCATATGTGAACAATGTTTGCATCAGTATATCCAACATACAGGAAAAGCCAAGATGGCAGAGTAAATTCAGGGGCTCATGTTAGCTCTCACAAATTCCTCTCCAAATCAAAGAAAACTGCCTTGATATCCCAGAATCAGAGGGTAACAAAGAAATTGAAAGAATTCATTGATTATTTCCTGCAAGAGATCCCAAAAAGAAAAATCTCATGAATATTATAGCTAAATTCCAGAGCTCCCAAGGCAAGGAGAAGATATTGCAAACAGCTAGAAAGAAACAGTTCTCCAAAGGAGAGATTTTAATAATTTTCAATAAAATTGAATTCAGTAGTTTCAATAAAATTGAAAGTGGGAAAACTATTGAACTAATAAATAAAAGTAGGATCTTTTTTGGGGGAGAAATAGAAAAACAGACAAACTATTGTTGATTTGAATAAAAATAAGAAAGAAGTAAACCAAATTACCAATATTAAAAATGAAAAGGGTGAATTCACCACCAATGAAGATTCAATGAAGACAATTATTAGGAGCTATTTTGCTCAATTATATGCAAATAAATCTAAAAATCTAGGTAAAGTGGATAAATATTTTCAAATATAAATTGCACAGATTAACAAAAGAGGAAATAGAGTACTTAAATAACATTATCTTAGAAAAATGAATTGAACATGCCACATGAGTTCCCTAATGAAAAATTCCAGGAGTTGATGGAATCACAAGTGAATTCTACCAAACATTTAAACAAAAATTAATTTCATTACTGTATAAACTATTTGCAAAAATATCCAGAGAAAGAGTTGTATATAATGAATGGGTAGGACTAGATGACCTCTAAAGTACTTTCCATTTTAGAACTGTGATCACAAGGTCAAGAGATATCTGTAATCCAATTTGCCTTTTACAACACAAATATGGTGTTGATATCTAAACCAGTAAGAGCTAAAGCAAAGAAAGAAACCTACAGATCAATTTCCGTAATGAAAATTTATGCAAAAAAATTAAAATACTAGCAAGGAGATTACAGCAATATACTTTAAAGATCATATGTTATGACCAAGTGGGATTCTTACTAGGAATGCAGAGGTGGTTAAATTGTAGGAAAATTATTATCCTAATTGACCATATAAATCACAAAAACTACAAGTATCATATGATTATCTCAATAGATTCAGAAAAAGCTTTTGACAAAATACAATACTCATTCATATTAAAAACACTAGGGAGCATAATAGTAAATGGAGCTTTCCTTAAAACAAAAAGCAATATCTCTCTGAAACCATCAAGCAAGCATTATCTGTAATCAGGATAATCTAGAAGCTTTGCCGATAATATCAACAAGCAAAGATGCTTACTATAATGAATTATTCTATATTATTATTTTATTATAGTATACTATATTATAGTATATTAATCAATTACTTATTATTATTACTCATACTATTCCAGATATAGCAATAAGAGAAGAAAAAGAAATCAAAGGAATTGGAATAGGCAATGAAGGGGAAAAAAATATCACTCTTTGCAGACAATGTGTGTATACTTAGAGAATCAATGAAAAACACTAGTTGAAACAACTTCACCAAAGCTGTAGGCTATAACCCACATAGATCATCAGTATTTCTATGTATCAGCAACAGAATTCAGCAACAAGAGATAGAAACAAAAATTCCACCTAAAATAACTGTAGACAATATATAAAACTTGGGAGTCTGCCTGCCGAAACAAACCCAGTGACTATATGAGCACAACTACAAAGCACTTTTTATCCAAATAGTCAGATCTAAACAACTGGAGAAATATGAATTAATCATGGGTAGTTTAAGCCATGTTGCAAAAGAAAACACACCAGTGGAAAAAAAAAGAAAAAACAAGTAAAAAAAAACCCATGAGAATAATAAAGATCGATGGTTTGTGTGTATGTATGTGTGTATAAATACATATGTACATATATATGTGTGTATATACATATATGCATGTACACACATATATACATACATGTATGTGTGTGTGTGTGTGTGTATGACCTGCATTCTTCTGCAGGTGGATAATTATTTTCACCTTAAGTCCTTCATGTTATTGTATCGCTTATAATAGCTAAGCCATACACAGTTGATCATTGCAAAATATTGCTGTTATTGTGTACAATGGTCTCCTGGTTATGCTCACTTAACTTTATATTAGTTCATGTAAGCCCAGGTTTTTCTGAAAGACTACTGTTCATTTCTTAAAGCACAGTAGTAAATAGTATTCCATCACAATCACATACCACAATTTATTCAACTTTTCCCCAATTGATGAGCATCCTTTCATTTTCCAGTTTCCACTCTTTGCCACCATAAAAAGAATTGCTATAAACATATTTGTACATAGAGGGGCTTTTCCTTTTCCTGTGATTTCTTTGTGCTACTAGAGAGCAATTTGCAATCATGCCCAAAGGGCTTTAAAACTGGGCATACCTTTTGACCCAGCAACACCAGTACTAGGTCTGTATCCCAAAGAGATTTTTAAAAAAGAAAAAGGAAAAAAAAAGGGGGGGGGAAGTAGGGAGAGAATTTGGAACTCAAAATTTAAAAAAAAGAATGTTAAATTGTTTTTACATGTAATTTTAAAAAATAAACTATGTTTAAAAAATACATATCTAATACAACTATGTCCAAGGAAACAACCAAATTTTCATTCACATTTGTTTCTTTTCTTCTCATTTATCTACGACAAAGAGATAGATTAATTAGAAGCAACAAAAAAATGCTGTAATAGTGGCCACCCTAAATATAGCATTCTATATAGTTGAGTCACTGAGGAACCTTTAAGTCATAGTGTTATTCTCTGACTCCTTCCCTGAATTGTGAAGTCAGCATGTTTACTTAAGTTACAACATTTTCAGCTACAGCAGGATTTGGAAAATCTATCCTACTTTCCAGAAGCCCTGGCAATATGGATAAGATGTTTGCTTTTTATTTTTGTTTTGTTTTTGTTTGTTCTCAAAAGTGGCTAGAAAAGTTAATGGCTGGCCCTAATATTCCTGATAATATATCACATCATACCTCTGAAATAAAGTGGGAACTAGAAGAAAATGCTAACAGAAAATGAGATGAGTGATACTGCTATTCTTATCAGATGTCCTAAAGCTGTAAACAGTATAAGATCTATCTCTACTTATATCCACCACCCTACAATAACTAAAGCTGATCATCCCCATGGTAATACTGAAAGGAAAGAGATAAAGATATCAGGTCCTGTCTCCTTTTCCCTAAAGGTACTACAATTATTACTCTAAACAAAGCAAAAAGAAACAGAAGACATAAAATGCTTCAAACAAGTTATATCCTCTAGCAATCAAGTGGCAAGAATAGATCAAGAAGAGAGAAAATTCTATTAAACTGAGTTGGCTGCCAATATCATGTCTATGTAATACAAAACTGCCTAATAGAGAACACAACAATTCAATCAGTTTGGGAGAGAGGGGGCAATCTATGCAACTTCGGAGAGCCAGACTGATTTTTTTTTTCATTGTATTTTTGATATGTGTTTTTGTGTCAGAAGTATCTTCATTAATTTGAATTAAAATGGTGAATCCCAAAGTCTCTCAGCTGATGTTTTTCTTCCAAAAGACAGTGTTGCCCTTCACTGTTAGTTGAGCTTTATGTAGGGACTCAAATACTGAGGTATTGATCTAAAGTTTCATTCATCTTTAGATGTTTAATAGCACTGATTTGTTCTCCTTTAACCAAAGAAAAGTAAAATGTAATCATTTGATTTGTAGGTACATTTGTAATTCCAAAATATTTTAGCTGGTTACTCCTCAAATAATTATACTTAACCAAACTAAAAAGCAAAAAATCTATTTAACAAAAAACAAACCAATAAAAAACACTAGAACAAACTATGTCCTTAAATGGCCCAGTACAATCACTGTGTTAAGTTCTATTTCCTGGAACCCTATAGTAAATAAAGCCTTTTTAGGAATTCAGGAGAAATATATGCAAATTTTCATATGCCTATCATGATCAGATGGGGCAGTGTGAATATATGTATCAAAAGGACGTTCCAAAGTGGATAACATTCAAAAAAAAAACTCTTATAAGAAGATAAACAGGAACTAAGGCAAAATGATGTCACCCACTCTATCTCATGGTGTTTTTTTTTTAAGATTTTCTCTCCTCTGCTCTTTTCTGAGGATGGGTATTAAAGCAACAGTACTGATATAGCTTCAAGAGATTTTCTTATTCTTGTTGGGCCTGGCTTGAGATTTGATTAAACATGATCTTGCAACATTCAAAGAACGAGCTCTACTCATACTGAAAATGCCCTAAAACAAAAATAATCATTTGACTCTCATGGTCTGTTGAATATGATGTGCATGCTCAGTCAACACAAAGAACCATCAGAGTTTAGGGAGATTATTTTTTTTTTATAGGTTGAGAATCAGCTACTGTATAACCCAGTAACCCAGTAACCAGCACCCAGTAATATAGATTGTGTAATCCTGTGAAAAATAGCTTCCAGGGGCTGAAAAAACTGGAAGGCTGCAAGATAGCACAGTGCCTGGCACATAGTAGGTGCTTAATAAATGTTTATTGATTTAAATAGATAATGTTTTCTTTCATCTATGGGAAGGGTCAGGGAATAAGCATTTATGTAATGACTATTATGTGATGGGCACTGTACATTACGAATAGCATCTCAATTGAACCTCATAACAGATCTCCTAGATGGGTGCTTTTATCCCCATTTTACAATTGAGGAAACTGAGGCAAACATAGCTTAAATGACTTGTTCAGGTTAACAAAGCTAGTAATAACCAAGGTCACATTTGAATGCAGACCTTACTGACTCTAAGCCCTGCACTCTGATCACTTCCCCATCTAACTGCCCCATCTAGAGAGTTTTCTAGTTGGTAGAGGTTGGGCAGAATGAAAGTTTTTTCCATACAAAGAGAAGTACAGAGAATTTTGAGGTAAAAGACTGTGGAGACTATCAGTGATGAAAGAGATTAGAGGGAACAGAACAGAATCCTTTTCCAGGTTGTTATGCTGAAATTTTCCAGATCAGGTCTATGCCATCAGCCAACAGAGCACCAGGAAATGGAGACACTGTTATATAGAGGTTACTTTTCAGAGCCTGTTAGTGACAATCAATACCAATCAAGAGGTAATGAGATGAGATGGACTAGTGAGACTATGTCCCTCCTCCATTCTCCTGGGACCAAAACCCTACTATATTATTTTATGCCTTTATCTATTTCCTCCTTTTACTCAAAATAAAAAAGAATGAAGCAAAGGAGGCAAAAGATGGGTTTATTTCCTTCTCTAGATACAGGCTCTTTAGGCAGTGTTTTGGGCTCTGTGTTATACACCTGAAAGTGTTTTTAAGACCATATAGTTATAAAATCAGTGATCAGAGCTTCTTATTTGTCTGAATGCGGGGTGATTAGAGAGGAGTTGGGGCAGCCCACAAGAAAGAACAACTAGGAATGAAAAGGAAACGAAAAGATCTGGAAACTAAGGAGATGTTCATCAGATGGCATATGACTGAACACAATGAGATATATTAATGTAATTTAATTTAATTGTGATGTAATTTTCATTATATAATTAAAAAAAGTTTTTGCAAAAATAAATTTAAAAAAATGAAGATTAAAGGGGAAACAATTAACTAAGGAAAATCTTTGCAGCAAATTCCTTTGAAGAGGTCTCGTTTCTAAGCTATATAAAAAACCAATTCAAATTTACAAGAAAAAGGGACAGTCCTCATTTGACAAATAGTCTAAGGATATGAATAGCCACCTTTTGAGGGAAGTAATCAGCAGTATTTTTAGTTATATTTAAAAAATGTCCAAATTACTACTAATGAGAGAATTCAAATTCAATCAATTCTGATATTCTACTTCGCATCCACCAGAGTAAATGATACAACAACAGCAACAAAAAGGAAAATAATAAGTGTTGGAAAGACTGTAGGAAAATAAATATTTTGATGCATTGTTGGTGTGTCCATGAATGGGTACAAACATTCAGGAAAGTAATTTGGAATTATATACAAAGTTAATAACAGTGGGTGTTCTTTAACCAAGCTATACCACTGCTAGGTCTTCTTGTTTATGAACAAAAAATATTTAAAGCACCTCCTTTGCGGCAGAAAAAGAAACAAATGGAAGTTAAGGGAATCCTCATTAATTAAGGAACAGCTGAGTAAGTTGTAGTATATGAATGAAATGAAGTGCTGTTGTGTGGTAAAATAATAATAATAATAATAACAATGATGATGATGATGATGATAATGAAAATGATGATTCAAAAAATACCTGGAAAGACACATGGACTAAAACAGAATGAAGTAAGCAGAATCATAATTTATACCATAATGTCAATATTATAAAAATAAACAATTTTGAGGACTTTAATAAACTGATTAGGAATGAAATTAGAACCAGGAAAACAATTTATACAATAACAGCAAAACCAAACAATTTTGAAAACTATCAGGACTACTGTCAATGCCATAACTGAAGGATTAGAATACAGGATGAAACACATGTAGTTTTCTATACAACAATTGAGGGAATTTGTTTTGCTTTATTATGTTTATTTATTATAATTAATATGTTTTTACTTTTCAATGATTTGAGGTTAGGGAAAATGTATTTTTTTAATAAAAAAAAGGAAGTGGGAAGTACTAAAGTTGTGAAATGTTACATGTACTTACAAAGGAGACACCATATAATTGGTTATAATAATATGACTTTTACTTTCTAATAAGAGACCTTACACAAAGGTCTCCTTTGATGATTATATGGGATTTTTCCTGCATATGACCTGTCTGTATGAATATGTTTACATGTTGTCTTCCTCACTAGACTGTGAGCTACTTAAGAGCAAGAATTATTTTACTTTTATTTGTGTCCCCTCCTTTAGCAAAGTGTCCGGTACATTTTAGGCCTGACTGACTGACTTGGTCCACTGACAAAGTGGAAGTAATTTTAAAATGTTTGTTATGTTAAATTGTGTGTGTGTGTGTGTGTATGTGTGTGTATGAAAATTTGCAACAACAAAAAAAGAATGACATGAAAAAAGAATTTCAGGTAAACTAGAAATGATAAACTGTGACAATAAAAAGAGTGGAACTTGGAAAAGAAGATGTACAATAACAACACAACAACTGAAAACAACTTTGAAAGAGCTGAGAACTCTGATCAAAGCAGTGACAAGCCAAATCTCTAGAATATCTACGATGGACCATGTCAACTATCTCCTAAAAGGCATTTGATGAACTCAAGGACTGGAGGGAAAAACCCATTTTGTAAACATAGCTACAGTACAGATTTGTTTTGATTGACAATGTTTATTTGTTATAAAGAATTTTTTTTCCTGTTTTAAATTTTAAGGATAGTGTTGGGTATGTGAAAAGAAAAAGAAAGGAAAAAAAATGAGGTCCACTGAAAGTTTTTTTTGTTCGTTTGTTTTTTATTCTACAAATGGTACAAGCAGAATTTTAAAAGGAAGGACAGACAACAAGGACATTTTTTAAAAATAATGAACATAAAAATATTTATGTGTGCGTTCTGAAAAATATTTGTAAATCATCAAAACTGCTTAATATTGGCTAAGAAATAGTGTGATGGATCAGTGGAATAGATTAGGTACACAAGATACAGTTGTCAATGACTATAGTAATCTATTATTTGATAAACCCAAAGACCCCAGCTTCTGGGATAAGAACTCATTCTTTGACAAAAGCTGCTGGAAGACCTGGAAAAGAGTATGGCAGAAATTAGGCATAGATCAAAATCTCACACCATATACCAAAATAAAGTCAAAATGGGTTCATGATTTAGACATAAAGGCTGATACTGTAAGCAAACTGGGAGAGCAAGGAATAGTTTACTGATCAGATTTATGGGGAACAGAAGAATTCATGACAAAACAGGAGATAGAGAACATTATGAAATGCAAAATGGATACTTTGATTACACTAAATTGAAAAGTTTTGCACAAACAAGCCAATGCAACCAAGATTAGAAGGAAAGAAGAAAATTGGGAAAGAATTTTTACAAC
Source organism: Phascolarctos cinereus (assembly GCF_003287225.1). Classification (NCBI taxonomy): domain Eukaryota; kingdom Metazoa; phylum Chordata; class Mammalia; order Diprotodontia; family Phascolarctidae; genus Phascolarctos; species Phascolarctos cinereus. The sequence continues at coordinate 420,230,348 of NW_027555847.1, forward strand.
CGGTCTGTGTGATAAGGGTCTCATTTCTAAAATACACAGAGAACTAAATCAAATTAAAAAGAATACAAGTCATTCCCCAATTGATAAATGGTCAAAGGATATGAACAGGCAATTCTCAGAAGAAGAAAATAAAGCCATCTATAGTCACAGGAAAAAATGCTCTAAAGCAGTATTGATTACAGAAATACAAATCCAAACACCTCTGAGGTACCATATCACACCTATCAGATTGGCCAACATGACAAAACAGGAAAATGACAGATGTTGGAGAAGATGTGGGAAAATTGGAACACTAATGCATTGTTGGTGGAGTTGTGAAATGATTCAACCATTTTGGAGAGTGATTTGGAACTATGCCCAAAGGGCTACAAAAATGTGCATACTCTTTGATCCAGCAATAGCACTTTTAGGGCTACATCCCAGAGGGATCATACAAATGGGAAAAGAACCCACATGTATGAAAATATTTATAGAAGCTCTTTTTGTGGTGGCAAAGAATTAGAAATTGAGAGGATGCCCATCAATTAGAAGCTGGCTGAAAAAGTTGTGGTATATGAATGTAATGGAATACTATTGTGCTATAAGAAATGATGAACAGGCAGACTTCAGAAAAACCTGGAAAGACTTGTATGATCTGATGCTCAGTGAAGTGAGCAGAACCAGAGGAATGTTATACATAATAACAGCCACATTGTACAATGACTAATATTGATAGACTTAACTCTTCTCAGCAATACAAGGAACTAAGACATCTCCAAAGGACTCATGAGGAAAAATGCTATCCACATCTAAAGAAAGAACTATGTAGTTTGAATGCAGATCGAAGCATACTATTTGGTTTTTTTTCTTCTGTTGTGTTTTATTTCCTCTTTCTGGTGGTTCTTCCCATTGGTTCTAATTCTTACTTACAACATCACTATTGTGAAAATAAATTAATAATAATAAAAAAAAAGAACAACAGTTGTTCTGATGCAGGCAGACTTCAGAAAAACCAGGAAAGACTTATATGAACTTACACTATGTACAGCCACATTGTGTTATGAGTAACTTTCATAGACTTGGCTCTTCTCAGCCATGCAAGGATCTAAGACATCTCTAAAAGTCTCATAATGGAAAATGCTGTCCACATCCAGAGAAAGAACTATGGAGTCTGAATGCAGATCGAAACATACTATTTGCTCTTCTTTGTCATTTTGTTTTGTTTCTTTTTTCTCGGGTTCCTCCCATTGGTTCTAATACTTCTTTACAACATTCCTAGTGTGAAAATATGTTTAATATGAATGTATATGTAGAGCCTATATCAGACTTCCCTCTGTCTTCGGGAAAGGGGAGTGAAAAGAGGGAGTGGGAGAAAATTTAAAACTCAAAAACTTATGGAATTTTGAATGCTGAAAGCTAAAAGCAAATGCATAATTAAAATAAAGAAAGAGGGGTTTGATGGAAGGGTTTTGTCAGAAGCCTGATTGTATAGCATTAAGATGAGAAAGAGAAGTGGAGACACCTATTTTAGATAGCCTTCTCATGGAGTTTAGTCACAGAAGGCAGAAGTGATATATGACAATAGCAGAGATGGAAAGATCAAGTGAAGCATTTTTTAGGATAGCAGAAACATAAGAATGCTTATAAAAGGAGTAGAGAAGCAGCCAGCTGACAGGGAAGGATCAAAGATAATTAAGAGAGTAGGGATGATTGAGGGTGTAATCTGCTAGTGTAGACAGAATGGAACAGGTTCATTTGTGCAGGTAGAGAGGTTTGCCATAGAAAGGAAGAAGGCCACTTCTTCCTTTGAGATAGGAGTGAAGAAAGAAATAGTAGCAAAAAGAATCTGTAAGATTTCAGATGAAGAGGAGGCAAGAGGGAGCTCTTAGCAAATGGCAACAATAATTTTTCAGTAAATTATGAAGTAAGAGTCTCAACTGATAGAGTGGTGAGAGAAAGAGCCATGTGAGACTTGAGGAGAGATGAAAAAATGTGGAAGAGCTACTATTGTGAGTGAGATGGTGATTTGATTAAGCAAGTATAGAAGGACTGTCTACCAGAAGTGAGGATCTAATTGAGGCTATGCAACATAAATGTTTAATTGTCCCAGTCAGAATGGTACATGATTTTCTCTTTGTTCAGCAACACACGTATAAGAGCAATGGCAGTGAATAGTGAAGATCATCCAAGGTTGAAGTTTGGCAGGGGATAATCAGTGATGTGATAAAGGTGCTAGGCTCAAGAGAAGAATATAGTGTAAAGTCAAACTGATTCACCAATGGGCTAAAATGGAAAAGAAGGAAAGTGTAGCTAGTGCAAAAGTGACATCCTGGGAGAAAACTGAGTGGCAATGCATTGGAGATTACAATGTAGATGAAGAGCAGGGTTTGGTATTGGAAGGTAAAAGGAGAGGTAGAAAGCCAATATGTTGTGATCAGATAAGGGAATTTCAGAATTCATGAAAGTAAAGTTAATTGATGATGAGATCAAGTGTATGGTCATCTTTGTGTGTGTGGCTGAGGTGGGGAGCAACTCAGTGGTTAGTGAGAGAGAGTGCTTTTTTTCCTCCTCTCTCTACACACACACACACACACACACACACACACACACACACACACACACACACACACACGTCTGTGGGCAGGAGTTGGGGAAGAGAAGAAAAAAATTCCTCTTTGAGGAATGAAGTGGAGTAGCCTGGAGGTGTAGACAAGTACCTGATCATGAGCCAATTGACCTAGATAAGGAAACAAAATGGAGCAGGTTAAAACTTTGCTGTAAAATTTTCCACTCGTTTTCTGCTTTCCTTCTAATTTTGGTTGCATTGGTTTTGTTTGTGCAACAATATTTTTTAAGCTAAAAATTGGAAAAAAGAGAAAGAATTGATATGAAGATTGTAGAATAATCATGTGTGTGTATGTGTGTGTATAATATTGTCTAATGGCAACTCTCTCTAGTACAGGGTGGGGTGAAGGTAGAAAAAGAGAAAAAGAAAAAACAAATGAAATTAACATAATTTTGTTGCTAAGCTGTTTTTTTGCCATTTTGAAGTGGCTTTTGCCGTTTTGAATTGGTTTGAAATGGTTTGGGCTGGTTTTGACCAGTTTGAACTAGTTTTGGCCAGTTCCAGTTTGGGCCAATTTGAACCAGTTGGAATTGGTTTTAACCAGTTTCAGCCAGTTTCAGCTGGTTTTAACTGATTTTGGACAGTTTGAACAGGTCTGACCAGTTTGAGCCAGTTTGAATATTTTTTGGCCAGTTTGAACTGGTTTTAGCCAGTTCTAACTGGTTTTTGCCTCTTTAAACTGTTAAATTTTTTGTGCTAGTTTGAACTCTTTTTTTGCTGTTTTAAAGTGTTTTTGCCTGTTTTGAACTGGGTGGAACTGGTGTTTGCTGTTTCAAATTATTTTTTCCTGTTTTGAACAGGTTTTTTTGTTGTTTTAATCTCTTTTTTTGGCATTTTGAACTGTTTTAGGGCTTTTGTCATTTTGAATTGGTTTCCCTGATTCAAACTGGTTTTTGTGGTTTTGAAATGGCTTTTGCCTTTTTGAATTTGTTTGAACCGATTTTGGCCAATTTGAACTTATTTCAACCAGTCTGAAGTAGGTTTAGCCAGTTGGAACTGGTTTTGGCCAGTTTGAACTGGTGTGAACCAGTTTTGGCCATTTTGAACCAGTTTTGACTTATGTGAGCCTGTTTGAACTGGTTTCAGCTGGTTTGAACCGGTTGGACCTGGTTTTAACTGGTTTCAACTAGCTTCAGCTAGTTTTAATTGGATTTGGCCAGTCTGAACTGTTTTGGGCAGTTTGAATAGGATTTGGTAGGTTTAAACTGGTTTTGTACAGTTCTAACTGATTTTTGCCTGTTTAAACTGTTAAACTTTCTCAGCTATTTTGAATTGTTTTTTGCTGTTTTAAAGTGTTTTTGCCCATCTTAAACTGGGTTGAACTGGTTTTTGCCTTTTCGAATTAGTTTTTTCTTGTTTTGAACAATTTTTTGTTGTTTTAATCTCTTTTTCTGGCATTTTGAACTGTTTTAGGGCTTTTGCCATTTTGAATCTTTTATTTCCCTCCTTTTTAAACTTGTTTTTGCCATTTTGAAACACATGTATACACACAGACAAGCAGATAGAGACAGGCAGACAGACTCATAGGAATTTAGTCTAGATCCAGAGAGAATCCTTTCACTTTAGAGAATTGCTTTGAGTAGAGAAACCTAAATTTTTTTTTTCTATTAAACTTTCCCCTTCTTTAAAATTACTTGCACAATTCAGAGGCTAAAATTTGATCATTTGGGTGGGTTACTTTGAAGGGAGTAGGCATTTCATTAATTTCTTTTACATGCTTATAATAACACTAAAGATTCAATGATTTCTGAACAACACTTTTATATTGAGTCATAGCAGCAGTATTCCACACATTCTGAAGATAGCACTCATTACTACTCCCTCCACTGATTTAGTACTTTAATGGATCTAAGAGGCCAGTTGTGATCTCTTTAGACTATTTTTATATCTGGGTAATTAACATTTCAACTATCATTACAGGTTCACCTCTGCATGATGCCCTTATTATACTAATAATTTTGTTGATTGTAAGCTTCCTACATCCTGACAGAAGCATTTGAATCTCTGGCACCTTATTAATCTATATACTAGAAATGTGACTGACTAAATCAAGCCTTGAATGCTTAATGGATTTGGAGTCAAAGTATATTGTTTCAGATTCTGGCCCTGCTACTTACTACCAGTGTGATCTTATGAAAGTCACTTAACCTTTGTGAGCCTCTGTTTTTCATCTGTAAAATGAGAGGAAAAGGCTAATGACCTATTTAGTCCTTTTGAGGTCAATGATCCTATGATATTATGAAAAGAGCTATTTATAAATAGAAGGATCATATAGTTTTATATCTGTAAAGCATCTGAAGGGTAAGTACCTGCTATCAAGGAATTTCCTTATCTGTAAAATTGGGGAAAGTGGGGTGAAGGTTGACTACCTAATCTCTGATGTACCATTGATCTTTGGTTACATGGTCCTCTGAACATGAAAACCTGGTCCATGACTTTTTGAAAGTTAAACATTGCCTTCAACCTCCTTTTCTATTTCTTCAATCTTAGTTCATTATTTTTAGGCTAAACTTTTTGCAAATAGCCCAACTGATCTATTTATCTCTTGTTTGTTTTGCCAATTTGTCTTCACATTGATGCCAAGGTAAACTTGATAAGATCTAAATTAAGAAAGCATATAATATGATACTTGGTGAACTCAATGCAATGTTGAGCCTAAGTGAGTTTGATCCAAAAAAAAATGATTTTGGAAAATATAAGTCAGGAATAAAGAAGGAAAATGTCAAAGACTTACAAACAACATAAAAGCTTTATACATCATGAATATTTTACTTTGAAAAAATAGATGTTGTATATTTAAAGCACAAAATGATACCACAGAAGTGAAATTGCTAGTATTTTAACAGACAGGGACTTGTTTCTGATATAGAAGCCAGTCCTGAATCAATTGCCTATGTAGAGTTAGGCCACCAACTTGTTAGAGCAGAGGTCAATGCTATTAATTTAAAAAAATAGAATAAAATATTAAAACAAGAAAAAAAATTGATTTCATAAAAACAAGTTCTGCTTGACCTATTTAAATAAATTACTGATACCTAATATAGAAAATGAATGGAGGTAATAATATTAATGCCAAGTAAAATAATTTCATATGGAAGTTTAACTCATATAAATCAATTCATACAATAAGACCAAAACAAACTAAAAACTAAATCAATCAGCAAAAAATTTGAGCTATATATTAAATGGAGAAATTTGGAAGCCAAAAGAAAACTATTTTGGAGTACAATGTAATTTGTAAATACTTTAGGATATGAGTAGTAAAATATTATTAGCATTAAATAGCAAGAAGAGAAAGAATGAAAATTTGGTTTAAAGAGGGCTTGCTGAGAAACCTGTGTAAGCAAAGATATAATGCCACAATATATGAATGAGGTTGGAAGTAAAACAAAAAAAATATGAAAGATAGAAAATAGATACAGTTGTCTACCAGTTTCTACAGACATTTAACAAATATAAATTGTTTTCACAATGACAAAAAAATAAAAACTGAGTGGGACTGAGACCACCTACCCAAATAAAAATTCAGAGGTTTCTCTAGGTAGAAACAGAAGTTTTATTTAGCAAATCTCACGTGAGAATTGGGCATCAGCGACCCAGGGCAGACTGGTGTAGGGAGGCAGGATACAAGCAGCAAACAAGCAGTTATATACCCCTACACAAACAATTCTAAGAAAACCCCACCATCCCACCTTTTAACCTGAATCTCTTTATCCCCATTGGTTGAGGTGAGAGACCTTACATTCTACCCTGAAACTAAGAGGTACATTTTGCCCAAAACAAGCTTGGAAGCTAGAAGATTGCCTTATTTGGCAAAGATAAGGCTGGGGTGGTGGTTACAAAACAAGGGAGGGAGGAGGCAACAGGTGTGTGACCCGATCACATGATTTACAGGAAAATGAAACTTAGGCCTGGCTAATGCTAAAGGCTTAACTAAGTTTTGAGGCATAGCTTCCATTTCATATGAGAAACTTTCAGTTGTCCCACACAAAACCTATGAAACTACCTCAGAAGGTCAACTCTTGATTTTCTTGTCAAGATGAGAAATATGGAAGCCAATGGCAAGATCACTTTAGAGCATAATAAACTCCTTGGTAGCATCTTAAAAAGAATAGTATTCAAACTTTCCTCAAGGATTTATCATATTCTCTTTTCTACCACTAGCATTTGTGAATGTTTTGTGTTGTTTTTTCCTACTACATAGAAGCTACTTTAAGAAAGAAACTATTTATCTTGGTAGCTCTCTCAACACTACTGAAGTATTAACAATGAATTGAATTTAAAATGAATAGATCACTTTTTGTTAGCAAGGTGATCCATCTAAATGAGAAAATTAATAGCATAATTGTCAAAATTTTCATATTTTAATTGCCTTATAAAAATAATTCTAAAATATTCTTGATCTTCTAAAGAGCCTCCCCTGAGGTCCATAACCTTAACCCTCTATTGTTCCCATCCATTCAAACCCCTCAGCATTCCTTTCCCACATGTCGTCCAAGACTCACATATCCTCATTGCCACTTCTACCTATTAGTTCTCCTATTCCCATCAGTATTTGCTGCTCACTGTTCCTTTGTCCAATTGTAATTGCCATCTCCACTACAGATAGGGATGCAATCTCTACTTTCTTTCTCCTCATTCTGTTCCCTCTTTTCTCTCACTTTTCTCATGTTTATTTTTACTTTAAAAATCTAACATAAACATATATGTGTGTAAATACATGTGGTATTTATACATTATATACACAGGAGTATTTATGTGTATATGTATATATGTATATTATATCAAATCATAAATGTTTATTTTACTATCATAAGTGTTTATCTTTACATATGTGGGCTTATATACATATATACGTATATGTATATACACACATGTATATCTGTATGTAGGTTTATGAAAGTATGTGCGTACATATATGTGTCATCATGTGTATGTACACATATACATACATATGCTTGGTTAATAACCTATGTCTTGATAAATTAATAAGTTACTATGAGTGTGTGTGTATGCACAGATACATACACATACATGTATGGTCTGTCATGATTGACTTTATAAATATACATATACATACACGTTAATGTGTGCATGTGTGTTCTACAATATTCAGATTATTAATTAGTTTTTATTTTTCATTTTTACTGTATATAGAGAACCTAGGAAATAAGAGCGTTATCTGGGACTATTTTCAGAAGATCATAGATGCAGAAATGAAAGCTATTTCTGAGACCATCTTGTCCAAATCCCTTTATTTCATACCTGAGGAAACTGAATCTCAGGGAGAGGAAAGAACTTGCCCAAGGTCACACAGGTAGTAGATATCAGATCTGGGATTTGAACATTTCTCTCCTTGCTCCAGAGTCAATTTTCTTTCTGCTATTTCAATTTTAGTTTCACCTGTGTGTTTGGGGGGTGGGGGAGTGGAAAGAGAAGGGGAGGAACAGTGCATAGAGGGGTATATATTTTAACCTCAATGAAATTTATACTCCTAGATTTTTTTTTTTTATATGCTTACCTTATGAAAAAAACAAACATGTTTTTATCTGCTCATTGTATACAAGTTTAAAAAACTGTCCATATTATTTAAATATTTTGTTTGTTTAGTCATTTTCAGTCTGTCTAACTCTTCATGACCCCATATGGAGTTTTCTTAGCAAAGATACTGGAGTCATTTGCAATTTCCTTGATAGATTATTTTACAGATGGGGATACTGAGGCAAACAGAGTTAAGTGACTTAGCCAGTGACTACACAACTAGTTAAGTGTCTGAGACCAGTTTTGAACCCAGGGCTTCTTGACTTCTGGCACAGCCCAGCACTCTATCCAAGGTGCCAGCTAGCTTCCCTTTAAATGTTTTGTTCGTTTCACTTTGAAAACTAAAATTATCTTTTGAATAAAATTCCCATCAATTCTGTTCATGCCACTTGTATTTTCTTTTATAAATTTTATGCTTTATGATACAGTCACTTGTAGATTTTGGCTTGAGAATTAAAAAGAATATGACTTCCCTTCTAGCAAGTCCATTTCAAAATGGCGTTTTCCATTCTTCCATATCTATACTTGTTTTGTTTGTTAGTAGCAGGGACAGCACTCTTTTGGGGTGTGTGTGTGTGTGTGTGTGTGTGTGTGTGTGTGTGTGTGTGTGTGTGTGTGTGTTTAAGAATGGCAGAAGTAATCTGCTATATGACAGGTTCTGAATGAATAGAAAATGTAGTGGACATCATGATTTATTTGCAGGGATAGAAAATATGACAGTTCTACATTTTAATTAGATCACATGCAAAAGATTTACATTTTAATTTTTACAGACTGAAATGACTAAGCCTGAGGTGCATATATTTAATTTACCAGTTTCTCTCTGCCAGATAAACATCAAAACTATTGCTTCCTGGACACCAGTAGGTCTTCAGGTATTTTGATATTTCCAAGCTGCAGGAGCGTTGGAGATGCTTTTCCTTGTGCCTTCTGCCTGAGGAGGAAAGAACATCTGAGTGGATTTGGCATCCTCTAGAGACGAGCTGACATATAAAGTTAACTGTTAGGTTCCAGCATTTAATTGGGCCTGACTCTTTTTTGTTCAATTGATTCTTATGCCTCTGGCTTTTTCTTAGTTCTTTAAAGGTGGTGGGCATTTATCTATAGGTTATGTTTGTGTTTTAACTTTTACTATGCTCCCCATGTGAGTAAAATTCGCAATATTTTTTTTTCTTTTTAACCAAGAATACTTTGTACTTTAGAATGTAAGACCAGCTTTAGGCAAAAGTGAAATAGGAGACCTTTGCATTTGGCACCCTTCTTTCCTCACTGGACCCTCAGGTTACTCTCCAGTGACCCAATACAACAGTTCCTTCTTCTTAGTAAGCTCTCACTTTTAAAAATATGTGACTTTAATCCCACCTAAGATGTTAGCAGATAACAGTTAAAAGTGTTCACCTTCCTTAGGGTATTTGTATTTTAATGGGGAACTCTAACAGACCTGGAACCTTCAGGATCCACCCTCCCTCCAATAGGCCTCTATTTATAGGCTTTCAGAGGCTGTGGGAGATAATAAAAAGGATATTTGAGGACTGAGAGGCTTCCTACTTAGTCACAAACCCTGCCCACTTATAGAATTAGAGATAGTATAGGAATACTTTAATACAATATCCCTCATCGTACAAACGAAGTGAATGGGTGAATATGACTACTTCATTTCTTAGAGAAAGAATGCGAAGCTGAGAGACTACTTTACTAATCTGTGTTTCTTCAATATTTAAAGAAGGTAAAATGTGGGATTATATGAGTAGGAAGAGGAAGTAGACCTATGATTTCATTGATATAGGAAATGACAGATAAGGAAATTCCTTCTAACAATACACATTAACACACCTTCTCTCCAAAGTATAGTATTAAGAGTTTACTAGGGCACTGAGTTAATGGGACCTTCAGGATCACACATTTACTATTTATCATTGATGACTTGAATCTTGGTTCTCCTGATTCTGAGGCCAGTTTTCTATACTTAGAAGGGATCTCTCTCAATTACAGAACTCATCTAATTAATTAGTCCCAAGTTGTTTTTACAAAGATATTTAACTAGTACAGTGGATAGAGCTCTGAACTTATGAATCGAGAAGACTAGAGTTTGAAGCCTGCCTCAGATATTTATTAGCTATGTGATCCTGGACCAGTAATTCTATCTTTTTTTAGCTACAATTTTCTCACCCACAAAAGGAGATTATAATATAACCTACCTCACAATGTTATTGAGAGGATAATAACAGATACACATGTAAAGCACTTTTCAAAATTTAAAGTACCTTATAAAAGTTGCTTGTATTATAAGATACCAGTGGCTTGATTACACAGACATATATATGTATACACACACATATATGTGTATATAGATATGTAAACACACATTAGAGATATGTATGTATGTGATACATGCAGGTGTGTATATATACCCAGATGTGTGTATGTATATACATATACACATGCGCACACATACATCCATAGTAACTGATTAAAATTTTTCTTAAGGCATATAGCAGTTGTGATCTGTGTTCCTGGGAGGGGATGTCCACAGAGATGATTTCGTTAGTCCTATATTTGTTCAAGTAATTGATACCTCCAAATTTTTGGTTTAGTTACATATACAAATGATTCTTGCCATTTTGTGGGGAGAACATGCCAAAGAAATTGTAGATGGCAAACCCAAGTACAATATTGTTTTCCCTGAAATATTAAAAGAACCACAGTATACCCTCAGTTCTTTAAGAATATCCTCTGTGAAGAATTTATCTAAAGACATTAATATCACATAAAGTAAGAAAACATATATATGTACACACATATATATATAAGCATAAACATATACATATGTGTGTATACATACATATATGTGTTTGTGTGTTGTGTGTGTACATATACACTAATCTCTGAGAGCATCCTCGGGTACAAATGTGAGAGTTTGTTTTTTTAATGATTTTTTTTTATTCTTCTTTAGAGTACATAGCCAATCAGTAACATTTTAGAGCATTTTAGGTTAGACAAATAACCTCTTTCACAGGGGATAAGGGAATAGAGAAAAAGGAAATCAGCCAAAGGAAAAAGGAGGTAAGTTCTAAGGGAATACTTGGCTTTCAACTGGCAGTGTTTATAATCAGAATGAGAAAACCTTCCTTGCTTTAGGGTAGGAAAGAAGAGGACAAGACCAAATAATTTTACAATTGCCAAAGAAGTCCATCTGATCTAAAAGATCTGGACTGAGTTAACTCTTTAAACAAAGCTGCAAGTGGCTCTTAACTAAGGACAAAAATACTTTTTAAAGCAGTAGATGAGATAATATTTTACTTTGTCCCTCACATAGTTATGTCTTATTTTTTTGTCAGATGCATATACTTATTCCCCCTTTTTTCAATTCCTCTTCTTTTGTACCTTTTTCCTGTTCCCTTTCCACTCTGCTCCCTTTGCTATAACAGGTAAGGGCCTAGACTTAGAAATATTATTAGTGACTGCTAATATCTCAGAAAGGCTAGCACATTTTTGCATCATTAGTCATTAACATCAATTCCATGTAACAGCTACAAGAGACAGTATGGGATTCAGGAAAGGTAATTTGTATTTGTTCAAGCAGGGCATATTGGAGAAAAAAATACATTAGAACTCTGAGTATCTAAAGGTGCAGGGAGAATGCAGGAGGGGTGAAGTAGAGGAGGGTGATTAGCTAGAGGACTGAAAAAAAGAGTTTGAAGAAGACTAAAAACAGAATCACAAATGTGACAACTAAAAGAGACCTGAGAAACCATTTAGTACCACCCCTTCATTTTACAGGTGAGTAATTTGAGTCTCAGAGAAATGACCCAACTGGCCCAGATTATTAACAAAACCAGAGATTGGCAGAGCCAGAACTAGAACTCAAGTCTCTTGATTCCCAGATTAAAGCTTTGCCCACTTCATTGCATTTGTCACATATTGCATGTCACGTGTTTTGACAATAGTTGGCCCTATTCCCAGAATCTCCTTTCTCTTCCTAGATGAATTTCATTAATATAAGCCTCCATGGGCCTTATTAAATCCATTTCCTCCTTGTCAAATTCTCTTATGTCAAATTCTATGAAATGAATTCCTGTGTCATGGAGATACCCCTGAAACTAAGAGACAACTATAGATTTATACAACTATTTTTCATTTCCTTTATTTGGGTATAATTTTATCTTATTTATGTAAAAGTCTTAATTCCTCTCCCTCATTAGAAGTTAAACTACTTGAGCACATGGATAATACCTTCTGAGTTTTCTTCCTATCCTCATAGCAACTACTGAGGCATATAATGCTAAATGACACATTTTTATTACTATAAATTATGGGAATGGAGTATCATCCTTACAGCAAGCTAGTGGCTTCTCCTAAGCTCATGTAACATTTAAGCTGAGCAGTTTAAAGTCTCTATTAAACCCTATACACCAGACATAGATTGTATAGAATTCTTACATTTACTGACCCAAGGAATAATAGTAACATTTAGATGAAATATAAGGTCCAGGAGATTGTGTGACTTGTTCAGTCATATGGCAAGTAGGTACTGTACTGAAGCTAGCATAGAAATTCAATTCTCCTGATACTAAATTCAACAGTTTTTCAATTATACCATACTGGGAGTGTCTAGGAAATTCAGGAAAGAGAATAATCCCTAGGTCAGTCTTACCTTAATGAACACAATGTAAAAGAAAGCTAATAATTTCTTATTATCAATGAATATATGAATTTTATTCCTTTACTTATACTATGAAGAATGCATATTCTTCATTATTATTCACATTCACTAACTTGATTATTAAATATCAATTGATAATATTTTTGAAATGAAGAGTGAGAGCAAATCCCTTCCAAATAATTGAAAGTGTATTGTTTTTGTTTATTCAGACTTGCAGCTATTTTGCATAGGATATCAATTAAAACCTCTTTGATGTTTTATCATTATTTCCATTTTTTGGTTAATTATGTAGAAAAGGATAACAACTGAATTTCATAGACCTAGGAGGTAACTTGAAAGATAATTCTAAATTTTATGACTTTGAAAACTTACATGCTCAGTTATTAGATCAAAAATTATAATTGGAGGCAAGGGCCCTTGAATTTGTAGGCATTCATGAGATGCTGTTCAAATTTAATCCGTGTTTTCCTTAAAATTTCCTTAAAAAACAGAAATTTTTCACTGTAGGGCAGGCAAACTCCTTCAAAAGCTAAATTTGATGCAATAAATCTCTATAGATTGAAAAATGATAACTTTCAGTTTTATTTTGAAAATTTATTCATAAACTTTAACAAATGTCTAAATACAAATTGAATTAGATGGAGGACTTTATTCCTCTCTTTTCCCCCCTCCCTCTATTACTTGACCACTGTTTAATGCCTGAAATTCCACCACTGGAATTCCATTCCATCTAGTTCACGTTGAAATTAAAAAAAAAAAAACAAAATACTACGAGATGTGGGTAACCATTTGAAGTATTATTTGATACTTCAAATAAATCATACCTTTTTAACTGTAGGTGTTCCTCAAACAGATGGGATTGCATAGACCTAGTTGTGTGCTCACTCTGTGCTATTCCCTTCCCCAAATACTTCATTGATTATTTACTCAGCAGACTTTCCTTTTATTTTTTTTTAATTTTAATTTAGTTAGAGTTAGAGGTGGTAGCCAGGACACTTGAGATAATTTAATCTTATCCCTTCGTTTTACTGAGGAGGAAAACAAGTTTCAGAAAAAGGAAGAGGTTCATTGAATGGCCATCATAGGTAAGAGGAGTGAGATCGATTCTTCTTAGTTTCAGAAAGCAGAATGAGAAGCATTGGATGAAGGTTACTAGAAAACACACTCTATCTGAAATAAAGAAAAGTATCCTAACTATTGGACATATAAAAAAGTAGACTAACCTTCTTCAGAAAGTAATAGGTTCAAGCAAATTATGGATCACCACTTCTTGGTTATGTTATAGGGTTAGAAAGGCATCATGGTCCATTACGTTGATCTACAAAGTTCCTACAAAGTTTCCTGGGCTCCCTTTGGGCCTACATCAAATCAATTGCTAGGTGAGAAAACAGGTTGTACTCCATCCCCTCTCAAAAAACAAAACAAAACAAAACGATGGCCTGGCTTGTCACCCCAGAAGACCATCACACTGCTCCCCTCCCTCAGCTTTGTAAGCTCCCACCTTCCATCATTCTAAGTCATCTTAAGTTATTTAAGAAAGTTGTTACCTAATTGCTCTGCCAGCATCCATGGTAGTAGTATGCAGATTACCAGTGAAAAATATTATATTCCCCTCAGAACACCCAGCCTCTCCCCTCATATCACTTCATGGCAGGAAGTACCCCTCAGAGGTCAGTAAGTGGTGAATAAAAGTCCCATTCCTCCACTTTTCATTTTGGATACAGTAGATTTAATCACACAGGATGAGGAAGCAAAACTGGGATTTGAACTGATCACAGATCTTATTATAGTGTCACAATCAGTCCTTCCAAAACCACGCATCTTTATAATTTCCTACTACTTTTGAAGCTACCCTCATCCTTCCATTTGCTAAGATTCTCTTTCTGCTTCCCCCCTTCCACCTCTTCTCCTTTTTCTTTTCTTCCTCTCCTTCCTCTTTTTTCTTTCATTTCACTTTCTTTTGTTTTATTTTCTATTCCTTTTTAAAAATAAAATTGCCTTTTCAACAATTTATAAATTTGTAATAATGCCTTCTTTCATTGAAATAACTTAAGGAAGTGTTCTAAAACACCAGACAGTTTTTCTTGAAGGATTTATAGGAAAGCATGGAAAGAAGAGGATAACATGAGATGATGTAAAGGCATTGTGACTTGTATTATGAAGTTAGCACCCAGACAAATGAATTCAAAGATCTTTCAACCTCTAAAAAAATATTGAAACGTATACTTAAAAACTTTGTCATTTCCAATATACTCAGAGAAAAAGATCTCATAGGTGGGAAGAGAAAGAGGGGATAAACCATAAAGGGCGCTCTGTAGGATGGAAAGGTAGGAAAGGAACAGCATGTAAAACCCATTTCAGGAAAATAATTTGAACTCATTTTTATAGGACTCTTTAAGATTGCAGTTCATTTTCTTCTCAATAATTCTCTAACTTTTCTCTTCTAAACCTGGCATGTATAGCAGGCAATATTTCAGACTCTATAATGCTAGTTTTGTGTTGATTCAGACTGTTTCTTGTAGAATCTGTTTTGATTGATGTGTTAGTCTTTCTTTCCCAAATTCTATCGTGAAAAATGTTTTTTCCCCCAATATCAAACTCTTCTTTCACTATTGAAAGGAACTTCAAGAGATGTCCAATCAGTTTTGTTCTGTTCAATCGTATCACAATCAAGATCACCTTTGTGAACATCTTCAACAGATAGGGAAACTAAGACTTGGGGAGGCTAAATGATTTGGCCAGAGTAACATAGCTAGTTAGTTTCATGTCTGGGATTCCCATCTAGCTTTTCTTTGTTTAAGTCTACCTTTTTTGCATTAAAATATACTTGCTTTATCTGTATCTGGATTGGATCAGGGATATATCATAGTTAGTTCAACCTTCTCTTTTATCAAGAGGCTTGTTCTAAGACAGAGATATGGCATACATTGAAAGAGGAATTTCCTCCCTCATCTTTAAGCTTGGGCATGTGATGACTGAATGTTTAGAGTTACTGTAAGGACATGTGAATGGAAGTCATAATGTGGCTCAGATTTTGCTACCCTGATTTTATGATTATATGAATATTCTCTCTCTCTCTCTCTGTCTGTCTGTCTCTCTCTCTCTCTCTCTCCCTCTCTGTCTCTCTCACCATATATATGTGTAAATTTGTATGCAGCTCCTTATTTACATATCTTTTTACATACATATGGAAAATGAGAATCATTTAATAATACATTCTGGTCAGTTCTAAAGAACACTGACTGAAGGGTCAGGAAACAAATGCTCTGCTACCATCCGTGCCACTGACTAGTTGACTGACTGTTGGCAAGTAACTAATCTTTTGAATCTGTTTTCTTATCTGGACAATGAAAGCCATTTACATGCTAAAAAATCTCAAAGATCCCTTCCAACTATAAGATTATCTAAATTGATTTTGCCTTAGAGAAAAAGTACTGAAATATTACAGAAATAAGAGTGACTACTAAATATTTTCGATCGTATATAAATTATGTTTTCCATTTCAAAGCAATAGGAAAAAATGAACATTCCGCATAGACTTCAGCCATCTAGATGCAGAAGTAAAATGAGTGTGTGAAATGCAGAGGTCACATGACACATGACACTTCACAGGATATTTTCTTTAAAAAAAGTAGGGCTCTAATTTTCATACATATTATCCAATCTAAATAGATGTGTGTGTGTGTGTGTGTGAGTGAGTATATACAATTCACCTGTGATGGAATAAAGATGCATTTGATAAATCTTTTTTGTTTGTTTGTTTCATTTTACCACAATCAGTATATCTTAGTTGTGATGTGACTGAATGTAAGGAAGCAGCATGAATCTCTGTAAAAGTCCTTTTCTTCAATAATAACAAATTTTCTTTGAGAAGGAAAAAGAAAGCTTTGTTTCAGGAAAACAAAGCAAATAAACAAAATAAAACAAAACAAAACACTGGAAAATTAGTTAAAACTGGAAGATTATTCACAAAATAATTTGGACTGATGCAAAGGCAGCACTGAGAGGAATAGACTTTGGCATGTTACAATGACCAAGGTCCTAAAATAAAAGACCACCAGATCTCACTGTAGCAGAGCAATAAATGGGAATGTATATGCTTGGGATAAAGATCATGATCTGTTCCTTGGGAAGCTGACACAAAACAATTGGGAAAGGAAAGCAGACTACAACTGATGAAGGTGAAAGACCTACTGATAATAGTTCAAGGCTGGGGAAGAAAGGGTAGAAACTTACCTCAGAATGCCATCTCATAGCTTCCTATTTTAAATAATTACTCTTGATAGCTAGCTGTTGTTTCTATGCTGCTGAAAGACTATAAACGCTGTCACTACCCTTGTAATCTGGCACCCTAGGGAAAAGCTCTGGTCTCCCTCTCTAAGTTACAGCTTTGGTGACAGAAGCAGGTTGATCATCTATAAATTATTAAATTAATATGAAAAGCATTTCAAACTGTGACTCCTTTTCCATGTAAGATGAGGCATGTAATTGAAAGAGCAGGGAAAAATCTCTACTACAGCCTTGGTTTGCTAACAGAGAACATTAGAATCTATTGTAAGATGTTTATGTTCCATAACACACATATCACATTCTTGCTCTTAACTTAATTAAACTAATTTTGTTGTAAAGGATAATGTTACTTCCTAGCAGATTCCAGGAGATTTCTCTAAGCATACACTATTCATCTAGTTTATTATACTTGCTATAAAACCGAAGCCATTCCATTCAGTCAGGTAGTCATTTATTCACACATGACATGGCACAGTGAAAAGGGCGTTAAACGGGGAGTCAGAGAAGTTGGATTGTAATCATGTGATTTCAGATTTCTGTGTGAAAGTGGAAAATAATCTCATCTCTCTGGACCGCCATTTCCTCCTTTGTGAAATGAAAGGGTACTTAAGTCAAGAAGCATTAATGAAACATTAATAATGTGCTAGGCACTGCACTAGTTGGTGGGGACCCAAAGGGGGATAATAAAAGAAACAATTCCTAATTGATCATGCTCAAGGAGCTTATATTATCCTTTTGCACTAGGTAGCCTCTAAGCTTCCTTCACACTTTAAATTCAGGATCCTAGTAACTGTATATTGCATACCTACTTTATAATGAATACCTACATGAATAGACAGTGTTGGTAACACAAATGAAACATGGTCCCTTCGCTTCAATAGCTTATATCTAATTGAGGAATAAGAAACAGAAGTAACTGTGGTACTACTATAAGATGTGTCATATAAGAGGTTCAGAGAGTAAATACTACAGTAGCAAATTCAATGAATTTCAGTGACAGAACTGATTCAACAATATTGGATGGGCAAGTAAGCACATCCCTGCTGGGATGAAGAGTGGAAGTCTGGACAAACTCTTACACCCATAAATAAACATCTTTGCTAACTAAACCATAGGTTCTTAACCTAGAGGTCTATTAGCTTTTTAAAAAAGCATCTTGATAACTTTACTGCAATTCAATTGGTTTCCTTAGTAATTCTGTGCATTTTATTTTATGAACTTAAAACACAGAAGGGTTCTAAAAGCTTCACTAGACTGACAGGATTCTGTGACATACACAGAAAGGTTAAGAACCCCTCTTCTAAGGAATCTGTTTCAGTGAATTAAGTAGAAGTTCAAATGATGAATTAGATCACATTGTATAACTATGAAAAACAAACTTGGCCTTAGAGAAGAGAACTTTGTACCTTCCTTCCTTCTTTGCAGTGGTGGGATGGCCATTGGTATGGAACGTTGCATATGCTGTCAGACTTAGTTGAAATGCTAATTAGTTATGCTAAACTTTTTTTTTTCTTTCTCTTTTTAAGATAGTTACAAGAGATAGCTCACTGAGTATGGGAGGGATGTATTCAGAAGCAGTGATGATGTAAAAACAAAAATATAAATAAAATAAGATATTGTTTTTAAGTTATCAAAACCTTTGTCTTTATACAGTCTTTATACATTTTCCTTTTTATTGTGAACACAATAAATGGAAACATTCAATTATACAATGAACAAAAATGTGGATGACATATGACACCATGAACTTCTGTTAATGCACAGTTTTATTTAAAAGAGTTCATGTTAAATTCATTTCATGTTAAATATAGTAATGTAACGAAATTGTACAATTTGTTTCTCTGTCCTTATCTGACCTTTATGTTTCTTTCTGTCCACTTTTGTGATTATTTTTTTTTCATTTTCAAGTCATAAGTATTTTTAAATTTAATTTGTTCCTCCCAGCACCATTGACCATATTAAACAACAACAAAATCCCCCAATATATCTGGCAGCTAAGTGGCACAGTGCATAGAGCACTTGGCTTGGAGTCAGGGAGACTGAATTCATATCTGGCTTCATACACTTACTAGCTGTGTGTCCCTTAGGCAAATCACTCAACTCTTTGCCTCAGTTTCCTCATCTATAAAAATGTGTTGGAGAAGGAAATGGCAAACCCTTCTAGAATCTTTGCCAAGAAAACCTGAAATTGGGTCAGGAAGAATTTGCCATGACTAAAATGACCGAACAAGAACAACAGAATACATCTATCTTTTTAGGCCAAAGTATCTCATTAGCCATATATGAAAATGTATGTATCTTTCTGCATTTTTGTTCATAATTTCTATCAGAAGGTGAAATGTGTATTTCATCTTCATTCTTTGGACACATGGCTTTTCATTGTTTGATTAGAGTTCTAAAATCTTTCAAAACTGCTTTTCCTATACTTTTATTTAATATTTTTTCTAGTTCTGTTCATTTCACTATGTATTAATTTATAAAGATCTTTTCAGTTGTCTTTGAAATTGTTCATTTCATCATAGCTTATAGCTCATTAATATTACATTAAAATATTCACAATTTATTTAGCCATTTTCTAATAAGAGAATAAGTTTTAGTTTGCAGTTTGCAGATGGGATAAAATATTTTTACACATTGGCATACTTTCCTCTTATTTCTTTGGGGTATGACTAGTAGCAACACAGTAAGGTCAAAAAGTATTTTCAGATTGTTAACTTTCTATGTATAATTCCAAATTGCTTTCTGGAATGACTGCAAAAAGCTTCACCTTCACCAACTGTGAATCAGTGTACCTGTTTTCCCACAACTTCTCTGACATTTGGCAGTTTTCTCTTTTGATATCTTTGCCAATTTGATAGGTCAAATTTGAGGTAGGACCTGAGAGGGGCTTTAATTTAAATTTATCTAATTGTTAGTGATTTAGAGCATGTTAAAATGTATTGTTATAGTTTAGAATTTTTTGTTTTAAAACTACCTGTTCATTCCCTTCTACTATTTACCTACTGGACAAAGGCTCTTAGCCTTATAAATATGATACTCTTAGTCTTATAAATATATACATATATCATATATATCTTTACATAGGTATATATGTATGTGTGTGTTTATATATACCTATTAGATAAATTTGTTGCGACTTTTTTTCAAGTTACCTCTTTTCTTTCTAAAGTTATTATATTTGTTTTATATATATAGATATATAATAGAAATTATCAATTTCTCTATTTTTATATATAAAAATCTATATAAAATATAAACTATAAATATATTTATAAATACATTTATATAAAATATTAAAAAATTATCTGTCTTTATCTATTATCAATTTTAACTTCTATGGTGCCATTGTTTAGTCATGAACTCTTCTCCTAGCCATAGATCCAAAAGATAACTTCTTCCTAGTTTACCTATTTTTTATGAAGTCATGTTTGCATTTGGGGGTTAGCATTGTATATGACATGGGAGACGATGTTACTGAAAGCATTTTCTGCCAGACTACTATCTAGTATTCCCATCAGTTTTTTTTTCCCCAAACAGTGAGTCCATACTCCAGCAACTAGGGTCTTGTATTTTATCAAACACATGGATGATAAATACGATGCTAAGGTAAAGATGTGTACACATTTATATGCACAAAGGTACAATATATAGTATATATACACATATATGTGCATATACAAATTATCTTTTTATATACATATGTGTATAACAATACAAATATAGCTATCTAGAGTATACCCCATATCTCTGTATGGAGATAGAGACAGCAACAAGAGACATAGATGATAGAAATCACCTAAACCCTGGTAAAGACATGGAGACAGCCTGTAAAGTGGAACACATAAACTTTTGGAATAGCAGTATATAACTCTCCTTCTAGAAGCAAGTCCTGGAAAGAATGTACCTTTAGGTGCTACACTTACATTTTTAGAAGATCCTCCAAAAGAAAGTTTTTTGCACCAACATTCCCACTATAGTCAAATGGTTCAGAATCAGCCACTCATATGGCTTTTTTCAGTTGAAGTGACATTAATGAAAAGGAATTGCCATTGTTACTGTGCCCTAAGGATTATGGTCCCTATCTAGCTCACTTGCAGTTAAAACCATCCATATGTTTTGTTTTGTTTTGTTTTGTTTTTATTTGATTGTTCTTTCCCTCATTGAGAGCTCCCCAATCAAGCTCTAATGACCTCAAGGAGTTTAGTGTAATATAAGCTTCTTGAGAGGAGGAACAGTCTTACTTTTCTGTTTGTATCCTCAACATTTAGCACATTGCTTTGCACATAGTGCTCAATGTTTATGTGTCATATGTTATGTGTGTGTGTGTGTGTGTGTGTGTGTGTGTGTGTGTGCGGGCACATATGCAAATACCTTGTAGACATAGAAATAGATAGATATAGATATAGATATAGATATAGATATAGATATAGATATAGATATAGATATAGATATAGATATAGATGTAGATGTAGATGTAGATATAGATATAGATATAGATATAGATATAGATATAGATAGATATAGATATAGATATAGATATAGATATAGATATAGATATAGATATAGATATAGATATAGATATAGATATAGATATAGATATAGAATAGATACATACAGATACAGATAAGATAGATACAGATATAGATATAGATATAGATATAGATATAGATATAGATATAGATATAGATGATAGATATAGATAAGATATAGATATAGATATAGATATAGATATAGATATAGATATAGATATAGATATAGATATAGATATAGATATAGATACAGATAGATATAGATATAGATATGGATATAGATATAGATATAGATATAGATATATAGATATAGATATAGATATGATATGATATAGATATAGATATAGATATAGATATAGATATAGATATAGATACAGATACAGATACAGATACAGATATAGATATAGATATAGATATAGATAGATAGAGATAGAGATAGAGATATAGATATGGATATAGATATATATGATATAGATATAAATACAGATACAGATACAGATATAGATATAGATATAGATATAGATATAGATATAGATATAGATATAGATATAGATGATATAGATACAGATAGATATAGATATAGATATAGATATAGATATAGATATAGATACAGATACAGATACAGATACACATACAGATACAGATACAGATACAGATACAGATACAGATATAGATATAGATATAGATATAGATATAGATATAGATATAGATATAGATTCAGATGATATAGATATAGATACAGATAGATATAGATATAGATATAGATATAGATATAGATATAGATATAGATATAGATATAGATATAGACATAGACATAGACATAGACATAGACATAGACATAGACATAGACATAGATAGACATAGACATAGATATAGATATAGATATAGATATAGATATAGATATAGATATAGATATAGATATAGATATAGATATGCATATGTATATATATAGAATTTGGCAGAAAGATGTTGACTCAGTTGCTTTTGGTAGTAGCTACATTACGGCTATGATGCACAGTAAATCAAGGGTCAAGCCTAGAGTCAGCAAGACATAAGTTCAGATCTGACCACAGGCTCTAGCTATGTGACCGTGGGCAAATCACTTAACCCAGTCTGCTTCAATTTCTTCATGTATAAAATGAGCTGGAGAAAGGAATGACAAACTACTCCAGTATCTTTGCCAAGAAAATCTCAATTGGGCTCATGAAGAGTCAGATGTGACTGAAAAGACTGAACAACAACCTTACATGTTCTGTGGATTTTTTTTCAGATTTTTTACATTGTTTAAATGTGTCTCATTGTATCATTGAATGTTTGCGCCATTCCATTTTTCAGGATGTCCACTACTTGGATGAGGTTTTGTATTTTCTATTTAGTCAAGTTTCTTTATTTTCGTATTTCATTTCTTTTTTTCAACTCTTCCTTCATAGCTTTCATGAACTCTCAGAGCTGGCCAATCCAGTCTCTATTTTCTAGCATGCTTTTTTTTCTCAGGCTTTGATCTTACACACACACACACACACACACACACACACACACACACACATACACACTGCATTGTATTTCAACAGTAATTTAAAATGCAAAATTATTTCATTATAGCATGTGGAGCACTCAGTACACAAATTAAATAGATGGAGTATGTTATAGACATATAATCTCTTGTACAATTTAAGTATTAGTTTAATTCATTTAATCAGCTTCTTAATACACTATTGTTTTGGGTTATACTCCTCTAATAGCACATTCCTTTAGCCTTAATTGTTTGAATAGTGATTTCTTACTGACCCTCAGAGAGAAGATTCATTTCATTTAAATGTGAAATTTTTGCCTTCATAGGAAACCAGATCCTGGCACTTTTCTCCTGTTCTTGAGGAAAGGAGCTTATCATCATCATCATTTTTATCATCATTATCATTAATAATAATTATTATTATTAATCATTTTTCTTCATAGTTGTTGGTGCTAACTCTTAAGGTTAGGCCAGCTAAGCTCTCAAAATCCCTGATATCCTGAGTAATAGATTCGCCAGACCCCAATTCCACAAATCTCCCTTAATTGACTTCTCTGTTTTCTATAATCCAGGGAGAGATAGGGATTTCAAGAGAGAGTGTTCTTTGCTCTCACATACAATACTTTCTCATCTTCTGCACTGAAGCTTATCTTCCCAAACATACTTTCTTTTTCTGCTTATATTATTTTTCTCTTTCTCTTTGGTGCAGTATATAGAGACCTTGCCTGGAAGTCAAGAAGACCTGGGTTCAAGTCCTATCTCTGATATAAAATGACTATCTGATCCTCTGCAAAACACTTAGTATCTCAGAGCTCTATGCAACTCTTTAAAGATTATAAATTGCAGAGAAAATACTGGTCTACACTGGTAGAGTTTCTTCACCCAATAGTTTCATATAATAGTAAAATAACAATTCCTATCTTACCCTCTATCTACCCATCTATCTATCTATCTGTCTATCTATCTATCTATCTATCTATCTATCTATCTATCTAAAAAAATTTGAAACGTGTGTCTGGAACTGTGACATGTTGGAGTAGCTAGGTAACATCGGAATCAGGAAGATCTGAGTTTAAATCTAGCCTCAGAAATTTACTAGCTATATAAGCACAGGAAAATCATGTGACCTCTGTTTGCTTCAGTTTCCTTATTTGTGGCATGGAGATAATAATAATACCTCCCTCACATCACAGGATTGTTGTGAGGATAAAATGGGATATTTATTAAATGTTTAGCATGATACCTGGCAAATAGTATGTACTCTACAAATGTTATTTATTATTGTTATTATTGTTATTATTATCATTATCATCATCATTTTAATTATTATTATTGCAGTCCATAATTGGGATGCAAGAGAGAATATTAACATTCCACTCTGTAACTTTCAAGGTGTGTGGATGAACAGAAATAAATAAGAAGACCAGCATATATCAGTTGAGAATAACATTTTCTCTAGAATCATGGGACTTGGATTTAAATCTCACCTGATATTTGCTAACTCTTGGCCTTGGATAAATTACTTAAGTTTCATGAGACTTCAGTTGTTGGTTTTTTTTCTGCTGTAAAAAGTTGATGCTGGAATAGTTGGAATAGTTACATTAATTCTAACCCTAGAATGATATTCATATGAGGGAATTATGGTCCATACAAATTAAATCACCCCATGCTCTCTAGGTATTAATCATTTGATTTAAACAAAAGGAAACTTCGTCTCTAAGACATTAATTGACTCAACCATTGTTATATAGCTAGCAAATTCCAGAGCTAGGATTTAAAACTCCAAATCCAACATTTCACTCTGCTGTACTGAGTATTCTTGGATTTGGAAAATCATCTTCATTATTCAAGATGGAGAATGTATGATTAGACATCAACATATCTGAAAAAAACATCTTAGGGTTTATTACACTGCATCCTGCATTTGTGTCACAAATATTTTGCACAGACTAAGAAAACAAGTAGTATCACTGGCTGCATTAAGAGAAGTTGAGTGTCCAGGCTTAGGAAATAAATAATCTCACTGTTCTATGGTTTGATCAGGCCACATATGGGACGTGTGTTTATTTGTGATTGTGGCACTTTATTTTGGCATTACAGACCCATGCTGACATACATGATAAAGACTGGCACATCGGTTGTGTGGCTATAGAATACTGACTTCGCCTTCTCAGGTTAAATTTTGTCCTGGTTCTAATTCATTTTCAGCTAAGCCAGAGAGGATCTTTGGGACATATCAGTGGTTAATTTGTATGCTAGGTCATTCTGTACAATAGAAGGCTTTGACCTGTGGTTTACACTTAAGAGTCTGTAAGGATTCTTCATGGTGAGAAGTGTTGCTTTCATTTTATTACCTGGATATGGTAACTATGACTAAAGAGCTATCTACCTGATCTTACCACAGACAGCTTCTGGCTAGCAGAATATAAAGGTGTTGACTTCAATAATTCTTAAGAGATGAGCCCAGAAGATAATAGCAGAGAGTAATGCCATATCAGAGACACATAGACTAGTAGAGCAGCTAGGTGGCATAGCTGGGTGGTATAGTGGGTAAGAGTGCTAGCTATGGATTCAGGGAAATGAGCTTTCAAATTTTACCTCATTCACTTACTAACTGTGTGACCCTAGGCTAGTCCTATAAGCTGTCTGCCTCAGTTTACTTATCTGTAAAACGTAGATTATAATATTACACACTTACTAGCTATCCTGGCCCCCAATGCCTAAAGGACAGGTATGTTAGATTTCACTGCTCTCCCCAGGGCTTTCTGGTAACTTTAAGGGGATTTAAGAAGTGTCTAGGCTCTATGGAAATGATTCCAGCCCCACTGATGTTGTTTCCTCCATTGTGTGGGTGTATTCCTTGCACACAAGTTCCATTTAGCCATGGGCAGTCAGATTTCTTGTTTTCAAAGAGGTATTTTTTTTCAAAAACATAATCACACTTATATTAACTTATTCTATCAACACATGGGAGGCATTGGGAGGCATAATGCTCTCCCCTTGCACCATTTAAGTTTCTGGGGAGGAAAGGAAGTAGATTAGGTCACAGTTTAGCTCAGTTCCCTAACAGCACAGGCCCACCCTTCTCCCACCTTGGGCTCAAGTCCAAGGCACCCTGTCTTTTCTGGGATCAGCTATTTGGCACAGTAGATAGAATGCCAGGACTGGACTCAAGAAGACTGAATTCAAATGCAGCTTAATCACTTATTAGCCGTGTGACCCTGGGCAACTCACTTAACATATGTTGTTTTCTCAGCTATGAATAGGGATAATAATAGTACCTGCCTTCCAAAGTTATGGTGAGGTTCAAATGACACTATAATTCTAAAGTGCCTGACACATATAGTAGATACTACATAAATAATGTTATTTTATTAATAATAATAATAATTGTTATGCCAACAAATGTACTTATGTGCTTGTAATAATGATAATTAATAATAATAATCTATTATTATTCCATGCTGATCTGGGTGGCAGCATCTTTCATTCTGAAATCCTGGCTTCAAAGTAATAGCTCAAACTCCTGTATCCCATGGAGATCACCTCTAGCAACCAAAACTAGGGACAAAAGACACAGAACAGAAATGAACACCCCCAGGCCTATTTATCAGAACCAGGGTAAATGAGGGAGTAGGGCAAAGTCCTTCCCCTTTCACTGGTCAATTAATGGTTCTCACACTCACTGAATTAGGAGCTTCATCCTCCGGACAAAGTAGTGATGAGTGGCAGAAAATAGTTGTGGGGGGAAAAAAGATTGTCTAGCCTCACTAGTTTCAAAGATGCAGGAAGCTGACCAAAGGAAGCTATCCTGGCAGAAGTTGTAGAGGGTGAAGAGGCTTCCATGTTTGGCAAGCTGGATATGGTCCAATTATCCCTGAAGGGTACCTTTTTATTAAGTAACCTTGGTATGTTTGGCACATATATACAGTGCTTTACAAGACATAAAGAACTATATAAATATAGCAAACAACAAAAAACAACAATAAATATCCTGTAAGCTAGATAATGAAGAAAGTCACACAAAGAAATATAGCGGTAAGTAACCCAGAGAGGAGAGTAGATTCAACATGGCAGTGCCCATAGTACAGCAATCACACCATCCACCAATACTTTGGTGCCCTAGCATGTAAGTTTGTCTAAGCCTTGTGACTTGAATTCACTAAGGACACACAAGCTATCCTCTTCCTCCTTCCTCACTTCTCATTGGTTTTAATACCTGACACCATTTTTGTTCTATATTTCCCTCTCTGGAGATCATTCTCCATAAGAAAAGAAAACAGAAGCAAAATTAAAGTTGAGTAGTTTGGCCTTCGCACTGTCTGCTCTCATCATGACATCTATGAGCACTGATTTCTTCCTTGCTTTCCTGATTGTTTCTGCACATTTTGATTCTCAAATACTACCTACTACTCTATTACTCCTAAAATATTAGTATTCTAACCATCCTTTCTATGAAGGTTTAGATTGACACTCTTACAAACCTCAGGTATACCACAGATTTCCTCTTCTAATGAAATCTGTAACAGAAAGACCACTTGCTCATAAACATTCCATCATTTATGCTTCATCAATCAGCTCCTTTTTATTTATTTAGATCATAATATCTCTTATCCTTCTCTCTTTCTCTATCCTTTCCAAGATGAAATCTTCATTAAGTTGAGCCAGAAATTCATTGGCTGTTCTGCATTTGACAGAGGGAGCACTCTAGATGGTGATAGAGTATCTGATGTTACCCTCTCACTACAATATTATGCTTCCATGCTAGGTCAATCAGTGTGTTTCCCAAAGATCTTGGCTATGTCTTTCTTAATTCTACATTGTCCATGACGTACTCTGATAACAACATTATTTCTTTTTGTCTTATAATTGATAAAATGGTCTCTTCACTATTACCTTTACCATTGAAAGTCATGGAGTTTTCTCACATGCATATATCTTAATGTACAATGCCACTCCACACAGAAAAAAAAAATGATAGTGCAAGAGAAATTGAGGAGGTGGAGTGCACATGGTCAGCCAATAAATATTTATTAAGTAACTACTGTGTGACAGGTGAGAAGGGGATTGATAAGGTCAGACATATGCTTTATTTTGGTAACTGAGTAGACAGTGGGTTTTATAGAGGAGAATCCAGAAGTGAAGAGGACAATTCAGAGGCTATTAAATTAGTGTAGGAAAGACGTGATGAGGGATTGAACAACAGTGGTGGTCCTGTTAGAGGGAAGAAGTAGGTGAACAGGATAGTTGTGGATATACTTCCCATGTGAAGAGTAGTTTGCCTCTGTTTTGTCTTTCTTTTGTCTTAGTAGAATTTACTGTCTTTTTTCTCCTTAACATTTGTATGCAAATGAATTGTTGTCCCACTTCTTTCCCCCACCTAACCTCTCACTGGACATTGGGCTCCTCTTTGATACTTGGATCCTTTCTCTTTGTCTGACTGATGCCACCTTTATCTTTTGTTTCTATATGCTCTATACCATATAGACTCGTTCTTTTAATTCCTCTTTCATTTTTCTACCACCTTTGCTTTAATTCTTCTGGTCCTAACTTGCTAAATTTACTCTTTAATCTATGACTCTACCTACTTTATTTAGTTTGGGGTTTAATTTCTGGAGTTGGTTTTAGTTTTCTTCTTAATCCAG
The DNA here is from genome assembly GCF_003287225.1 of Phascolarctos cinereus. Classification (NCBI taxonomy): domain Eukaryota; kingdom Metazoa; phylum Chordata; class Mammalia; order Diprotodontia; family Phascolarctidae; genus Phascolarctos; species Phascolarctos cinereus. The sequence continues at coordinate 420,259,134 of NW_027555847.1, forward strand.
GGTCTAACAGTACATAACAATCATAATAATAAATGACATTTCTGTAGTGCTGTAAGACTTACAAAGCACTTTCCTTACAACCCTATTAGGTAGTATATGCAAGTACTATGACCTACCTTTTCTACAAATGAGAAAACCAGAGGCTCAGAGAGGTAGCATAATTTACCCAAGGTAACAGAGCTAATATAAGGTAGATACGGATTTTCTGTCCCCATGATCAGTGTCATTTTAACTATACTAGTCAGTATGTCGCAGAACAGTAAAAGGCCATGGCAGTTAGTCACGAAGTTGCTGGATTGGTTTCCTATCCTGCAGTAACCAACTTTCCGTGGATTTTATTACAGGCATCAATTAGAAAGGCAAAATATCATGTGAACCTTAAAGGGTTGAGCAGAGATAAAATAAATAATGAATTCACATTCATTGTTCTCAGACAGAAGTTGTTTAAAATGAGTGGACTCTGAAAGGCTATCTGATAATTTTCCATTAAATTTTGAAATGAGTTTCACATCTTCTAAGCAACCAAATTAAGTGGCATTGTCGTTTATCACTGAGCTGATTAGGCAGCTTCTAATATGTTTGTAATGAGAAAAATTAGAGAGAAGGAAGATTTTCTTGTTAAATTGTGTTGATCCTTGTATCTTCTTATTGGAAACATGTGCAATAGTGACCTTAATTAGAACACCAATAGCAAGAGAATAAAGAGCTTCTAGATGAGTTTGCTGAAATATAGCATTTATTCTAAGACTTGATGATGGGAGTGATATTGGAGATGAGGAGTAGGGTTCAGAACCTAACACTACAATGTCATTTCATTTGACTCTAATTCCCACTCCTCTGTGGGTGCAACCTGTTTCAGTATATTAACAGTATGAGTCACTATCTAGTACAGGAAAGTACTACACAGAGATAGATTTCTCATTAATTAATTAATTAATCTCTCCATCATTCTATTTTTTCTAATACATCGTAATGAAAGTGATGAAAAAATGCAAAAGCAAGCAAATAAAATACAACATAGATAATGTTACAAAGGAGTTAGAGAAAACCAGCCCTGAAAAAAGAAAAAAAAAGTGAGAAACCAGGACAAATATTGGCTCATCTAACCAGTATGACATGAGACTTTAAAAGAGGAATTGTTACAGTTTTTCATAGGTTTTGAGTCATTCAAAACTGTGAAGTTGTACTTGCTTTTATATGCCCTGTATCATTGACTTTAATGATATGCTTACTGTCTGGCCAAGTGAAAAGCTGCATTAGCGAAAAAGCAAAGTTTCCCTCCCTCTGCCTGTCCCTTTTGCTCTCTTGACCCCAAGGAACTTTCGTTATATTAGGCATGGAAAGGAAATCATACATATATATATATATATATATATATATATATATATATATATATATATATAAAGTAGATACAAAGCAAGGATGGGAGAAGAGGGTGGTAAAGGAGGAGATTTGCTCTAACAAATCTCTACATTGTTGAACATTGTGTGACAATTATGAAGAAAGTTCATTCCTACGCACTTAAAGCCTAAACAAAGATATGATTGGTGCATTACTGAAACATACTCTAAGTTATTTAATACGCAAAGTGCTATAAACTGCCTTCATATCTAATAATGCTCTGCCTTATGACTGAGCAATTCTGACAACAAAGGTAAAGGATGGCAATAGTTTTTCTTTAACAGATGTGTGGCACTGAGTTAGATCTCTCTCTCTCTCTCTCACTCACTTGCCCTGTCTTTCTCAACTATGTGATTAAACTTATCATTGTAAAAGTTCTCCAGGGGCAGCTAGGTGGCGCAGTGGATAGAGTACTGGCCCTGAAGTCAGGAGTACCTGAGTTCAAATGTGGCCTCAGACCAAACACTTGACACTTGCTAGCTGTATGACCCTGGGCAAGTCACTTAACCCCAATTGCCTAAAAAAAAAAAACAGTTCTCCAAAAGACACTTTCAAAATTGCCATTCTCTATGTAATGCTTTAGAAAACAAATTAGATCATCAGTGAATTTGGAAGGTGGATTTGGAATTTTACAAAATGAAATTATATTAGGAGACTAGCTATTGACATCTTACAACATAAGAGCAGATTTCAGTGTCTTTCTTCAGAGAGTTCACTCCTGATCAGTCTAGGCCTGAACGAGAATTCACAGCTTCTTATGGAATCCTATTTCTCTGAATTAGAAACATTCTTGTGTTGGTAATTATTAAGTTCATAATAAAAAAGAAAATAGAAAAGAAAGAATCTATTGCAATAATGATGAAAGCAGTGTATTACACTTGTTATCTTCTACTTTAGCAAGAATACAATTAGCCAAGCTCCTCTAAATATATTCAGAATGCAGATCAATTGACTATTTTTGTCTGTATCAAAATTGTAGTTGCTAAAAATTTGTGTTTTTTGGGAACATCAGATTCTAGTACTTTCAAAGGCCCTCATTTTTACTCTTTCCTTATAGAATCCAAGATGATGAATTTATTGTTCAGTTGTGTCTGACTCTTCGTGACCCTGTGGACTATAGCACACAGATATTCTCCTTGGGTTTTTCTTTCTTTCTTTCTTTTTGCAATTGGGGTTAAATGACTTGCTGAGGGTCACACAGCTAATAAGTGTCAAGTGTTTGGTCTGAGCTCTGATTTGAACTCAGGTACTCCTGACTTCAGGGCCAGTGCTCTATCCACTGCACCACCTAGCTGCCCCTTCCTTGCGGTTTTCTTGGCAAAGATACTATGGTGATTGGACATTGCCTTCTCTAGTGGATAAAGGCAAACAGAGGTTAAGTGACTTGCTCAGGGTCCCAATGTGTCTGAGGCTGGATTTGAACTTAGGCCTTCCTAACTCCAGGCCCAGTATTTTATCCACAGGACCAGTTAACTGTCTCAAGATGACAAATAGAGATTCAGACATTTTGTCTCTTTCTCTAAACCAACCTGATTCTCTATTTCTCTACCCTTGTTGAACAGTACATCAGAAACATAGTACTTCAGAACATGAGGCTAGCACTGACATTCTATTACGAGTCATTTCGCAAAGTTTAACTTGAGGAACCAGGGTTAGTGTTTGAGAGCATTTGTAGTCCATTTTGACCCTAATGTTTCTTCACTGCAAACTAGGGTTTTAATCAGAATTTGACATATTATTATAGAAGAGACAGATGATTTATTGTACAGATAAATAGACAAGGTGTTCTATTTTATAATAACATTAAGCTACAATGTTTAATGCTGCTTATATCTGGGAGAACATGTACACGGATAAAGTTATACAATGAAAGAAACAAAATAATGTCAGGAGAGAGGGCACTAACAACTGGTGAGATTGAGAAGATTCTTTTAAAGGAAATGATATCTGAGTGGAGATTGAAGGAACTCAATAAATTAAAGAGGCTGAGGTAAAGAGGAAGTTCATTCTTTTAAGGGATGAACAGATGGATAAGGAAATAGTGGAGGAGATGGAAGGCATCCTTTATATTACCTCGATTTTTTTGGCATAGTAGGTCCTTAAATGCTCATTGAAATGAACTTCATGGAAGAAAAGGGGGGCCTTTGTGCTTTCACTAAGGGAATAGGTAGGTAGCTTTGACTGGAACAAACAGCTAAGGAGCACAATATATAGTAACACTGGAAAGGGAAATGTGGAGGGCTTTAAGAGAAATTAGGGCTGTATGATAAGAGGAACGATATAGTATAAAATTTCCTTTGGAAAAATACCATAAAACTTGAAGCCCTGAGATCAATTCTGACCTAACTGGGTAACCTCAGCCAGTCCCCAGTAGTTTGATATCGCTGAGATAATTAAATACAAAAATGCAGTGAATATCTGGAACATGCTGAGACCAACCAAGATGCTTCTCTTTCCGCATGTCACTACTTCTGGGATGGTCATTATAACATGTACAAAAAGTTACATAGAGAGATAGACAGTGCAGTATGTGGAGACATTCCAGGCCTGGTTTCTGTTGACTAACCATATGTCAAAACTGGGAAATAAGGGCTCCTTGAATGGCTGCTAAGGCACTTTCAGGCACTTTTTTTTTTTTAGAAATGCTTAGCAACAGTGAAAGGAGAAACGTCTACAACCTTGTGAGTTCAAAATATTCAGAGGCCATGGCAGAGCCAAGATGGCAGAGTAAAAGCAGTGACTTGCTTGAGCTCTCCCCCAAACCCTCCAAACACCTATAAAAATGGCTCTAAGCAAATTCTAAAGCAGCAGATCCCACAAAAAGACAGAGGGAAACAAATTTCCAGCCTAAGACAGCCTGGATGGTTGATTGGAAAGGTCTATTGTGCCAGGAGCACAGTTCAGTATTGTTGCAAAGGCAAAGACCAAGCCTCTTTGAACCTGGAGCAGGTCTCAGGGGAATGAATCCTGGGAAGCTGTGGCGGTTTCCAGACTTCTCAACCCACAAACGCCAAACACAACTAACAAATGGAAATACACCCTATGTGTTACATAACTCAATGGCAATAGAGGAAATCTGCTCCAAATATTTCATGTTGCCTTGGAATTCTGAGACGAAATACATACCACTTGGCCTTCAGAAAGTGATCCAGAGCAGTGATAACCACAAATATATTACTTTAGAAATTCTCAGCAATTTCATTTTGCAAACAATTGTGCAAAAATGATACAAAAGATGAAACAGTCCTAAAAATTCTCTTTTCTACTACAAATTATTGATTCTGAAGAATTGTACTCAGAAAATATATACTCATGTACTTAGAGAAAATATGTAGTCATGTACTTACACAAATTCCACAGTTATTGGGGGATTGCACCATAGGCCCAAGCCCATTTGTCATTTTAAAACAATTTTTTTGTGGTAACAAAAACAATAGGAAAATTGTGAAATGACTGAATAAATTGTGATACAGAAATATAAAAATGCTCTTGTGCTCTAAGAAATGGTGAACATGAGGAATTCAGAGAAACATGGGGACACTTGCAGAAATTAATTCAGTATTCAGTGGAATCAGGAAAACAAAACAGTCAGTGATTATAATAATAAAAATGAAAAGAGGACTGAAATGAAGCCACTGTTACATAATCAAAGACTTGTCTTGGCCATATATAAGAAATAAGGCATATGGCTTCCTCTTTTCTTTGAAAAAATGGGAAGCTATAGAATGCAAATCTCATATGTATTGTCAGATACAGTCACTGTGTTAATTGGTTTTGCTTAGCTGATGTTTCTTTGTCACAAAGGGAGATTCACTAAGTGAGCCATATATGCATACATAGTAAAAATGAAAATAAATCATCTTTACAATAATTACAATCTGGACACACAAGTGTCTAACTCTTCTGAATCATTTCTACAGTCTATAGAAATTATTTATATTAAATTTTTAATAGTTGTTTAGTTACAAAATGTGAGCAAGTAATAAAGTACAACAAAACCATATCATTTTTAAAAGACATCACATTCTAGAGCTTATTTTAGAAAATGAGCAACAATTGACTGTCAGAATTTCAAGGATACACAATGGGAATTTAATGAAGCAGAGAATCCCTAATATAAATGGTATAGAATCCATTTAATATCTACTATAACTTAGCAAATCACGATGCTTTAAAAAGTGAAAGCTTCAAATATCTTCTAAAAATGCCATGAAAAATGACATTAGCAGGGAACTTAAACCTAGTTCTAGAAATTCAAAATACTCTTATACTCCCACAAATAATATACCCCATCCTCCCTGGTGCCAATTCATAATAAGAATAGTTTTGTTCTTAATGAAACACTAATGAGTCAAGACAACTAACTTCTCTGGACTTCAGTTATGTCAGCTATAGAATCAATGGATATGAATGACATGGGCAGAAAGGTCTCTTCCTTTTCTATATTTATGTTCCTAGGTGTCAGTGGTGATTTGAAAAATAAAATTTCATCATCAAATGAGTAATTCATCTCATAAAATATAGTTTTATAATAAGTACCAAATCAAAAACAAAAATTCGACTAAAACCGTTTCTGAAAGACATTGTCATCCCAGACTCAGTCTTAAATAAAACTCTCACCCACACTGGCCATGAAGGATTTGAGCCAAGTATTGCCACAAGACATAAGATATCCAGAGAAGAGATCTATAGACATATAATCTCCTCAACTTCCATCCCTTCCATTTAGTGTGCCAGTGAAAAGATATCGAGAAATTTCCCAAATCAGGGAAACCTCTTCTTAAGAACCCCAGACCAAGCAGAAACTTGCCTCTGTCTTATAGTATTTCTGTGAACATGTAAACTGCTTAAAAAAGTGATACCTGGTTAAACCTAGGGCAGCTAGGCGGCACAGTGAATAGAGTTAGGAAGACCTGAGTTCAAATCTCACCTTAGACACTCATTGTATGAAGCTGGGCAAGTCAGTTAACACTGTTTGCCTCAGTTTACTCATCTGTAATATGACCTGGAGAATGAAATAGCAAACTAAGTCAATATCTTTGCCAAGAAAACCTCAAATGGGAGTCACAAAACGTTGGGTATGTCTGAAACAAATGAGTAACAACAGTTAAACCTACTGATGCCAGTAATAGACATTCTCCTTCAAATATTCAACACCATGCCTTGCTGTAACTACTAAATACTTTATTTGCCTGGCTTTTGTTGTATTATCTCACTTCAGTGCCAATTACTCACTTATTACTCCACTATTACTCTAACCTCAGTATTAGACACATCTCTGATGTCACCATTAATAATAGCCACATTATAAAAAGTAATGCCACAGAAGATTAATCTTTAAAAGAATTCTGAGGGGCCCCTAGTGATCCCTTGATTATCTTCTAAGAATCACTGAATTCACCGCACAATATGTGAATCTACATAGGACACCAGATTGAAAAGAAGCTAAATGTAAATTGTACATAACAGCTATGCTTTTCTCAGGGGACAGAAAATTTCTAATTAGGGTACCAAAGGCATCTAGGGCAAACTGGTAATCCCAGTGGAACTGCTCAGTTCAACTCAATTTTGTTGCTCTGTGTAGATACTCATGATTTTCACTGCTAAGTTGTCTAAATGGTCTTATCTTAGGAAGAAAATGTCAAAAGACAGAGATTTGGTAAATCTAGAAGATGAAGCACATGGTTATGCTTTTGTTATATTTTAAGTTTTTCAAAACAAGGACATGTTTGTTCTTTGAATCTCAATACCTATTAAATGGACTAGGAGTAATTCAGGATTTTTTTTGTTTGTTTTTTGTTTTGTTTGTTTTTTTTTCCCCTCCAACATTATCCATTACTTCCAGAACTGAAATAATAGTCTACATTCAATATTTCCTCCCACAGTCTGGATTACCTGTTAATAAGTTATTAACAAAATAGTAGAATTCTACTTATCCCTTTCCCTTTCAAAGCAAATGATTTTTCAAAGTAAATGAGAGATTTAGTTGAGAAATATGATAACCTCTGTCTTTTTGCAACACAAATTTGGCTAGCATGTACATTTCCATGGCATCAGTGCCTAGCATTGTGACATGTAGCTATCCTTTGACATTTGCTTTTCAATGAAATTCACTAGAATAAAAGCTATGGGCAAATTAAAACCTGAGTTGACATATAAATACATAAAAGCCTGGATAGAAAGGTATCAGTCACTTTAGATATCTATAGAATATTTGAAAATTATCAGCCAAGTGACTCTACTTCGAATATTTTTTATGGCAGTTGGGATTAAGTGACTTGCCCGGGGTCACACAGCTACTAAGTGTCAAGTGTCTGGTCTGAGGCTGGATTTGAACTCTGGTCCTCCTGACTCCAGGGCCGGTGCTGTATCCACTGTGCCACCTAGCTGCTTCTATTTTGAATATTTTTAAGAATGCTTCATATATATGTATGTGTGCATATATATATGTATATATATGTATGTGTGCGTATATATATGTATGTATATATATATATTTTATATATATGTATGTGTGCGTATATATGTATGTATATATGTATGTATGTGTGTATATATATGTATGTATACATATATACATATATATGTGTGTGTGTGTGTATATATATATATATATATATATATATATATATATGTTATTCTTATTTGTCCTTCATTTTCAAAAAGGACCCATGACATTAGAGGATGGTGCCATGACTTGAATGTGAATTGGATTTGTGAGGATGAGGTGCACTAATCATCAGTTTCACTTTCTCTTCCTGAATCATCAAAGTCCACTGGCAAGACAAAACTCAAGACAACTGGCAATAGTTGAGGTTGCAGTGGATAACTTTGGTATCTTTAACATCTGAGCATTCTCTAAGCAGTCAAAGCACTTGCTTCAGCCCCCTCCATGGTCACTGGAACAAATTGTTCTTCTCTGCCCATTCCACTGGGGGAAGTCTTCACATGATTGGGTAGTTGCCCCCCTAACTCACTGATGTGTTTCAGGTCTATTGGTTGCCCTCAACCTTGTTTAATTTGTCTGCTGAAACGATCTTTCTGTGGTGTGGCCACTGTGCATGCTACAGCTTCTTGGAGACACAGGTTAGACCTGAGTGCCAGGTGAATACCAAAGGTGGAGCTGTGTGTGTGTGTGTGTGTGTGTGTGTGTGTGTGTGTGTGTGTAGAGCAAACCAAGCTATAGTTTTTGTCATAGTTCCAGTATTTCCCTGATGGAGAGAATAAAGGGATTCCTTGACCTCTTTCCCACCTAATAATAATTCCACAATGAACACACAAAGAGAATAACAAAGAAGTTCCTTTATCCAAATCATAGCAAAACAGAAATCAGAGGTGTATATAGGAGAATGTAAACCAGACAATACATAATGGAGCTAAGCCCAACCATGAGAATGTGCCCTGGATTTCACTAGAGGGGAATATTCTCCCAAAATCTGTAGAGTAACAAGCTGAGGATAGGGAAATGACGGAGATTACCTGATCCTCTCATATGTTCTCAGTCTTTTCCTTCAGCAAAGTGTGGTTGATCTCTTCTATCCTCTCTCTTGAAGTTAGAATCTAAAAGCACCCAAATGATGAGGACTCAAAGAGGACCTACTGAGAACTGAAGCTCTCTGTCTTTCAACAGCTCTACCCTACTCCTCATAAAAAACAAGGCCTTCATTTCCATCAATAAAGGTAGTCCCATACCAATGAGTTTACTATATATATGAAGGCTATATTGATCCAATTGCTAGTACCACCCCCTCCAAAAAAATAAAAGAAAAAAGGTACCTTTTGCTTATTTTGTATATATTTATACATATTTATATATCTATATCCATTTTCTCTAATGGCATGTAAACTTCTTAAAGGCAGGAACTATTTCATTTTTGTCTGTTTAGCATAGTGTCTGGTGTATAGCAGGTGCTCAATAAGAACTTAGTGATTAATTCACAGTAGGCCTGAGTCAAAGAGATAACTTCTTTTCCTTTTTGAATACTCACTCATGTATAATTAATTATTTTAAAGAGCAAAAATGAAATGATGAAAAATTCTATGCCTACCTTTGTTTGCTGATTGTTTTAACACGGGCATTAAAGATCAAACACCATATATGGTCTCTACTTGAGCAGATGGATTTGTTTTATTTCAAACCTTTTGACTCCCTGTGAAACTCAGAGACACCACACCCTGCTGGTTGCATATAAACAGATGTTCTTCAGGTGCTTTTTTAAATTTGGAAAGTATATTATCGCGATTTATTGCAGATTAAATCCAAGTCACGTAAAATAAAATACAAAATCTAAAGAACCTACATAAAATAAGATGGCTACATTAGTCTTGGTGTCAGAAAAAGGTGTTCAGCATTCTAATAAAATGGGAAAGAATGACAAGTGACTTGTCAGAATATAGAAATTATTGAATATAGCTGCAAATGAAGCTGAAAAATATAAGGCTATATCTCATCAGCAAGCTAGCAACTCGTTTGCCATTATCAAGGCCATTCCTGTTTGAGTTGGTTTACTTACCATAAATAGTATTTAATCCAACCACCTAAAAGCAAAATATCCAAATGCACGTTCTTTACAGCACATTCTATTTCAGTGTTTTATTTGTCTTCAGCCAGATTAAAATGGAAATGATTTCAAGCAAGGAATAAATCATTGCTTCAGAGTTCCCAATCAGTCAGGGATTTTTTTCTTCTCTACTTTCTACCTTTATTCTCTTCTCTTTTTTTCCTTGGTTCAACAACATAGTTAGAAAGGATCTTGCCACATTCAGAAATGCTGACACAGCTTTTGCCAGATTACTTGACTGATAAATGTACCTGGAACTAGGATAACTTTTTTTTTCCAGAAAAGCCATATAGACAATTCAATAGTCTAGTTTGTACTGGTCTAATTTTTTCTGAAAAGCTGAAAAGAAGAAGGTAGACTGCCAGCTATTCATTTTGCTTTTATTGAATAGGAGTTGGAGGGATGCATAGGATTGTAAAAGTTGGGTTACCCAGCAACTCAACTAGTAAAGCACAGAGAAATTTCAGTCTATGTCAGTCAAGGGTGTAGCTATGCCTATAAAAATCATAGATAGAAGGGCAGCTAGGTGGTGCAGTGGATAGAGTACTGTCTCTGGAGCCAGGAAGACCTGAGTTCAAATGTGGTCTCAGACACTTGACACTTAACTAGTTGTGTGACCCTGGGCAAAGTCACAACCCCATTGCCTAGCTAAAAACAAATCACAGATATATGCAACTGTTTCTAAATATTATTTTTTTCTTCTGACTATTAACAGTAGGTATTAGTTACAATAACTCATGTTTATACAACCTTTTAAAGTATACAAAGTGTTTTCCCCATATGACCCCTATGAAGTAGGTGGTGCAAGGATTAATAAATCCATTTAATAAATGAGGAAATCAAGGAACAAATTCATTAAAATACTTTTCTATAGTCACATTCATAGTATGTGTTCAGGGCCATGATTCAAGAGCAGGTATTCTAATTATAACACAAAGAAAGGATGCTGTAGTGGATAGAATAGCTTTAAGAAGACATATGTTTGAATCTTATAGCAGATACAGTGGATAAGATACTTACCCAGGATACCCCAGATAAGTTACTTGGCCTCTCTTCTTCTCTATTTATTCATCTAAAATGGGAAGGTGTGACAAGATAACTTCTTAGGTCCCTGTGAGCGAGAAGTCTACGATACCATGAGCATCATCAAACTATTTTACTACTACGTTGGCTATAATAATTTCCTGCCAGATTTCTGACAGTATGTTCCCAATTTAATCCAAACAATGAATAGAACATGATGCAAATAGCTGTTTACTGAACCCTTAGCAATACTCAACCTTAAAGAGTATTGAGTCCCAACACATTTCTGAGGATGAGGGTTGGAGCATAGGTAGTCAGGGAGGATATATTCCAATCTAAAACAATCACTCTTGTCCTCACGTTGGAAGCAGAACAAGATATAGCCTCAAAAAAGAAATCTCAACCATGGAGAACAGTGCTTCTCAATTTCAAGGCAATAATATACGTGATTGATTAGCAATTGACAGGAATGGGGAAAATGTTGAGTAGGGAGTGATAAAAGTGAATGATAAACACTATCTAGTCTTTCTTATGTAGCTAGTCCACCTTCAAAAGGTGTTTAAGTACTTTATACACAGGTAGCATTTAAAAAATATTTGTCTAAAATTATTAAATTAAATCACAATCAAAGCTCCAAGTACCAGCTGATTTTGGCTGTCAGAACTCTAGCAATGTCTCAGGGTTTATCTTATCTCCCACTATTCTTATATCATCTAATAAAAAAAACATTTATCCACTTAGGAGAACTGGTTTTATAACCTACACACAAAAGTTAACCAGTACAACCTCATCTGTCTGCTTGAAGAATTAATTTGTAGTCATTTTCCCAGGATGCATATACAATATAAATGGAACCTGGATCCCCAGGGAAACCTCTGCTGGCATGCCATCATATCTGAATCAAGGCTTCAGAAGGAAATTTGGCATAAGCCATATCAAATCAGTCTGACAATACTTGATTTTCCCTACACTTTCATGGACATACTTTCTCATTTTTGTGCAAACCGTTGGCTTTTTATGGTCTGTAGACACAGCAGCATGTTTGTCATCAAATTTCTGTTTGGTGAACATTTGTGCTCTGTTATCTGTTAACAAGAGATCTGGATTCCTTGGTAAATGAACTGTCTGATTTCCTAATATAAACCTAACCTTTTCCCTCTCCTTGACCTACTTCTTTGCTTAATAATAACACTGCTTCATTGACTTGGAGAGATTAGTATATTTAGTTTATTTAAATATTTCTAAGTTAATAAAAAAATCTACTAAGTCTTGATGCTACTGAACATAGGATCAAAACGCAATATGTGCTTTTAGACCCCCATGAATTCTTTTTCTCAGAGTGCTTTAGACTTTTAAATGAATGTACCTACATTTATTTCTATGTTATCTGTCTGAAAAGTTTTCTAACACTTATATCCTAATGACTTTTTTGGGGGGAGGTAAAGGATGTGCTTTTAACAAATCTGCATTCTCCCTAATGTGGGTATTCCCTCCAAAGATGCAGAATGAATTTCATCTGTTCTGGCCTGTCCTGTATGATTCATGTCCACTTCTTCCCACATATTCTCCACATCTAAATGATCAGTTGTGCCATGGACCTTCCTGTAGTTCTCTTGACATAGCATGAGTACCATTGGTATATGTTGGCTGTTGATCAGTTATCAATTACTTCTTTTTACACCACTTGCATAATTGTGTGTGTTGTGTTTTTTTTTTTTTTTTTTTTTTTTTTTGGTGAGGGCAATTGGGGTTATGTGACTTGCCCAGAGGCACACAGCTAGTGAGTGTTGTGTGTATGAGGCCAAATTTGAACTCTGGTCCTTTTGACTCCAGGGCTGGCTCTCTATCCACTGCATCACCTAGCTGTCCCCCACTTGCATAATTCTTGATTAGTGCTGCAGCCTCCTCACATCTACTGCACACTTCTCATCCCCACCACTTTTATTTTTGGAAAAGGAGTTCAAAGCTATACATTATGATGCCAGTTTATGTATGCACACTACCAATCCAATTATCTGCCTCCAAATAACCAACATTTTTTTCCAGGATTTTTTTTAGAGATATTTTACCATGACAGTTAAAAAGCTAAAGGAAAGTGGTGGTAGAGATGAATGGATGAATGAACCTTTGGGGACACAGACACAAACACACACATACACACATATGTATGCAGCTATATATGCAATCTGTATATAGGTATGAATGTATGTGTACATGTGCATGTACACATATATAATGTATATATCTAAACACATGTGTGTATGTATATTGTGATATATATATATATATATATATTTATATAGGTATACATACACACACACACACACACACACACACACACACACACACACACACACACGCATACATCTATAGGCCCAGAGACAGAGAGAGAAAGGAGTCTGGTGTATAAATTATCATATTCCCTATTGTTTTCACACATTTACCACATAGCCTCTTATAGTCATTAACTGACTAAAACTTTGAAATGAATGTTTCAAAGAAGCCAATATCATCATTCCAGGATTATTTTCCAGTAATCTTCTTAGAAGCAACTGTGCAACCTGAACACAGTCTAAACTTTTTCAAGCACTATTGATATTTCTCCTGCAGCAAACATCCACATGAATATTTTTAATTCATTAATTTCTATTGACATGAATGCTAAATCATTTTGAATACAAAAAACAAAATGAACAACTTGGACAATTATATGGAAAAGAGAAGCCCAAAGACAAAATTTTGTCTTAAACATGTATTTTTTTTTTTGTGGACCTGTGATTTCATTTATGTTAAGATTTCCTGGTGTAGAAATTTGTATACCCATGAATATAAACACTTTGTAGTCTTAAATGCTGCCTGGGTCAATAAGAGGTCAAATTATTTGCCTCTGGTCTAGCAGCTAATATGTATTGGAGACAGAACTTAAGCAAAAATGTTCTTGACCTCAAAGCTGACTCATTCATTAATCAATGTCACTTTTTTATCAAAGATAATTGTAAAGATAATTGATTTAAAAGTAGTTGAGAATTTAAAATTATCTAGATAATTTCCTCATATCTAAATTTTACATGTGTATGTTTGGTAAAAAGTATAGAAACACTTGGGACTTTTAAGGCTCTCCACAACGTAGCCACAACTGACCTTTTGAAGTCTTTTTTCACATAATTTACCAAACTCAATTGTCTTCACGCTTTTGTTCACATTTTCAGAATTATCCATTTCCTTCTAGGCTTTGCTAGTGCATAATATCAGTCAACTGAGCATTTCTATAGCAATCTGCTTTCCACATCAAAGACAGAGAAACTGACACATTATAGCCCCACATGCACCAAATGAGGAAATGGAAATAGCATGCAAGAAAATGATGTCAGGATGAGTGTGTGTAATGGTGGCATGCCATAGGGGTTACTAGCTGGGCATTAGGAAGTGGTCTCCATATTAACACTCTACCAATGTTACATAAGTTAGATATACAAAGTAAAGATAGAAATGTGGACTAGGTAAGGAGAAAATATTGATCACCACTCTGTAGTTACCTTTTGTCATGACAAAAACTCATTTTTAGCTTAGTAGGGATCTTGGAGGTAAACATATGAATGAAAACCATAGGGAAGGGAATTGCCTATAATTAAGGTTTGATCTGCTGTCAAGACATAGGACTTCTTAAAAACAAATAGCTTCTTTCTTCTTATCTCCTATTTCTATTGGGTTTCAACTATCAATTGGTCATTTTTAGTCTGCTCTTTAAAAGCCAAAGATCACCTTCCATAGCAAAGGGAATTGAAGGAAAATAATAGTGTAGCAGCTTTCCCTTCAATTTGTCATTCTTTATCTGCCTCCCATATGTCTGAAGTAGCAGCCCCTTCCCTTCTGTGTTCTTCCTTATTTCCCTAACATAGGGGAAGAAAAACCACACAAACCAAAACCCAAAAACAAATAAAACACTTCACTTGTCTTTCCTCATCAGTCTCTGTATCTTCTATTTTATGTGCCTGAAACTAATCTTATAACATCATGACAAACCTTTGAACTTCTACTATGTCTTCTATAACTTCTATTGCTTGTGGTTTCTTCTATCATCAGTATATGCCGTTCTAAATCTAAGTTGGTTGATTAGTTCCCTGTGCAAACAAATCATCATTGAAATTATTCCTCTCTGACTTAAGAAATTCAATTCTAAATCCCCTTAGCCCCCATGGCCTAACTTTAATCAATCATTCAATATACATTTATTAAGTGTATTCTACATGTCAGGTGCTGCAAGTGCACTCAAGTGCACAGAAATTGTAGGATTTTAACCCATGAAATTTTACCTATCTTTTCTCTTAACCTGTTGAAGGTTTTTTCCAACATGTAATGTGTTTTTCCTACAGTTCCTGGCTTTTCTTTTCCGTCAGAAATTTCTAAGATGGAGCAGGTTTTAATTATTTCCACCCCATTAAAAATTTCTCTTTGTTAGTTGGTCAGTCAAATCCAGAATACGACGAGGAAAGGAAAGATCATCTCTTCTCTGTTTCTGGTGGTTTACTCTCTTCTCTCTCTCTGGTATGCATCTATATCAGGCCTCTCTATATTCACATCTGTTATAAAAGGGGATGGGATACTCTCAGCAAATTAGATTTGGGAATGAAAACAAAGTAAGGAGAGAGAGGAGACAGAGAGAGAGAGAGAGAAAGAGAGAGAGAGAGAGAGAGAGAGAGAGAGAGAGAGAGAGAGAGAGAGAGAGAGAAATGAGAGAGAGAGAGAGAGAGAGAGAGAGAGAGAGAGAGAGAAAGAGAAAGATGAGAAGAAGAACAAGAAGAACAAGAACAAGAACAAGATGGCAGAGGAGGTATAAATAAAAGAATGGTGCACTTAGCTCTTTAATCTCCCCATATTCAACCTCTGTTCTGTGTTTTGTGTCAGTCACCAGTAATTGGACAAGAATTTTTTTCTGCGCTCAATAAATATTCTTAATACTGTTAGGGTTAGCAACTAATTTTATTAACTATGTGCCCTGTAATTTCATGGACATAGGACAAATATAGGAAACTATATGAGATAAATTTGATAGTTGTTAAAATTCGAAACCAAAGTCAATATATACAGAAATCTGAGCTGTCTGGAATAAGAGGGTTTTTTTTTTTTATGTTGTAAGCTGTTACATGTTAATTTTTATTGTTATCTGCTATATTTTAGCTAGAAACTAATTTCAGTGGTTTCAATTGTGAGGTATCTCATGACAAATTCCAAGAAAAGAAGTTTGTATACTTCACTGCATTAAGGTGAGAAGAAACTAATGTAATTTTTGTTGATGAAGCCAGATGGTCTCCTAGTAAATGCAGCCTGCCTGCACATCTGTGGATAATGGAAATTCTAACTGTTATCCATGCTTTGCTGTTTGCATCCTCATTCCCACTGGGAAGACTGTCAAATGAACTAATTATGTACTTCTGCCAGCTGAAAGTAGGGTATAGCACTTTAGACTTCAGTCAAGGCTCTGGTTTTGCCTCCTCCCACTCATCCTACAAAGAAGATACCTTTTGCAATGAATGTAAATCTCTTATGCAATAAAACATGGGGACATCCATGTCTACTTTCTTAAAAACCAAGGACTAAATGCATGAACTCCAGAAAATCATAGCTAAACTTTTCATTACGGTAGTTGTATTATGTGTACCTATACTTTTCATTTCTACACTTTTCATTACTACAGTAGCCTCAGAAACAAAATGTTACTTTGGTCACAGAATACAAAAATCAGAGACTTTGCACATTTTCCTATTACTCTACCCATTGATCATAATAGCTTCTTAAGTCACAATACCCATATTATTTAAACTCATTGATAATTTTGCCTGTCTTGTTTAACAATGCCAAAAAAGAAAGAAATGGCAGGTCAAAATGTTATTTTTAAAGGAAATAAGTACATTTTTTAAAATGGTGGGAAGAAATCATGTGGTGCAAGGTAAGATTGGAATCATAAAATATGTTCTAGTCATAGTCAACACTAATTTCACCATATGGCATTTGGCAAATCATTTCACTTCTCTGAGCCTCAGTCACAAAAAGAGAATTTGGGCCTGCATTATTTCTAAAATATCACCTATAAATCTATGCTCCTATGCTCAAGAAAAGTCACATGAGATGATCTCTGGTCTTTTGGAGTCTTTGGGGACGTAATTTACCACACATTTGTCCAATCATTTAAAAATAGAATCCACAGGTAATTCTACTTGTCCAGAGCAATTAGGAATCCTGTCACCTGGACAAACATATAATTCCTTGGGACAATCAATTAAGTGTGACAGAGAAGAGAAAAAATAATGGTAGACCTTCTCCTACCTACACACTCAATTCTATTGTTCTTACTAATTACAGGCTAAACTCTGTTATTTCTATATTTTGAAGCATAATTACTATTAATACCCCCACCTCTTAGACTTGAGTCCTCTGGAACAACCTCACATCCTCCCACATTTGATAGAGTTGCATTAATGACTCCCTGCCCATTTGAAAAAGAAATAGTAAAATTGAGAATGGAATTTTGCATCAAAAATTCCATCTCCACCAAACATTTCATCAGCTATTCTTTATCTTTGGTTTCTATATTCTAAAAGAAATATAACACACACAAGCCTATGAGAGTCCATTCATTAGTAGCAGCACAATAAAATGGGCAAGCTGGGGATTTAATAAGACTTAGGAGATTGGGTGCTAGTCCTAAGTAATGTCAATAACTCACTGTATGATCTTAGACCAATTATTTATTTCTTACAAATTTATTTTCCTCAATTATCAGATGACTGTGGGAGATTAGATCACCTTACAAATTTCTTTCATACTAAGATTTTGGATGTCTTACTATGTGTAATATTTTGTAGTACTGACCAGTAAACAGATGAGATTAATGCTATTAATGGAAAAAATATTAACTATGACACTGGAAAAGTTTAATAAATCCAATTCACAAACATGATTAAATTCTGTTGGGTAAAAAAATGTAACTGGATATGCTACTGAGTGCATAGAAATATCTGGGATGATAAATTTTCAAACACCATTCACTGAATTCACAAAAGAAGCTTGTTGCTAGAATATGTATATATATACACACATATGTGTATACATGTATGTGTGTATACATATATATAATTTTAATTGAAAAAATAATAAGGGTCTAGGAATTAAATTTGTAACAGACAGATGTCTTTCTACTGGTTTGAACTGTATGGAAATTTAGACAGTTGGAGATGGTCCAGTATCTGGTTTTAGTGCCTTCCTGGCTGCTAAAATCCATATGATGAATGGATCAAGAGAATTATTTATTGTTATGATTTTCTGATAATTAAAACAACCCATAGATATCTTAGTTTCAGTATGTGTGAGAGTACTTTTAAGGAAGAAATTTCTTTCCTCAGCGGAAAAGAGAGAAGAGACAGAAACAGAGAAAGAGAGAGAGAGAGAGAGAGAGAGAGAGAGAGAGAGAGAGAGAGGCAGACGGACAGATACAAAAAAGTAAGAGACAAAAAGGCAGAAAGAGAAGGATAAGATGAAGACATGGAGAGACACATAGAAAGAATTTAGAAACTTGGTCCTGTTTACAAAAAAAATCCCCTGGTGTGTATTTTAGCAGTCAACTTATGGGTAAACAACAACAGCAACAACAAATATACAGTTTTTGCTAAAGCATGTTGACTTTTCTTGTATATAATGCATAAAATAATCTTTTAGATGATATGATCAAATACCATTTAGCTTTCTGAATCAATTCTAATATTCCTCTAGTGCAAAATACAAATTAGAACATGAGATATCATCTCACTGACCATTTCCTTAAAAATGCATTAAGTGATATCGTAGGTTGTCAAAATGCCCTGTGTCTAAGTGTTCTAGATCCCTCATTTCCCCTGTGGCAGTTTTTTAAAAGGAAGGTGGAAGGCATGAATGACAGTCATCATCACACCGAGAAGGGGTGCCCTGGTAAGACTTCTGCAAAATCTAAAGGTCTGAAATGGCTAGGTTAAAGAGATATTGATATAAAAACAGGAATGCCTACAGATAAAAAAAACGTCATTAATTTCCCAATTACTATGAAATTACCCCTTTTGGTTTCTGTCCTCCCACCTGTCTTTATATCAATTGCCTACAGGAGTATTCATCGCTGTTTTCCTGAAGCACTGGCAAATTTTCATGGAAGCACCAGTAAATTAAAAACAAACAAACAAACAGTTCTCTAACTATAATATGAAGTTGTAAAAACAAAAAATATTGTAACTAGTTTAAATGAAGACAAAGGTTGGCCACTGGAATAACTTAGACATATAGCACACTGAAGCAAATGCATCTAGTAGCCTGGTATTCCAAAAACCCCAAAATTTCAGTTACTGACTATGGTCAAGTCTTAGTATTTGACAAAATTTTCTGAGAATATTAGACAGGATGCCTAGCAGAAATTAAGTTTAGACAAACATCTTACCACCTACCATGATAAGCTTTAGATGTTTACGTGACCTAGACATAAAATTCCATTAAAAAATAGAGGAGCAAAGAAATATCACTTTCAGATGTATGGTTAGGGGAATAGTTCAGTGCCAAATAAGCAATAATCACAAAAGATAGAATGAACAATTGAAATTACAAGGTTTTATTTTTTTGTACAAACAAATCTGATGAATCTAACATTAGAAGGGAAATAGCTAAGGTGAAATCAATCTTTGGAGAAAATCAATCTTTGCAACAAGTTATTATGTGTGTTTTTTTAAACAAATGTTTTATAACATATATGTGTGTGTGTGTGTGTGTGTGTGTGTGTGTGTGTGTGTGTGTGTGTGTGTATATATCAATGGAATTGAGAAAATTTGTAAGATAACTATATGTTCCCAACTGATAAACTGTCAGTCTTCAACAGAAGAAATTCAAGCTACTCATAGCCAAAAGAAAAAAAAGTTCTAAATCATTAATATTTAATGAAACACAAATCAAATCAAGATTTAAGTTCTACTTCACACACATTAAATTAGCAAAGCTAGCCAAAAATGAAAATTATATATTTTGAAAAGACTGTGGGAAAACAGGAATATTTATGAAACACTCGTAGAGTGGCAAATTTTTTCCAAAATTATTTGTAGCGGTTCTCTTTTTGTGGTCACAAAGAACTGGACCTATATTCACATACACAAAGGGCAAAACTAGAAACCAAGGGAAGAACATAAAAAAGCAGATTTTTATTTGAGGTAAGGATAAAAATAATCCTAACAATTTGAGCTACCTAAAATTCATCCCACTTCACTGCATAGATAGGTAAATGGTTCTTTCTCATTGGAGATCTTCAAACACAAGTTGAATCATTATCTGTCAAGGATGTCTTTATTCAGGAATATATTGGAGTAGACAACTGTGTCTCATTTTTCATTCTAAAATTTGGTGATTCTGCCACACTGCCAAATAAATCTATAGATTTAAGTTAGTTGATATTGTGAGAAAATTATTTGAAAATATCCAGTGGATGCTAGTAAAAAGAAAATAACTATCTTGAACAGATACAAAAACATTGCAAGTATCATTTTGTAAGTACAGTTATCCTTTTTAAATATACATCTCATATTCTCTCCAGCATTCTTTCTTTTTCCTATCCTTTTGATGGCATGCCACATGTGTCATTTGTAGTGATTTATCCTTCATTCTTGAAGAGGACCATGACAACAGGGTGATGATGACATGACTAGCATTGAATTGGATTTGAGTGAGGGAAGGGTGTGCAAAGTCACCAGTCTCACTTTCTCCTCCAGAGCTATTTGGTCCAGTGGCCAAGATACATCAAGATGTAGATATAGATCAAGATGACTAGAGATAGCTCAGGATGCAGTCGGAGACCTTGGTCTTTTTAAGCTAAGGTCTCTCCCACTTCTCACTTTCAGTGAGGCAGTGCCCATTCAGTGAATAGGCCTGTTGAAAAAGTGAGTAGAAGGATGGCTCCTTTAATTAAAAAAAAAATCAAACTGGGAGGGAAGAACCTCACCCTTGCTGGACAAAAGGCACCATTACAGCTTACATTCACTTTGAGCCGGAAGGCTCGGAGTAATTTACTCACATGTTTAACACCCATTTGATGGATTGTAACTTTTTGCTACATTGTACCATCAAGTCAGATCCCAATTAAAACATTTTCTGTAAATTGTCAGCTCCTCAGTCTCTTATCTAAGTAGGCAAACTTGACTAAATATTTATTACTGAGATTTGTTGAGATGAGACCCAAAAATGGACCTAGACTCTAGATGGCTTTACCTTATTCAAGGGAAGCAAAATAGGTAAAGGGAGTGGGATGGAGTAAAATTAGATAGATAGATAGATAGATAGATAGATAGATAGATAGATAGATAGATGATAGATAGAAGGAAACTTGTAGAAGGAAATCCATGAGCCAGAGGGCAAGAGAGCATAGAAGAAGGTAGATGAAGAGCAATGGTGAGAGAAAAAGAAGCAGTTTTGTAATTAGAGTAAACTATATATCAGCTAGAGAAAAAGAAGAAATAAAGAATTTAAGAAACAGTAAATGAATCCGCAAAAGCAGCATAATAATGTTGATAAATTCCCATTATCCACACATGTTAGAGTTCTTTCTTTGTGGAGGAGGTAAGCAGTTAACTTTTGAAATGGTACCTTCATCTTTCAAAACCCTAAGATATTAGTAACATAAAATTGTATACTGGAGCTGATCATCACTAAGAGGGAAAAATGAATTGCTAAGAACAAAATGATGAAACACTGGGGAAAAGTGGGTAATGATCCAATGATCTTGCCCTCTAAATGTGATAGAGGAGTGGAAAGGTGGAGTGAGTATAGCATACATTCAGATTCAAGGAAAGTAAATTTTCATAAGTTTCTGAGGAAAGATTGATAGGATCTCATGGACTAAAATTCTATAGGGTAGTCTGTACAGGAGGGACGGGAAAGTTTCAGAATGAAAACCTGGAAATAAAAAGGGAAAAATTTCAGTGAGAAGATACATACAGAGAGGGAGAGAGAGAGAGAGAGAGAGGAGAGAGAGAGAGAGAGAGAGAGAGAGAGAGAGATCTATTGATGTGAATGCATAAGGAAATCATCAGCTGACTTAGAGTTTTAAAAATTAATCTCCTAAAGTTAGAAGAAAGGATAGGTAACAGACTAGTAAGTAATATGAGTTTTATGGCTTAAAATGAACTGAACTGAAACAAGTGCAAATAAAAGACACAAAACCCAGAGGGTTTTTTTTTTATTTTTATTTTTAAAGATATATAGGGATAAATAATATATTTGTCTGTGTGAATATGACATATACATCTGTATGTGTGTGTGTGTGTGTGTGTGTGTGTGTGTGTGTGTGTGTAGGCAGATAGGTGATGGGTGATAGAATTACAGATCTATAACAGAAAAAATAAAAGATAGAGATAGAGAGAATGATAAATAGTTGATATAAAGATGTGATAGAATGTTCTATAGATGGATAGATGAGAGATAAAGGTAGATAAATAGAGATGAATGTCAGATAGATAAATAGGTGTACATAGACAATTCGATGGATAGATAAGTAGATGGTAATAGAAAGAAGGGGATCACAGGATATATAGAACTGCTATGTAGGGTATAGTTGAATGTTGTTAATGAACAATGGATAGAAGGCTATATTATTCAAAACTTATTTTACTCCTTTCTTTAGTGCCAAGGAGAATTATCTTCTGGGAATTTCTGACCTGCAAAGGCCATGCAAGAATTCCTAGTTAAGTAATAAGATAATAAAGAGCACCTAGTGGTCCCTCATGAATTTAAGCCACCTGGCTCAGATGAACAATAACTTTGGTTAAAGGATTTTCAGGTGTTACTGATGAATCACTATCACTGATGATTGGAAGATTATACTAGATGTGACACATGACATAATTGGTATGCAAAAATGAAGATAAGCAATGGAAACTGTAGTTCAGTGACCATGACATCAATTATTGGCAAAATTCTAAAGTAGATCTTTAAAAGGATGACTGGTGCCTATCTAGAAATGGAAGTGATTATTATAACGAACCAGCATGGCTTCAAAAGAAATGTTATGCTAGAATAACTATATTTCCTTTTATTGTCATTATTACTAACCAGAAATTTACAATAATGAAAAAAAAGGCTCCGTGTTAGAATAAAATCAAGACAAAACAAAACAAAAAACAAAGCAAAATAAAAAAACAAAAACTTCCTGGCAACTGACAAAAAAAAGTAAAACAAGACACATCAGAAGGTGGTGGGACCTACATCCTTAAAAATATCTTTAAAGTAGAGTTTGTCTTACCACTTCTATTGTTTATTTTATCATGGATTTCTTTTCTCAGTATGAATTGAACTGAGCTCTAACTTGATTCCCTTATAACACTCAAATTATGTGTGATTATCTATTATTGTTCTGTAATTTATTCATTAGATCACAATTAGGTCTAAAATCTGAGATCTACAAGTATATCAAAAAAGGTGTGAATCAAATATATAGCCTCATTGCCCCTGAGGCAAAAGAAAATCACCTACTGGTGCAATATATTCCCAAATCTTGAGAAGCTAGGTAGCATGGCTAGGCATCCTTCCCTATCAGGAGGATAATTGAAGAGCAAAATAAAAACTTATAAACACATAGGAAAAGACATTAGTAGCACCTAGCCCTAATGGTTATGCTATTCCATTGTCTTTTTGTTGTTGTTCTCACTTTACCTTTATTCTTTCCTCTCACTTTAAGAACTCTGTGAAGTGAAGGGTATAAAAGATGTTCTCCACACACTAGCTCTGTAGGCCCTGCATGAACTGAAGGAAGCCAACATCATGGTGAGTGGGAGGCTGATGCACTCCACTATATGACATCATTTTTTTAAATTAACTATCACCATCTTTACATATGTACTGACTTTTACATAAATAAATTATAAATGAAGTTTTAAGTGTATTGCCAGCAATGGGAATAATGTTCACTAAGTTCTAGTATAAATCTGCTATATGCTGGTTACTAGTTGGCAATATGTGTATATAGAAATTCATGACTCATAATATATTATATCATAGTCTAATCCATTGTAACAACTCATCTCCCTCTTGAAATACTCATTATTGGCCTTTAACTTTAAATAAGGTACAAGAACAAAACTATCATTTGTCATTTTCTGGCATAATAATCAGAAGCAATAATAATTTTTTAAATGATCTTGCAAGATCTTTATATATTGAAATGTTCATTAGAATTTTGATGAGGATGGTTTGTGAGGTGAGATTCTCTGGGCACAGATAATGTTCAAAGTCACCTTCAAAGCCATTGGCTTCAGAAAATTAGAATAGCTGACTAAGGATTTCCTGAAATATTGCTGTATTTTTCTCCACATAATGATGCAAATGTGATAATAAATCCACCTTTAGGCTTCTATATGCCATTCTAATGATAAATTATTACTTTATATAAATTAAAATGGCAATGTCACATTTGAATATTTGAAATGAGGCAAAAATTAAGGCACCTGACCTAAACTTTCTGAAATTAAAACTCTCTAAGCTGGGATCTTTCTTCCTTTTTTTTTTACTTCATTTATCACATAATCACTATCTCTGAAGTGTTATAAAGTCTTACAAACAGCACATATTATTTCTTCTTCAGAAGAGAAATCACATTAAAAATACTGACCATTATCTCAGATATCAAGGTTAAAATCATTAACATTATCTTTGATCCTCTTTCTCCCTTACTCCTCTCTACAATGTACTGTTAGTTTTTATACATCTAAGATTCTATCTACAATGTAAAATATGCAAGATTCTATCTCCTGAGAACACCAAAGGTTATAAAGTATAAGACAGCATCGTAGTCCAGCTCTCCATCACATATATTTCAACAAAGACTAAGCACAAGACTGAGTTTTGACCAAGAAATCCAAGGGGGAAAAGTCACAGATACTTTTTTTTTCCATCCCAGGTAAGCAAATTAACATAGAACAGTCTTTGAGGACAGGGATTGTACACTGGAGGGTAACAAAAAGAACCTTCCAGGGCAATGACTGATCTATGCCCTATGGCTTTGTAATAAGAGAGGCATCACTTCATGTTGCAGGAACAGGCCTGATACTGTTCAAGGAACAAGACATTTAGCATGGACTGAAGAGGGAACTTACACTCACAGGTAAAGAACCTGTAGATTCCATGAGCCAAAGAGCAGTCTTAGGCTGAAACTGTGTATAGCACATGGAATAGAAATAGAATTGAGCAACAGCTGTGAGGGTCTGACTCAGTAACAGCAACTCAGATTCATCCTGTAGCAAGTCTAAGGTGGTAGTTGAGTAACCAGGGTTTTGAGCAAAGGACAACTTGCAGTCTCAATGCTCTCAACCTTCAGAGCCTTCCAACTACCTTACAACAATCTGTAGACAGCTGTACTTTCTTAAAACTAGAAAACCAACAGAACAACAACTCAATCCCTGATTTGTAACTATTGTCAATTTCTGAGGTATAAATGCTCACACTGACAATTTAACTGGTTTCAGTACACCTCTGGTCTAAAATGTAAGATCCCTTATTCCTCTGCTTCTACAATTTTATTGTAACTTAAACTGTAACTTAAACCAGGAACAAGCTAACGGTTGTGTTACCCATAACAAAACTGAAATCAGCAATCTGAAAAGTAATGACCTGAAGGGCAGTGATTAGATCTTGATCTAGATCAAATTACCTTGCACGCACAGAAAGTTCTGGGATCCTTGAAGAATCTAGCATCCAAAACCTATAGAAAGCAGCTGTAGAACCAAAGAAAATAAAAATAAAAAACAAGGTTCAGACATTCTCTCTAAAAGTACACACAGCCTAGGACTAAAATGCAGTCCAAATTTTTATAATAAGGCTACATGAATGATAAATAAAAACAAAGAATCTTTCCACAAAGAGCCATAAGGGTGATTGACATTCAAGACAAAAACCCAGAAAAAGGGAATGACGTCAAATTATGTGCAAGCAAACCCTCTAAAAACAAGAGAAGGGGTGTAGCTTGAGTATAAGTTCAACTAGAATTCCTAGGGACAATAATGTAAGAGGCATGTTTTAAAAAGTTAAATTTATTTTATAAATAAAATGCATACCAGAGGAAAGAATTAGATATAAGTAAAATCAAGCCTCAGGCATTTGCTAGTTTTATGATTTTGGACAAGTCATTTAACCACACTTTACCTTAGTTTCCTCATCTGTAAATAATAATAGCACTCAGTTCTCAAGATTTTTGTGAGAATAAAATGAGATGTTATTTGTAAGGTATTGCATAACCCTTCAAGTGCCATTCAAGCTAGTTATTATTGTAATTAGAATGTACCAAACAAATGTTAACAACTTTATTAGACAAAATGAAACACCAACTTAAAGCCTTTCTTCCAGCAAGATATCTTCTGTGTAGGTTATCCAAACTATATGAGATTCCTTTAATTTTACAAGAATGAAAACTTGGATCCCTGATTTTATGGTCATTAATTGAAGCATATTTCATGGAGACATACACTGGGTTTGCCAAAAATAGTTAGGCTTTTAAAACTGTCATTGAGGATAATAAAATTGTAGAAGCAGAGGAATAAGGGATCTTACATTTTAGACCAGAGGTGTACTGAAACCAGCTCAAACCCAGAACTTATTGTTAAATTGTCAGTGTGAACATTTACACCTCAGAAATTGACAATAGTTACAAATCAGGGATTGAGTTATTGTTCTGTAGGCTTTCTAGTTTTAAGAAAGCAGTAGAGAAAATGTTAATAATGCAAATTAAACTTAAAAGTGTGAATGCAGCCATTTACTAGCATACTTCTGTATTACTTGATAATCATTGCTTGATCTCCCTGAGAGTGCAGTAGAAAGGTCAGGGAATTAAGTCATAACCTGCCAGGAGGCTTGTTGACTACAAGTATCATCATCATCTGAGCTGGCATTTATGTAGTACTTTAAAGCTTGCAAAAATGCTTTACATTCATTATCTCATTTGAACACCATATTTATGGGTTGGGAAACTGAATCTTGTTGTTTTTCATTTTCTCTACCTCCCTCCCCATCTCTCTCATTGAGAATGCAAACAATTTGATATACATTATACATATGTAGTCATGCAAAACACATTTCTGTATTAGTCATGTTGCAAAAAAAAAAAAAACAACACATACCAAAATAAAGCCCCAAGAAAAATACAGTACAATAAAGAGTATGCTTTTCTCCATCAGTTCTTTCTCTGGGAATGGATAGCATTTTTCATCATACATGTTTTGACAGTGTCTTGGATCATTGTATAGCTGCGAACAGCTAAGTCATTCAAAGTTAATCATTTTATAATATCAGTGTTACAGTGTACAATGTTCTCCTGGTTCTACTGATTTCACTTTGCATCAGTTCATGTAAGTCTTTTCAAGTGTTTATGAGAGCATCTAGCTCATCATTTCTTATGCACCATAGCATTCTATCACAATCACATACCGCATTTTTTTCATCCATTCCCCAATTAATGGGCATTCCCTCAGTTTCCAATTCTTTGCCAACAAAAAAGGGCTACTATAATATTTGGGTATAATTTTAAATTTTTCTACATAATGGTTGAATCAGTTTACAATGCCACCAGTAGTGCATTAGTGTCTTAATTTTCCTACATGCCTTCCAAAATTTGTCATTTTTCTTTTCTTTCCTATTAGCCAGTCTGATAGTTGTGAAACAGTACCTCATAAGTGTTCTAGTTTGCATGTCTCCAATCAATAGTGATTTAGAGCACTTTTTCATACAGCTGCAGGTAGCTTTGATTACTTCATCTGAAAATTTCATATTTTTAAATCATTTGTCAATTAGGGAATCACTCTTATTTTGATAAATTTGACTAATTCCTCTATATATTTGAGAAATGAGACCTTTACCAAGGAAACTTGCTTCACAGTTATGATTTCTACCTGTATTTCCCTCCACCTTATTTTCCCTCTGTTTACTCTATTCTCTATCTCCTTTCACCCTGTTTCTCCTCAAAAGTGTTTTGCTTATGACTAGTGCTGCCCTCACCTCCCTTCTATGACACCCCTCCTTCCTCTTATGCCTTCCCCCTCTTAGTTTCCTGGATGGTAATAGATTTCTATATCCAATTGAGTCTGCATGTTTTTCCCTCTTTGAGACAATTCCAATGAAAGTAAGGTTCAAACATTCCCTGCCACCTTGTCTAGCTTCCACTCCACAGCTCTTTTTGCCTCTTTTGTGAGATAATTTACCATATTCTACCCTTCCTTTCCCCTTCTCCTAGTGAATTTCTCTTTCTCCCCTCTTAATTTTATTTTTTTATATCATCCCTTCATATTAAACTCACACCTGTGCTCTCTATCTATATGTAACACTTCTAACTGCTCTAATAATGAGAAAGTCCTTATGAGTTACAAGCCTCATCTTCCTATGCAGGAATATAAATAATGTAACCTCATTAAGCTCCTTATGATTTTCTTTTCCTGTTTGCCTTTTTTTGGTTTCTCTTGAATCTTGTATTTTGAAGTTAAATTTTCTATTCTTTTCATCAAGAATGCTTGAAAGTCTTCTACTTCATTGAATATCCACTTTTTCTCCTGATGGATTATACTCAGTTTTGCTGGGTAGGTGACTGTTGGTTATAATCCTTACACTTTGCCCTCCATAATATCATATTCCAAGCACTCTGATCCTTTAATATAAAAGCTACTAAATCTTGTGCTATCCTGACTGTTATTTCACTATTTTCTTACACTATTTTCTCCTTGACCAGGGAGCTCTGGAATTTGACTATAATATTCCTGGGAGTTTTCATTTTGGAATCTGTTTTAGGAGGTGATAGGTGGATTCTTTCAATTTCTATCTTGTTCTCTCTGATTCTAGAATATTAGAACAATTTTCCTTGATAATTTCTTGAAAAAAAATTATCATGGCTTTCAGGAAAGCCAATAATTTTTTAAATCATCTCCCCTGTGTCTATTTTCCAGGTCAGTTGTTTTTTAATGAGATATTCCACATTGTCTTCTATTTTTTCATTCTTTTGGTTTTGATTGTTTCTTGATATCTCAGAGTCACTAGCTTCCACTTATTCAATTTTAATTTTTAAGGAATTATTTTCTTCAATGAGATTTTATATTTCCTTTTCCATTGGCCAATTATATTTTTTAAGAAGACCTTCTCTTCAGTGTGTGTTTGTATGTCTTTCTCTATTTGGAAAATTCTGCTTTTTATTCTATTCTTCTCCAGTAGATTTTATGCCTTTTTTTTTTAACATTTTGCCTAGTCTATTTTTTAAGGTATTGTTTTCTTCAGTATTTTTGTACCTCCTTTACAACTTGTTGACCCTTTCTTCATGATTTTATTTCATCACTTTAATTTATCTTCCCAATTATTCCTCTACCATTCTTACTTGATTTTTAAATTATTTTTTTCAATTTTTTTTCATTTTTTTCTATGGCTTGAGACACATTCATACTTTTCTTGGAGGCTTTGGAGATTGGAGTTTTGACTATGCTGTCTTCTTCTGAGTGTGTTTTGATTTTCCTTGTCATAATAGGAACTTTTTATGGACAAAATATTTTTTCTATTGTTGGCTCATTTTCCAAGTCTATTTGTGGATTTTCAACTCCTTGCTAAAATGAGTCTTTGCTTCTAGGGTGGAGGGCACACTTTTACAAGCTTCAGGGGTTCTATGCATCTGTTTTTAGAGATACTTGTAGGGACCTGCAAGCTTTCAGTCCTTCCAAGGTGGTATAATCTAGAGAGAGATGTGATTACTACTTTCCTGGCCTTCTGTCTGGTCTGTGAGTGAACATGAGCACTCTTTTTTTGCCCTGGAACTATGATGAGGTTCTCTGCTCCACTGTGGCCCACAAGCTCTGGTGTTCTAGTGTTCCTCCTCACCCTGAAAATGTCACCCAGGACTAAGATCCAGATCTGACTATAGGCAAGGCAACAGAATCCTGCCCCAGGTGCCAGCAAAGAGTCCCCTGTAATCTCCTTCTGACCATTTGCTCTACCCTGTTATCATCTGTTGACTGAAAGCTCAGGAAGCAGCTGCTGGTGCTGCTGATTCAGTGACTCCCAAAGCCCTCTACTGGTTTTCTGTGGCCTGGTCTGCCCTGGTACAGCCTTCACTGAACTGTGCTCTATTCTCACCAGGGTGCAACAGACCTTTAATTTCCTGACCTAAGTTGTCTTGTGCTGGAAAATTGTTTCACCTAATCCTTCTGCGGGTTGTGCTGCTCCAGAATTTGTTTTAAGGCATTATTTAAAGGTCTTTTTAGGAGTTTTGGTGAAAGCTCAGGCAAGTCCCTGCCTTTTCTCCACCAGCTTGGCTCTGCCTCTGAAACTGAATCTTTAAGAAGTAAAGCAACTTGCTTTATATCATAGAGGTTGGAGTGGGATACATCCATAAACTGTGTATGAGGTGTGCTTCTGACACCATGTATACCTTCAGTTTCAGTTACTCCTGATCCAAAACTGTCTCAGAAAACCAGGTTTTGACATGAAAATATTCTGGGGCCTTCTGAAGGAACTTTTCACAAATGAGATAATCATAGGTATCCCATAGTTAACATGTTGATGCCACCTACTTCTAGTTCCTTCCCTCATTACCTAGTATTTAATGCATTAACTGTCTTGTATTCATTTTGCATTTCTTCATCATATATTTATTTTTATATACTTATATACGTCCATAATAATTCAACATCAATTTTTAAAATTGGGGTCAATAGCCTTTATTTATCTGTATCTCATTTAGATAAATTCAATGTACCCTCCTTGAAAGCAGGGATTCTTTCATTTTTATCTTTGTATCTGCAATGTCTGGCAGAGAGCTTGCTAAATAGTAAGCATGAAATAAAGGCTTGATGACAGATGATTCGATTGATTGTTGTTTTACTATAGAAGTATGGAAAATCCAAAAGGATCTGAGTTATTGGGTTTTCTAAAATGAAACTAAGGAGACTAAATGTTACATGATAGGAGTTCAAAATATCTGGATTATCTGCTAGGTCATCAATGTTATACCCACATAGCATATACTCTCAGATTGCACAGAGGAAGGCATGAAAAAAAGATCATTTTCTCACAAATGGGATTCCTTCAGTTGAAATACATTTCCTAATGAATTTCTGGGGTACTTCTATCTTCCAGTGGCTCATGGATATGGTATTTGGTGACACTAACTACTTGACTGTCTGCATGACTGGATAGCCCTTCTGTATTTGAAAAGTCATTGTTAAGAACAAATACATATTTTAAAAAGATAATGAAAACATTGGATTGGCTAGAAGACAACACCTATTTGGTAAGTTCCAGTTTTGTAGTTCCTCTGTCATGTACATAGGTCACAGAGTATTTCAGAAGAGAATGAGCACTGGCCTTGAAAAAGATAGAAGTCAGATTCCCCCAGGTAATACCCCAAAGCTGCATCCTGCATCCTAGAAAGTATTTTGTCTGTGCTCAGTGACTCCAACATAATGAGGGCAGCTATATGCTATTTGAATAACTCTTTACTTAACATAGATTTGTTCTATGCTAACATATTTTATGTTATCCTACTGTTCTTGTCCAGAAAGATGTGTGTGTGTGTGAGAGAGAGAGAGAAAGAGAGAGAGAGAGAGAGAGAGAGAGAGAGAGAGAGAGAGAGAGAGAGAGAGAGAGAATCTAAGACCAAAGCTTAGATGAAGGATCTACAGCTCCTCCTCCTCCAACCTTCCTACCAAATCCACAAGTGATTACTTCTTGGATTTGACTGGAATGGCTCAGTTGTATGCTGAAACACGCTTGAATCCCTCAGTCTAAACTAGCTCTCTAGTTTTATATGTTACTCAATGAATATGAAAGAGAAATCTTGTTATACTCAGTTGAAATGTTTTTGATTTATTGTTTCAGTCAGTGGGGATATTTAAGCCTTGTTCATATCTAGTACACATCTCTATTCAGTTTAATTGAAACATGCTCTCACCTAATAAAAACATCAGGGCTAAGTAGGGTGAGATGATTAAATGATTGGCTCTGATGACCTGTACCCTTGAACTTTTATAGCAAACCTTATTTCAACCAGAACATCTACATTCCTGGCACAGGATGAGCTATAATTTTTAAATTAATTCTTAGTTATCAACAAAGTCCATGAGAAAGAAATAAAAAGATTTTTTTCTCTTTTTATTATTTATTTTAGTTTTCAACATTTACTTACACAAGATTTTGAGTTCCAAATTTTCTCCCCATCTTGACCCTCTCCCACCCTAAGATGGTGTGCATTTTGAATACCCTTTCTCCTAATCTGCCCTCCCTTCTATCATTCCCCCCCCATCCCTTTCTCCTTCTATTTTTCTATAGGGCAGGATAGATTTCTATACTCCATTGCCTGTATATCTTCGTTCCCAGTTGCACATGAAAACAATTTTTAACATTTGTTTTTAAAACTTTGGGTTCCAAATTTTCTCTCTTCCTCGCTCTTTGAGAAGGCAAACAACTCCATACAGGTAATACATGTGTAGTCATGCAAGACACTTCCATAGTAGTCATGTTGTGAATAACTAACTCTATTTCCCTTCAACCTATCTCACCCCCCTGTCTCTTTTGACCCTGTCCCTCCTCAGAAAAGTTTGCTTCTGATTACACCCTCCCCCAATCTGACCTCCCTTTATCATCCCCTCTGCTCTCTTATTCCCTTCCCCCCTATTTTTCCTGTAGGGTTAGATAGATTTCCATCCCCAATTGAGTGTGTATATTATTCCTTCCTTAAGCCAAATTCAATGAGAATAAGATTTACTCATTCCCTCTCACCTTGAGATTCACTCATTCCTTCTCATCTAAGAGAAATTCTATTTAAAATGACTGTAGTCAATATAAAATACTTATATCTTATATAGGATTTATAAGAGCCTACTTGCCAAGACAAACCCAGGAACTATATGAACACAATTATAAGATATTTTTCATGCAAATTAAGTCAGATGTAAACAATTTTAAAAATATCAATTATTTCTGGGTAGGTTGAACAAATACAATAAAAATGACTATTTTACTGAAATTGATTTGCTTATTCAGCACCATACCAATGAAACTACAAAAAATATTTTATATAGATAGAAAAAAATAAAAAAATTCATGTGTAAGAACAAGTCAAGAATATGAAGGGAATTAATAAAAAAAAAATTGAAGGAAGGTGGCCTAGCTGTACAAGATTTCAAACTTGTGTTATAAAGCACTAATAATCAAAACAATCTGGTACTAGCTAAGAAACAGAACAATGGATCAGTAGAATAGATTAATTACACAATACACATTAGTAAATGACTGTAGTAATATAGTGTTTGATGAGTTCAAAGATTCAAGCTTTGGGGACAAATATTTACTATTTGACAAAATACTGGGAAAACTGTAAAACAGTAGGGCAGAAACTAGGCATAGATCAACATCTCACACCATATATAAAGATAAGTTCAAAATGGGTATATAATTTAAACATAAAGGGTGATGATAGAAATAAATTAAGAGAGCAAGGAATAGATTATCTGTCAAATCTATGGAGAAGGGAAGAATTTATGACCAAATAAGAAATAGAGAGCATTACAAGGAGTAAAAAGGATAATTTAGATTATATTAGATTAAAAAAGGTTTTGCACAAACAAAATCAATCTAACCCAAAGGAAGCAGAAAGGTTGGCAGAGGGAGGGGAGAATTACAAGTGTCTCTGATAAAGGTCTTATTTCTCAAATATATAGACAACTAAGTCAAATTTATAAGGATATGAATAGGAAGTCTCCAGAGGAAGAATTCAAAGCTATCTATAGTTATATGAAAAAAATGCTCAAAATCATTATTGGTTAGAGAAATATAAATTAAAACAACTCTGATTTACTACCTCACACCTATTAGATTTGCTAATATGACAGAAAAGGAAAATGATAAATGTTGGAGGTGATGTGGGAAAACTATTTAAACAATGCATTGGTGGTAGAATTGTGAACTGATCTAACCTTTTTCAAGAGCAATTTGGAACTATGCCCAAAGGGCTATAAAACTGCCTACTCTTTGATTCTGCAATACCAATACAAGGTATGTATGCCAAAGAGATTTTTTAAAAAGAGTAAAGGATCTATTTCTATAAAAATATTTATAGCGGCTCATTTTGTGGTAGCAAAGAATTGAAAATTATGGGGATACACATCAATTGAGGAGTGGCTAAACATGTTGTGGTATATTATTATAATAGAATTGTATTGTCCTATAAAAAATGATAAGCAGGTGGATTTCAGAAAAAAAATACTGGCAAGACTTCCATGAATTGATACAAAATGAAGTAAGCAGAACCAGGAGACTATTGTATGCAGTAAAAGCAATATTCATGGGATGATCAACTCTGAATTACTTAGCTATTCTTAGTAACTCAATGATCCAAAACAATGCCAAAGGACTCATGATGAAAAATGCTGTCTACCTCCAGAGAAAGAACAGATGGAGCCTAAATGTAGATTGAAATACACTATGTTTTCCTTTTTTGCTATTTTTGGTCTCTGTTTTCCTTTATAACATAACTAACATAGAAATAGGTTTTGTATATTACTGATGTATAGCCTATATCAAATTACTTAGCATCTCAGGGAAAGGAGAATGGAGGGAGGTAAGGAGGGGGATAAATTGCAACTAAAATTTTTTAAAAATGAACTTTAAAACTTGTTTTAACATGTAATTGGGAAAATAAAATATTATTCAAAAATAAAATGAATTTATTTTTTCAC
Organism: Phascolarctos cinereus; assembly: GCF_003287225.1. NCBI lineage: Eukaryota > Metazoa > Chordata > Mammalia > Diprotodontia > Phascolarctidae > Phascolarctos > Phascolarctos cinereus. The sequence continues at coordinate 420,293,863 of NW_027555847.1, forward strand.
TCTTTTATCTCACTTCAATGCCTCTCTTTTTAAAATCTGAATATTAGTTGGGATCCATATGCAATTGCAATTTTCTTCTACACTGGAATCTTCTTATGAATGGGTTCTTCACCAAAGATGATACATGTTCTTCCACCTCTGTGTCTCTGCACATTTCTTATACTTGGAATCCTCTCCCCATCATCATCCTATCTTTCTTTGGGAGTCAACTTAAGTACTGTCTCTTTCTTCAAGTCTTCTCTAATTTCCATTGCTATTAATGCTTACTTTCACCGCAAATATCCCATTTTACCTTATTTTTCCTTTACTTCTTCATCCTGTACATTATTGCACTTTTCTAAGTTCAAATAGTATCTTCCCTGTAGAATGCATGCCCCTGTGCATAAGGACTGCACACAATATTTCAATATAAGAATGGATGAGTGATATCATGGATGTGACATTGCCCCAACAGTGCAGATATCACCCTATTCATATGCTCCAATCCTGTGTGATTCTCATCTATGTTCTTCCATAAATTTGCCAAAGAGGTTGACTCAGTGTGCTATAAATTTATATTAACATTGTATCACCACTGTCCAGCTGTTTTCCTGGTTCACAATTGCTACTAACCAATCTTTTTTTTTTCCTGGTCTTCCATTTTTGTGATGACAACATTTGCACCACTTCCTCTGAATATTTCCTCATGTTTAATATGTAGTAACATACACCAACTCTTCATCTCCTTTATCTGCCACTGGGTGCTCCTCAACTTCATTTCATCCAAAAGTGAAGAAGTATAAAACTTGAAGCCGTACAATATCACAAAAAAAATACTGAAATTAAAAAAGATAGGCTTATTTTCAGAAAGAAGCTTGAGGTCACTAAAGGCAGTGAATAATTTTCCAAGGCCAGTTCTACTTTCTTCCCTGTGTTTAACTCTGGTCCCAACTTGTCCATTAGCAGTGTTGGTCTAAGATAGATACACTAATGGAGAAATGATATTATCATAATGAATTGTTTCTATTATAAGAGTGAAAATTTATCTTGTTTCATTAGACCAAGTTTCCTTTTGGTTTTAGTCTTATATTTACATTCTAACTAGTGATCTCTGAAAACATTCAGCTTCATTAGTCTTCCATTTTTCTCTTTTTTATCCTCAGAGCCAACAATGTACTTTACTTATTCTAGGTATTTAATAGATATTTCATTGAATACAACTGGATTGAATTGGTAAGGCCTAAAATAATTTAAACCCTCTTGATCTAGCTTTTAAGCCTTCAGAGCAGTCACCAGAAGGAACTCAAAGTATTAGGAAGATAGAAGAAGAATGGGGAATGAAAAAAATGAAAGTTATTTCATTAATTATAATATTTTTTAATGTAAGAACTCGAAGTGATTTCACATTAACAAGAGAACATCACCCCAAAATAGGTTAAGATTTGGCTTATTGATAAACAGCCTGAGTTTTAATTTTTTTTCTGTTTTTTAATGCTAATCTATGAAAGTCTATTTCTAATTCTGTTTTGATGAAAACATGAATGTTTTCTTTCTTTTGTATGTTTTATTTATGTAGTAAATTATTTAACAATTAATGTTCTCTTGAAACATTCAAATATGGAGAGGGCTGTATTCTTCTCAAAATTGATATTTTCAGAAAATATCACTTAAAATAAGGAAGCATCAAAGAACTCTTTTTTAAAATTTCTTCATACAGAGCCACATACTGTTCATCATATGAAAACACACCATGAGATACAACACTAGAATATAATGTTTCATGAAAAGAAATGGATTTGTTTTCTTCAAAGAGAACTCTTCACCTTTGATTCTTCGGAAGAAATTATATTTCCAGAAATGATTGTTATAGTGTTGCAAGTTTTTGGCTTTAAGACCATAACAATTGAATAACTTTATTATTTTTAATTAAAAGAGTGTTTTCCTTAGGAAATGCCTTAAATCTTATATTTTTTATGCTAAATTAAACGTGTATGCCAGCTTTTGAGTTGATTTTTCTTATAAATTCATAGTATTATGATAACTCCATAAGAGGCATTTTTCTTTATGTTTTCTTTATCTTCTCCATGAAACATCAGCTTTGGCTAGCAACTACCTTAAACATCTATACATATATATTTCTGACATAGGTATACTAAAGATTTTATTAATAACTAATATAGACAAGTAAAACAATATACAATTCCTTTTGCTTTAAATATTTACATTGCCCACCCTTGCTAATTTTGTCTGTCTAGCAATATTGCAGGTCTGGTTTTCCAAAAAGTAATATAAAAAGCATTTTTGAATCAAGCATTCCCATATACAAATGGGCATCAGTGGTGCAATTATCCGTTTTGTGCTCCTGAGGATCCATTTGCCATAAACATTCAGGATTTATGCACACAATTTATGTGGTCACTTTTGAAAATTTTCCTCCTTAGGCATTGCTTTAAACAGCTTAGCTTTGCACGGAAAGCAATGATTGAGAAATCCTTTGGGGAATGGAGGATAGAGGGCGGGAGCAAAGCCTACTTCATTTCATACATTATTCACAATTTACTTGAGAACATGCATAAAATCAGCATGCTCTAAACACATTAACAAGATATAAAATTGCCCTCTTTCAAAATATTAAAGTATACATTTATAAATTATACTATTTTAGAAAGTCTTACAGTATGTTCATTCTAAGATAGATTGATAAATAAAGTAATTAAATTTTAACTTTGCATTAAAAAGCCTAGCATAGAAGGTACTTGCAAAAGGCTTAGGGCAGCTAGGTGTCTCAATGGATAGAATGCTGGGCCTGGAATCAGGAAGATCAGAGTTCAAATCCAGCCTTAGATATTTACTAGTGTATGATTATGAGCAAGTCACAACCTCTGTTTGCCTTAATCCACTGGATAAGGACGTGGCAAATCACTCTAGTAACTTTGCCAAGAACATCCCACGGACAGTATTGGCATGCTATGGTTTTTAGGGTGACTGAGCTGGACATGATTAAACAGCAAAGCATAGATTCAAAGATACATAAAGTGTATTATTCTTTACTAATAGAGAGATTCTTCTTTTTTCACACTGAAATTTGTTTCTTGGTCATATACTTTTTGATTGATTCATTAAAATATATAATATTTGGCTAATTTTCCTGTGTGCATAAGGCAGTGTTGTTGAAGTTGCAAACTGATCCTACCATTCTGGAGAGCAATTTGGAACTATGCCCAAAGTGCAATCCAACTGTGCATACCCTTTGATCCAATAATATCAAAGAAATTATTAAAAAAGTAAAAGGATCTATTTGTTAAATATATATATATATGTGTGTGTGTGTGTGTATGTATACACATACATACATATGCACACACACATATATACATATATATTTATATACACATGTACATATATTTGTGGTAGCTAAGAATTGGAAATTAAGGGATTTCCATCAATTAGAGAATGGTTGAACATATAGTTGTGGTATATGACTAAAATGGAATATTATAAGAAATGACAGGCAGGACGATTTCAGAAAAACCTAGAAAGAATTACATGAGCTAATGCAAAGTAAAGTGAGTAGAACCAGGAGAATATTGTACATGATAACAGCAATATTGTATGATGAAGAACTATGAATGATTTGGTCATTCTTAGCAGTACAGTGATCTGAGACTATTCCAAGAGACTCGTGATGAAAAAATGGTATCTGCTTCCAGAGAAAAAATGGATGTTGTCTGAATACGGATTGAAGCATACTATTTTTCTTTCTTTCTTTTTCTTTCTTTCTTTCTTTCTTTCTTTCTTTCTTTCTTTCTTTCTTTCTTTCTTTCTTTCTTTCTTTTTCACTCTTTCCTTCCTTCCTTCCTTTTTTCTTTCATTCTTTCTTTTACTTCTCCTTTCTTTCCTCCCTTCCTTCCTTCTTTCCTTCCTTCCTTCCTTTCCTTTTTTAAGTCTTTTTGCACAAAATGACTAATATGTAAATATATTACATAATTACACATTTATAACCTATATCACATTATATCATATGGCTTCAAGTTTTATACTTCTTCATTTTTGGATAAAATGAAGTTGATGATCACCAAGTGGCTGATAAAGAAGATGAAGAGTTGGTGTGAGTGTGTTGCCATTTCATAAGGGGCACAGGAAGGAGGGAGAGATAGAATGTGGAACTCAAAACATAAAAAAAATTAAAATTTGTTTTTACATTTAGGGAAACAAGATTTTGTTAAAAACATTTTCCTGCATACAGAGAACACAGATAAGATTCACACAGTGTTTTAAGTAATCATAAATTGTCCATAGATGTGGCACTATGCCCTCTAAGGGAAACTATGAGTCCACTAAAAATCCTTCTGTGTTCTTTGAAAGCCTATCCCTGGTACCCTCATCCTCAACCCAAATCTTTTTCCTTTATCCTTTTCCACAAAAATTTTGTGAACATTTTGACTTTGCTCAAATCATCTGGGGGGCTCATTTTTATATACCTACACCATCTCAGTGTAAAAAGGAGTTGTTTTTTTTTCTTCCTCTGTCCACTTCCTGTTCGGGAGTCAGAAAGCCTGTGTTCAAATACCACCTCTTGTACGTGCTTGCTGTGTGACTCTGGGAATGTTGCTTAATCTTTCCTGTTGCAAGGAACTCTATCATTACTTGTGCAGGAGGTAACAAACTGCATTGCGGAAGAGATTTCTTATTCCAGAGTTCCCAATGCCAGTGAAATCACTACTCTCATCCCAATTCTTTATGATTCAGTGTATGTTTACCTGCACTTATTGCATGACTATTAAAATTAAAATACTAATCATTATCTCTTGGCTCTAGTATCTGTGACTTTATCCTGGTTCTCTCTACATCTGATCAATTCTTCTCAATCACTTTTGCTGAATCATCTTCTGTATCTTGGCATTTACTAGCAATTTTTTTTTTCAGTACAGAAGAATGTAGGTCATATAGATAAGGTGACTTGATTTCACAAAGAGCAATTCAGGGTTCCATTACTATATCTCCTTACTTATCTTGTATAGAAGCTCCCTATTATTATTTTTATTCTTTCATCTATGGTACAAAGGCCATTCTCCTTGTCTGAGGACAGAGAAACCAAAGTAGAGTTGAATAGCTCTGCCTTCTGTCTTTTATCACTTCTGTCATTCTCCTCTTTGCTCCCAATACAATTAAAGTGAAAAAACAACAACAAAATAACCCATGTTCTTATTTTTCCTTGTCAGTCTAAGCCCATTTGGGGCTTTAGAACTTCTGCTGCTATTTGACTGGACAATTCCATGCTAAACTTATTTATCCTTTGTTATCTGACCTTGCTTCCATCTTCTGGAGAGATATTTCATAAAATCTAAATTGATTGGAGAATTCCCTTTCCAACTACTTAGACAAATCCCATATTTTTTTTCCAAAATTTGAAGCATTTCTCTTTTTATAGACAGCATTTCATTACTGAGTATATCCCCTCCCTCCTGAACTGACTTTTCCTGTAATATTTTTGTCCATGAGATCCTGCTTAACTTTGCTAAGAACCTTTGAAAAATATTTTAAAAGTCGTTAACACTTGAAACACTATTTTAAACATTAACCTAGGGTGTATATCAGATTATGATCAAAATTTGTCTCATTTTCCCTCACAAACACTAAGATAGAATGGTAATTTCTTCCCAGGATTTCTACCTTATCAGCCAGGTCCTCCTGTAAGGTGAGAATCAGATTTTATATATATATGCACATACACACATATATGTGTATATACATGTGTGTATGTGTGTGTGTGTGAGAGAGAGAACGAGAGAGAGAGAGAGAGAGAGAGAGAGAGAGAGAGAAGAGAGAGAGAGAGAGAGAGAAACAGAGAGAGAGGCAAAGAGAGACCGAGAGAGAAAGTAATGCATTGTCTTCCTTATCAGAATGTGTGAAATGTGGATATGTATAAGGGACTATTTTTGCCTTTTGATTGTTCTCCAGTGTTTAAAACAATGGTTTTTTGTTGTTGTTCAGTCATTTCAGTAATGTCCAACTCTTGGTGACCCCTTTTGAAGTTTTCTTGGCAAAGATATTGGAGTGGTTTAACATTTCTTGTTCCAGCTCATTTTACAGATGAGGAAACTGAGGCAAACAATGTTAAGTGACCTACTTAGGGTTACACAGTTAGTAAGTGTCTGAGGCCAGATTTAAGCTCAGGGAGATGTGTTTTCCTGACTCCTGGCCAGGCACTCTATCCACTGCACCATCTAGCTGCCCTGATAACATTAAAAAAAAAAAAGGCTAGCACATAGTGAAAAAAAAATATTTGTTTTAGGATGCAGTATGACATTAACATTCATGAAAGTCAAAGAGATATTAATTTTTCTGCTTTTGGGAGAGAATGAGCTCCAGTCCCTCTCATCACTAGTATATCATGCCTCTATGGAAGGCTTGTGATCGATTTCCCAACCCTTCACCTATTCCTTTTTTCTGTCTTGGTGGTCTACAGTACATTGCAATTACAAAATTGCTTCTGTTTCTCCTTTTCCCCTAACTGAAATACTATCATGTTCCCCTGAGTTTTCTGAATTTCCATGCATAAGTGTATATTATTAACAAACAATGCCACTGAAATCCTCCTTTCACCTATAACTCTTTTTTAAAATAAGCTATATACATTTTGATTTATTGTCTAAACTTTGGACATTTCCATATATATTTGGTGTAATTGGTTTTAAAAGTGTTTCATTTCTAGTGTTTTTTCCATTGTGGATTTAGTATCTCAACTGATATCCATCATTATTCTTTCCTTCTGTTTTCTATGTTATCTGAGATAGTTTAAATACAGGATGCTTTCTCCCTTCTCCATTATTTTTAGTTTAGATTTGAAATGACACCCAGTAAAGACATTTTTTCAGCCTTTATTAGCTTAACTTCATTTCTTGAAAGGAATTATATTATCCCCAGTTTTTTTCTTAATCCTCATACTTTTTGATAACATTGCAGCCTGCCACACTATAAATCACCCTCTTCTTGATACTCTCATCTCTTCAGGTTTTTGCAATACTACTCTCTTCTCATTCTTCTCTTACCTGTCTGTCTACTTTTTTAAGGCTCTTTTGCTGTCTCTTCATCCGTGTCACACCTGACTGCCCCAAGGCTCTGGTGTGAGTCTACTTCTCCTCTCCCTCTATACTATTTTGCTTTGTGATCTCTTCATCTCTCATGTATTCAATCATGCTCTCTCTGCAGATGATTCTCTGATCCATTTATCTAGCCTTAGCATCTCCCCTTGCCTCCAATCTCACATCTTCATCTGCCTAATGGACATTTTGAACTGAATATCTTATAGACGTCTTAAATTCCACATATTCAACACAGAACTTAATATTTTCTCCCCTCTCAAAAAATCCCCTTTTCATAACTTCCCTATAACTGTTTAGCTAACACAGCCAGTTACACAGGCTTACAACTTAAGTGTCAATCTCAATGTCTCACTTCTTCTTATAGCCCATATCCAGTCTGTTGCCAAGTCCTGTCAATTCCATCTGTGGCTCAGGGGATAGAGTGCTGGGCCTAGAGTCAGAAAGACCTGAGATCAAATCCAGTCCTAGACTCTAACTTTGTGACACAAGACAAATTAGTTAACTTTAGCTTGCCTTAACCCACTAGATAAGGAAATGGCAAACCTTACCAGTATCCTTGGGCAAGTAGGTGGTGCAGTGGGCAGGATATCAGGACTCCAGTCAGGAAGACTCATCTTGCTGAGATGAAATCTGGCCTAAGACACTTACTAGTTGTGTGACACTGGGCAAGTCACTTAACCCTGTTTGCCTTAGTTTCCTCATCTGCAAAATGAGCTGGAGCAGGAAATAGTGAATCACTCCCCTATTTTTGCCAAGAAAACACCAAATGGGGTCACAAAGAGTTGGCACAACTGAAATTATTAAGCAACAAACAGAAACTTTCCTCATCATCCTCTCTTCTCTCCTCAGACAATGTCACCTGGCTCAGGTCCTCATCATTTCATACCTGAGCTATTTCAATTGCCTGCTGGGATCGTCTCCCTAACTCAATTCTCTCCCCACTCTAGATCATCCTCCATTTAGCTGTGAAAGTAATCTCTTTAACTGCAGGTCTGACCATGTGACCCACTCTTCATTCAATAAACTCAATGGTTCTTTATCACATCCAGGACAGACAGATAAATAGACACATAGGTAAATAAATAAATTCTTTGTCTTTCCAATCTCTTCAAAATATGCCCCACCTTTCTATTCTTCCTATACTTTACTTCCTTGTAGATACTCCACTAGATAGTGACCTTGGCCTCCTTGTCATTCCCTGCCCAAGACACTCCATCTTCCCACAATGGGAAATTTCATTAGTGGTCCTCAATGCCTGACATGCTCTCTATCTTCATTTCTACTTCTTGGCTTCCCTGGCTTTCTTCAAGTCTCACCTAAAATCCTAACTTCTGCAAAAAGATTTTCCTACTCCCTTTTAATGCTAGTTCATCATATTTTGAGAAATTTGAATTTATATATAATTGTTTACATATTGTTTTGCTCCTTGGTTTGTGAATTCCTTGAGGTCAAGTACCGTTATTTTCCCTTTCTTTGTATCCCTAAGGATAATGCAGTGTCTGGCACATTATAGACACAATAAATGCTTTTTGACTTAATTTGCCATAATCCAGAAGTCCAAATCCAAGGCTCATACACCAACTTCTCAACTAGATATTTATTTCCCAAAGCTACCTTTCTCTTCTTTATTCCCTCCAAAGGTGAACAGTGTCCCTATAGTCTTCAGTCTCTTGCCTAAACTTCCTATTCTTTGGCAATGCCTTTAGGATCCTTTATGTTTTTTGCCCATCATACTTACTAGCTGTGTAACCTTGCCCAATTTATTTAACCTCTCTTTCCTCGTATGTAATAATAATATCTGCAATAATAATAGCATCTACCTCAAAGATTTTGTGAGAATTAAATGAGATCATTGTAAAGTGTTTAGCACAATGCCTGGGACATAGTAAGCCTATGTTAATGTTAGCTATAGTTAGCTATTACTAGTTATCATCATCTGTATCATCGTGTTTTGATGAATTAGCATCTTCAGTGCCCTCAAGCAAGGAATTATCAACTACTTGGAAGTGTTTTTAATGCCCCTTTACCTTCTCTTACACAAAGAGCATCAGCTTTCACTTGTAACACAGCTAACAGACACTAGGACCTCTTAAAGTGCAATCACAAAATCAATGGCAGTTACTGAACACTTTTCCTTATTATCCATTATGGCTGATATTTTAACCTTGTGTTTTTAAACCACCCGTGACTATACACACATACACATACACATATGTACATATATACACATGCACACATGTGCATATGTGTGTGTGCGTGTGTGTGCATGTGTGTGTGTATTTCAATCCTAAATGCCTAGTTAAAACATTATCAGCCAATGGTCACCTTTTCAATAATTTGACAACTATACTCAACTTCCTTCCCCTAAACCTAGGAACAAGTCAAAACATTCATCTACCATTCCTTCAAATTTTGCACTAACTGCTTAACTTATTTCAATAATACCCACCGTCCCAATCCAATCTATCAACTTGATTTACCCACTTTTCCTTCCATTAACCTTTGGATACTTACCTTGCCTTGACAGCTATCTTCCCTTTTTCCTTCTTAAGGTTCTAATTCAAAGTCAGCTTCTGCTCTCTAGCATTTCTTGGCCCTATTCAAACCTACTTTAACAGTATCACTAATGACAAGGAAAATTACTGTAAAAGAACTCTGTGATTGAAAATATAGGTCTTACGTAGAAATAATAAGGGCTGACTGATGTATAGACTATGTGTTTCAATTCTATCCTTTTGGTGTCACAAGAAAGCAAGGAAGAATCCCACCACATTGGGAGGATCTCCTGTAATGAACTTATGGGTGAATGCCAGCAAGAACTACACATGATAGCTAAACATGAAGACAGGAGAAGAGAATAAGCATTTACATAGGGCCTGCTATTTGCCAGGCATTGTGCTAAATACTTTACAAACATTATCTCATTTGATGCACAAACATCTGCATGAAGGGAATACCTAGTAAGTACTAACATTTAATATATTCATAGAACTATTTGTGTATTTGAGTCAGGATGGTAATATAAGGACAAATAGTGAGTTGAATACATAAATAACATTGTTGTTACTTATAAAGATAGCACTTTTGAGATCTGTAAGTCCTTTGTGGGAGGAAATAAAAATTGGTCCTGTGATACTGTTAGTTTTTATAAATCATTAAAAGCCTACATAAAACAAGAAAATGTGGTACCCTTAGGTAAAAACTAAATTATCAGAGTAAAGATTTAATGCACTAGAAGTAGCTTGGTGTTAAATTAATTGCCCTAAAAATGTAGCACTGATCACATTACTATACAGATACTTTGATAGGCAGAATTCTTAAAAATGTTATATCCTTCTCCATTTGTGTAAACAGGCATCACATTATTCAGCATACGTGGTTTTGTTCAAAAAGATACCCATATCTCAAAAATATTGCATGTGAAATGCACTCCCCCACATCTTTTATTTTTCCTTCCTAGCAAAAGAATCCTTAAGGGGAACTGGGATGTCAATTAGAACGTTAATAGTAATTATAGCATAGAATTGTTTAAAAATTTTCCCATTGTGAATATGGGGAAAAAAAATTTTTGGATGACTTAGAATGACCTACTTGATATTCCAAAATAGATGAAGTAAATATTAGACCAACTTAATCAAAGGCTAACAAATATGCAAGTAAAAAATGAACATTTAGAATCTTAGGTTTTAAATTCATGCAGGTGAAGAGATAATTTTTGTTCAACTTCTATTTTAAATTATTTTTTCTAGAGGTTTTCATTTCACAGCATGCTTGAAGACTTTAGCCTAGTTGTTTGGTAAAATAGTTAAAGAACCTAGCTGTGACATCCATCAGTGACTCCATAGTTTAGAATTGTATAAGAAGAAAGAGTACTTGACTGGTATGCAGGAGATACAGGCACTAGGTTCATCTCTAACACTGACTAGCTCTGTGGCTTTGAGAAATTCCCTTTGCCTCTCTAGGCTTTAATTTCCTCAATGTCAAAATGAGAGGTTTGGATTGGTGTTTCCTAAGGGTCCTTCTTCTCCCTCTGACAGTATATTATCCACAATTAAAATAACACTTCCCCTAATACAAATATATGAAAATGCATTATCAGACAAAAACATCTTAGCACCAATTAGTTTATCATATAATCAGATACACTGAGTCCTGAGAGATTCTTTATAGCCATTTCATTCTGCCTTCTCATTTTATGGATGAAAAAACTGGATCCTAAATATGTGATGTACCTTGCCCATGGTTCTATAGTTACAACATACTACTTTCTGTCACGTACAGGGAATAAAGAGATTTGAACCAAAGTCATAATCAGGAATTTATGTGCTTAGGGAAAGACAGGATACAAGGAGATGTTGGGAGGTGGTGGCAGGGAAGGAGACAGAGCTCAGCCAGTTCTCACATCTCTTTTTCTCAAATTAGTTTTTAATTCCTTAATTCTTATGTTATTGATTTTTTTTTTTTACATTTAGCTTACTCATCCAAGGTAAAAGAATGATTCATAAATCTGTGTATCCATCCTATTGCACCAACTCATTGTTTGAATAGCCTTAATATGTCATGCTGCGAATTCTAAAAATACTAAGTCATTTGCCTCTTCCACTCTCCTTTCTACCTTTTAAATATTCTGTCTCATCATCCAAGCTCACAGTTATTCTCTTTCTTCCATCAGTTACCCTTAGACAAGGTGAGACTTCTGTGACAATAGTCATGTCTCCTCTTTGCAGAATGTAAATAAGGTGTCAGCTCCCAGCCTTTTCATTCTTTGTGGACTTGTGTTTTGTTGTTGTTGTTGTTGTTGGTATTTTTAGGGTGGGAGAGTTAGTTGAGTTTTTTTATGTGACACATTCCATTCAACACTGGCTTTTTCAAGAGAAATTCAAAAGCAGCCTCCTTATGAAGGTCCATTTTCTTTCATATAGAAAACAGATGTTTCCAAATAAGCTATGTATACATTCCAATCATTTTCCTTTGTTTTGGGGTATATTGTTTTCTGACTGTCTTCATTTCTCATTGTTAATAAGTAGTTCTGTGTGACTCAACTAACATCTCAGCAGTTTGTGAAAGTTCTTTTTCCTTTGACTTCAATAATTTTTAATTTTGCAGTTCCATTGTGTGTGTGTGTGTGTGTGTGTGTGTGTGTGTGTGAGAGAGAGAGAGAGAGAGAGAGAGAGAGAGAGAGAGAGACAGAGACAGAGACAGAAAGAGACAGACAGAGAGAGAGAGAGACAGACAGAGAGAGAGAGAGACAGAGAGACAGAGAGAGAGACAGAGAGACAGAGAGAGAGAACGAGCACATCTTGGGACTGATGTCAGTTGACAAGCCATTGAATCATTTACAAATTTTATGTTCTAAGTATGATACTTAGCCCTCAGTTTTCTTTAATTATTCCCTGTAATATGGTACATGGAGGCTTTTATTCATTGTGTTTTTTCTGAAATATTAATATTCCTAAAATTATCTTTCCAAGTCTTAAGTTTGAGGTTGGTTGTTTTGTTTCATAGGTATAGGAAGGATTCTCTTTATATGTAGCACTGGGGTGCTCAAAGGGAGGCAGGATAGGCACCTCTAGCCTGTTCTCCCTCTACCCTTCTCCAAGGGAAACTTTATTTCCTACCAGGAGAGGAAGCAGAAAGGCAGTGTGCTCTCCTCTGAGAGAGAAGGTACTGAGCTAGAATTATAGCAATCTGCTACCTTAAAGATTCTAAGTATAGGGAGTATGATTTTCAGGTTCAATATGACTTCTAATAACTGTTTCATCTGGAAGGAAAGAGGACCCTAGGCTTTACTTTACTGCCTTCCCACCAAATACCAATTTCACAATGAATACATATATATATATCAATTATGAAAGAGACCTGTTTATACATATCTGTTTAAAAAACAAAACAGAATTCAGAGAAAGTATGCATAGGAAAATATACACAAGACAATGCAGAGTGAAGGAGTTCTCCAGGTGGGAGTGAGATAACAGCTCAATGGAGAGAGTCCTAGATCTAAGGCAAAGGGCTGAAGTCTCTAGTGTAGCAAACTGGGAATAGGGACATGATGGAGACTGCCCTGTTCTCTCATGTCAGCTTCTTCTAAGAGTGTTTTCATCCAGCAACCTGAACTGGAGTTGGCATTTTCTTAATTGTCTCTATAGGCTGGAAGGCAGAAGTGCTCTAAGTCTGATGAGATTTAGTGAGCTGAAGAAAAACTTGAAAAATAGCCTAGAAGCCTCGATCAAAGAAAAAGGAAAAGGACCTATATGTACAAAAAGAATTATAGCAAGTTTTTTTTGTGTTGGCAAAGAAATAAGAATTAAGGGGAAGCCCCTCAAATGGGAAAGGCTGAAGAATTTGTGTCGTATTATTGTGATAAAAAACTATTGTGTTATGGGGCAGATAGGTGGCACAGCAGACAGGGCACTGGGCTTGTAATCAGGAAGATTCATCTTAATGAGCACAAATCTGGGCTTAGAAGCTTCCAAGCTTTGTGACCCTGTTCAAGCCACTCAACTCTGTTTGCCTCAGGTCCTCCTCTATGAAATGAGCTGGAGTAGAAAACAGCAAACCCTTCCACTGTCTTTGCCAAGTAAACCTCAAATGGGGTCATGAGGAGTCAGACACAAATGAAATGACTGAGCAATGGAAACTACTGTTCTATAAGAAATGATGAAGGAGATGATTTCAGAAAAAAAAAGATGGATATAAACTGATGCAAAGTCGAAGCAGGAGATTATGTATACAGTAACAGCAATATTGTAACAATGATCAGCTGTGAAACACTCGGTTATTATGATCAATACAATAATCCAAGACAACTCCAAAGAGCTCATGATGAAAAAACTCAAACCACCTCCAAAGAAAAAAACTGATAAACTCCCTATGCAAATTGAAGTATAATTCCTCATTTTATTTTTCTTCTTTTCTGTGATATGGCTAATATGAAAATATGTTTTTACATAATTTCACATATATGATTGTTATCATATTGATTGCTTCCTTAGTACACAGGTTAGGGAAAGGTGGAAGGGAAGACTCAAAAATTTTCTAAAAATCAAAATTAAATTTAAAAAATTCAAAATTAATTAAAATATAACTATTAAAATAAAGAAATACTAAATATATTTTAAGAGTTTTATTTTTATTCCCTATCTTAGTGAGGTGGTGCAGTAGATAGAGCACTGTACAGAGGAAGACTCAAGAAGATGTCAGTTCAAATCTGGCCTTTGAAACTAACTAGCTGTGTGACTCTGAGAGAGCCATTTAAGCTTTCTGTCTCATTTCTTATATGTTATACAATATGGTATCTATGTCCCAGGGTTGTTGTGAGGATCAAATGAAATAATATTTGTGAAGCACAGTGCCAGCAACATGAGCGTTAGTAAGCTTTTGCTCCCTTCTTTTGCCTCTTTCCCTTTAATTCTTTCATTAATGTCCTCATTTACTCCAAGGATTATGCCATATTCCCAACATCATTTCCAGGGTTCTAGTTGTAGGCAGTTACATATTTTCTTATTAGATTTTTTTTCTTACCAACTTCATTTAGTATAACATTTCTCCATTCTACTACAGATTTTCTATTTTTGTTTGTTTGTTTTCTCATTTCTTTAGTCTTTTTGCTACTTTTCCCAGTGGGATTTTCTTTGAGAGGATAGTTTTTTTTCCTCTTTTTTATTGTTGTTCTTTTATTTATTTGACCTATTTCTTCTGTCCTTAGGTGATGAAGCAGAGCTAGGCTTACATACAACTTCTCTCTCAGTTATCTTGTTATAATTTCCAAAGGGGAAATGGAGCTGATATTGCAACTTATTCTTCAGAATCTTTGTTATCTCATACCTACATAAACAATGTGAACTTCAGTAGTAAATATATTCTTTTTCATTGCATTTGCTGTTATCTTTCCAAAAAGGAATTTTATCATGTTGAAAAACAAAACCAAATGTTCTAGGTCACATAAAAATACAACTTTGACAGCCTGGCCTCAATGGTATGGCACTATCTTTCTATATCTACTATCATATAGTATACTAGAGACAATGAGTTTTGGTAGCTGTCATACATTCCTACATTTAAAAAAAATGATGGGATTACAGAAGAATAAAGAATAAGTTTTTTTGTTTTTTTTTCCTTCTGAATCTTGGGAGAGACCTCACACATCTGGCCCTACAGAAGTATCTGTTGATCTATTCTGAAATCATTTGTTTAAAAATGCTTTTAATTAATTGATTTTACTAGCTGGAAAGGTCATATGTAACAATCTGATAAAACCCTTTCTCTCTAGAATGATAGGATTTAAGAGCTGGAATGGTCCATAGAGCTCATCTATTTCAACCTCTTCATTTCATACATTTTGGAAATGGAGACACAGAGGGTTATGACTTGTCTATAATCTCGGAGAGTACATAGTGCAACTACCATTCAAATCCAGGTTTTCTAATTTCCCTTCCAATACCCTTTCCACTATTTGCTGCCCTTTCTACATGCTCCCTGCCATAACTTTGTTCTTTCCATAGAAGCCATACTTTGTCTAGTGCTTTGTAAACCTTAAAGTGCTCTATAAATGTGTGCTCTTTTGATTAGCCTTATTCATTTCCAGTGTCAGGACCTTTATATTATTATACAATCCTTGAGCCAATTTAAAAAAAAAGTATCATGGAGGTCACCTTGTCCAGCATTCTGTCTAATGGGAGAATCCTTTCCAATCACAAGTAATTGTCCATTCTGTTTCAAAATGTCCGAAAGCACCCTGTATAATTTTTTAGATAATTCTATTATCAAGATCAAATATCATCTCCCCTATTAAGGTCTATGCTGATCCCTGCCCCAAACTAAAAAGATCTCTATGTCTTAAATCTCTAAGTCTGAACTCCTTTAGCACTATTTTTAACCCTTTTTCCAGACATGTATTAAATTCTACTTAGTATTATATTTTTGTAAACCCTGGGTCAGACTTTGATCTCTAGCAGACAGCTTGGATTTGTTTTTGCTTTTTTGTTGTTGTTGTTTTGTTTTGTTTTGGAAATTCTTCTTTGATAATAATCTCTATGCTCCTCTTTGACCTTGACCAGCCTTCCACTTGGGAACATCAGAATCTTGTTCCATTATCCTTTTGACCTCCCTGGCCCTTTCTGTTTTGCTGGAACCATCAGTGTAAATAAGTATCTTATACACAGAACAGATTTAGTGTAGAGAAAGAATTGCTACCCCAGACTCCTTCTGGTGAGCCCTTTTCTTCTCCTGCCCCAAGAGGTTTATTCACAGGTACCACAAATATGTAACATCAATCAGTGAAGTCCCCAGAATGTGAACATATATGACCTAGAAGAATGTAGTAGAGGTTAAGTGCTTCTTATCAGATCCTATTATGTTGGAGTAGCTCCAGAACAATCAGGGGTTTCCAAAGTCTAGCATTTGTGACTCTCAGCCCTGCATTTTTTTCATTATATACTGCACACCCCCCCGCCCGGGTCTGCATTCATAGCACCTAGCTTAGTGCTGACTTTTTTGGTATTTTACCTGAAACTTGGTTATTTCCTCAAGCAGATTTGTTTTGTAGTTATTCTAGTTCAAAAGGTCCTATTGGACATTCTACTCATGGGTCTCTTTTCCTTTCCATTCCTTTTGGAATAGGGAAAGAGGTAAAAGGCTCCCATTTTGCTAATGATGCTTTTGGCACATACATTATTTATCTTACCAAACTCTAAGCTCCTCAGGGTAGGGAACATAACATATTTATGTTTGTTTAACTCTATAATGCCTAATAACAAAATTCCCTACACCCTCTGAGTCTTCAAAAAAATGTGTGATGTCCTGGTTCTTTCCCTATAACATCATGGTTTCATAGGAGGGGTTATTTATAATTTATAGAGTTTTTTTAACAAAGTATTTTTTCTACTATAAATTAAGATAATATTTCCCTTTCCATTGTATGAAGGTCCTAAACCCATTAAAGATAAAAATCAAATGAGATTAGAGGACATGCTAATTGTCCTAGTTCTACCAAAAAGCTAGATAACAAGACAGCAAGTGGTGGTAGCAAATAGGAGGCACAAGGAGCTGGGAAAGCCCTTGGTTTTTAAAATGAAGTTATAGAAGTAGCCACTGTTTCTAGTTTGTTAAAGAAGGAAGTAAGGAAAAAAGAAAGAAAGAAAGAAAGGAAGGAAAGAAAGAAAGAAGGTTGGTGTTGTTCATCCTTCATTCTGGAAAAGGACCCATAATGACATCAGGAAGGTGGATTTAAGTGAGGCAGTACTGTGCAAAGTCACCAGCCTCACTCTCTCCTCGAGCCATCTGGATCCAGTGGCAAGATATAGATTTGGGTGACTGGAGATGTCCCTGGATGTAGTGGGAGACCTTGGCCTTTTTAGGCTAAGATCTTTCCTAGGTCTCAGTTTATCTGAGGCAATGCCCATTCTGTGATTAAGGCTAAATTAGAAATGAGGCAAAGAATGGGCCTTTTTACCTAGTTAAAAAAATCAATTTGGAAGGGAAAGACCCTCAAGGTTTCTGGCCAAACCAGAAACAATTACTATTTACACCCACTCTGAGTCATCATAAGCCAAACAATTACCAAGTGAAGATTGGGCTGGTACCTATTGTTGTCCAATCAGTGAGAGCCAGGGTGATTTGGGTTTAAGACATGGTCCTTAAAAAAGAAATCTAGCCTGTAAACCCCAAGATATCTTGTGAGGGTTTCAGTGATTAAAATCGATATTCTTTCGGGCTTAGTACCCACAGTAAGGGTATGATGCCCTATACAAACAGGGGGAGAAGAGGGAGAGAAGGGAGAGACAAGAAAGAGGGAGGGAAGATAGGAAGGAAGGAAAGAAAGAAGGAAGGAAGGAAGGGAAGGAAGGAAGGAAGGAAGGAAGGAAGGAAGGAAAGAAGAAAGGAAGGAAGAAAGGAAGGAAGGAAGGAAGGAAGGAAGAAGCATTGCCCAATCAGAATTGGCCAGTTGGGTCCCCAGTTGGGCAGCTACTACTGCTCACAGAACTTTGTAGGTCTTTAATTCTCAAAGAGGACCAATGACAGCAGGAAGCCTATGTCCTGACTTGCAAATGAATTGGATTTAAGTGAGGCAGGGCTGTGCAAAGTCACTACTCTCACTCTCTCCTCTGGAGCCCTCTGGGTCCAGTGGCAAGATATAGATTTGGGTGACTGGAGATGACCCTGGATGCAGTGGGAGACCTTGGCCTTTTTAAGCTAAAGTCTTTCCCAGGTCTCAGGAAAGAAGGAAGGAAGGGAGGGAGGGAGGAAAGAAAAAAGAAAGGAAAGAAAGAAGGAAGGAATTTGAATTTAGGGGAAGTCTGATTTCAATTACTGTGTTAGACATTCATTAACTGTACGACTATGAGCATATCTCGACTTCTCAGTGCCTTCCTTTCCTCATCTATAAAATAAGCATTGTTTTAAAAAAATTTACATTTTTATTTAAAGTTTTGAATTCCAGATTCTATCTTTTGGAGGCTTTGGATGTTGGAGGTTTGACTATTCTGTCTCCTTCTGTGTGTGTTTTGATCTTCCTTGTCATAATAGTAACTTTTTATGGCCAGAATATTTTTTCTATTGTTTGCTCATTTTCCAAGTCTATTTCTTGACTTTCAACTCCTTGATAAAATGGGTTTCTGCTTCTAGGGTGGAGGGTGCAGCTGTTTTCAGAGATACTTCTAGGGACCTGTAAACTTTCAGTCCTTCCAAGGTGGTATGATCTAAAGAGAGATGTGTTTACTACTTTCCTGGCCTGTGTTCTGTCTGGTCTGTGAGTGAACACAAACACTCTTTTTTTGCCCTGGAACTCTGATGAGGTCCCCTGTTCCACTATGGCCCACAAGCTCTGGTGTTCTAGTGCTCCTCCTCACCCTGAGGATGCCACCCAGGACTAGGGGTAAAGCAACAGAGTCCTGCCCCCAGTGCCAGCAAAGAGATCCTTGTAATCTCCTTCTGACCATTTGCTCTACCCCTTATCATCTGCTAACTGAGAGCTCCAGAAGCAGCTGCTGATGCTGCTGATTCAGTGACTCCCAAAGTCCTCTATTGGTTTTCTCTGACCTGGTCTGCCCTGGTACAGCCTTCACTGGACTGTGTTCTATTCTCACCAGGGTGCAACAGATCTTTCATTTCCCGATCTTGCAAGTTTTCTTGTGCTGGAAAATTGTTTCACCTAATCCTTCTGTGGGTTCTGCTGCTCCAGAATTTGTTTTAAGGCATTATTTAAAGGCATTATATCTTTTTTAGGAGTTTTGCTGAGAGCTCAGGCAAGTTCCCACCTTTTCTCCACCAGCTTGGCTCTGCCTCTGAAACTGAATCTTTAAGAAGTAAAGTGTGTGTGGGGGGGGGAGCCAAGATGATGGGGTAAAAGCAGTGACTTGCTTGACCTCTCCCCTAAACCTTTTCAAATACTTGTAAAAAAATGGCTCTAAAGAAATTCTAGAGCTGCAGAACCCACAAAAAGACAGAGTGAAACAAATTTCCAGCCCAAGACAACCTGGATGATTGATTAGAAAGGTCTATTGCACCAGGCTGAGAAAGGAATGCAGTTCAGTGTGGGCACACAAACAAAGAACAGACCTTAGCTAACCTGGAGCAGGCCTTAGGGGATTGAATCACGGACATCTGTGGCAGTTTCCAGACTTTTCAACCCACAAGCACCAAAGACAACTTAGCAGGTCAGTATGAAAGGTCTGTGACTGTGGTGAGAGAGAGAGAAGATTGGTCCCTGCCCCAGTTCCCAAGTTTGGCCACAGGGTGGTGGCTGCTTCAGGAGCTTCTGGCCCACAGATTGAGGGGGAATTGAGTGGCTGATCAGAGAAGGATTGCAGGGATCTCTTTGCTGGTGCTGAGGCAGGATTCTCTTGCTTCACCTGTGCTTGGATTTGGGTCACAGGTCTGGGTGGCTGTCCTGGGGCAAGAAGGAGCACTGGCATGATACAGCTTGTGCTTTGGTAAAGAGGAATTCCTCCTCACAGTTCCAAGGCAGAAAAGAGTGCTTGTGGTCACTCATAGCCCAGAGCATAGGCCAGGAAAGGTGCAAACACCTCACTCTTGATCATAGTACCTTGGAAGAACTGAAAATGTACAGGTCCCTAGAAATATCTCTGAAAATAGCTGCACAAAACCCCTGAAATGTGGGACAGTACATTCTCCACACTAGGAGCAGACCCCTACCTTAACACAGAGTTTATAACTCAAGTAATTGGCTGGGATCATGAGCAAACTGTGCAAAAAGTCAGACCATAGAATCTTTCTTTGGTGACAAACATTCGCATCTTTGGGTTTATCGTATATAGTATTTCTATGGTCGTTTACTAAAATGTAATTTGTACCTAATCCATTCCACTAATCCACCAATCTATTTCTTAGCCCAGACCAAATTATTTTGATAATTACTGCTGTATAATATGTTTTAAGATCTTCTTCCAGGTGAATTTTGCTATTTTTTTAGCTCTATAAAATTTTTTTGATAGTTCTATTGGTATAGTGCTGAATAAATAGATTTAGGTAGAACTATCATTTTTATTATATTGCCTCAGCCTACCCATGAGCAATTGATATTTTTTTCTAATTGTTTAGATATGACTTTATTTATGTGAGAAGTGTATCATAGTTGAGTACATATAATTCCTGGGTTTGTCTTGGCAGGTATTTTATATTGTCTAGAGGCGTTTTAAATGGAATTTCTCTATCTCTTCTTTCTTAGTCTTGTTGGTAATACATAAAAATGCTGATATTAACGTGGGTTTATTTTGTATCCTATAACTTTGCTAAAATTGTTAATAATTTCAAGTAGTTTACTAGTTGATTTTCTAGGATTTTCTAAGTATAACATCATATCATCTGCAAAGAGTAGTAGTTTTATTTCCTCATTGCCTATAATTCCTTTAATTTATTTTTCTTCTATTGCTATAGCTAATATTTCTGGTATAATATTACATAACAGAGATGAAATTGTGCCTCCTTGGTTCACCCCTGATTGTATTTGGAAAGCTTCTAGCTTATCCCCAATACAAGTAACACTTGCTGATGATTATAGATAAATATTACTTATCATTTGAAGGTAAGCTCAATTTATTCCTGTGCTCTCTAGTGTTTAATAGGAATGTTTGCTGAATTTGGTCAAAGACTTTTTCTGCATCAATTGAAAAAATCATATGAATTTTGTTAGATTTGTTATTCATGTGGTCAATTATGTTGACAGTATTCCTAATATTGAACCAGCCCTGCATTCCTGGTATACATCCCACCTGGTCATAGTGTAAGATCCTTGTGATATATTGCTGTAATCTCTTTGCTAGTATTTTATGTAAAATTTTTTGCATCATTATTCATTAGGGAAATTGGTATATAATTTTCTTACTCTGTTTGAACATTTCTCTAGTTTGGATATCAGCACCATATTTGTGTCACAAAAGGAATTTTGAAACACTCTTTCTTCACCTATTTTTCCAAATAGTTTATGTATTATTGGGATTACTTTTAGATGTTTGATAGAATTTGCTTGTGAATCCTTCTGTTCCTGGGGACTTGTTCAATTTCTTTTTCTAAGATTTGGTTATTTACGTATTTTATTTCTTCTTCTGTCATTCTGGACAATTTATATCTTTGAAATATTCACTTATTTCATTTAGATTCTCAAATTTATTGGTATTAATTGGGCAAAATAGCTCCTAATTATTGCTTTGATTTCCTCTTCATTAGTAGTGAATTCACCCCTTTCGGTTTTGATAATAGCAATTTGGTTTTCTTCTTTCATTTTTTAATCAAATTAATCAACGGTTTATCTATTTTATTGCTTTTTCCATAAAATCAGCTTCTAGTTTTATTTATTAGTTCAGTGGTTTTCTTACAATTTTATTAATCTCTCCTATCATTTTCCAGATTTCCAATTTTGTGTTTAATTGGGAGTTTTTAAGTTGTTCTTTTTCTAGTGTTTTTTTTAACTTGCATGCCCAGTTCATTGATCTGCTTTTTCTCTATTTCACTGATATAAGAATTTAAAGACAGAAATTTCCCCCTAACTACTGCTTTGGTTGCATTCCATAAATTTTGTTATTTTGTCTCATTGTTTTTATTTTCTTTAAGGAAGTTATCCATTATTTCCATGACTTGTTCTTTAAGTCACTAGTTTGTTTTTTCTTTCATAATTAGATTAGTTAATTTCCAATTAATTTCAACCCATTTTCCTATTGAATTATTATTAGACATAATTTTTAATGCATTATTATTGGAAAATGATGTGTCTACTATTTTGGCTTTTCTGCATTTAGTTGTAAGGTTTTTATGCCCTAATACGTAGTCAATTTTTGTGCAGGTGCCACGTATTGCTGAAAAAAGAAAAGATTTATTCCTTTCTACTCCCATCCAATTTTCTCTAGATATCTATCATATCTAACTTTTCCAGAATTTTATTCACCTCTTTAACTTCTATCTTGTTTATTTTATGCTTAGATTTATCTAATTCTGAGAGGGGGAAGTTGAGATCCCCCACCAGTGTAGTTTTGCTGTCCTTTTTTTCCTGTAACTCATTTAAACTTCTCTAAGAATTTGATGATATACCACTTGTTACATATATGTTTAGTATTGATATGACTTCATTGTCTATGGTACCTTTCAGCAAGATATGGTTTCTTTATCTCCTTTAATTAGATCTCTTTTTGCTTTTGCTTTTTCAGAGATCATGATTGCTACTCCTGCTTTCTTTGCTTCAGCTGAAGCATAATAGTTTCTTGCTCTAGCCTCTTACCTTTATGTTGAGTGCATCTCCCTGCTTCAAACAACTGCCAAATCCTGTGTAATCCTGACTGTAGCTCCATGACATTTGACTTTTTTTTGGCTGCTTGTGATACTTTTCTCTTGATCTGTGAGCTCTGGAATTTGACTATGATGTTCCTGGGAGTTTTCATTTTGGGATCTCTTTCAGGTGGCAATTAGTGGATTCTTTCCATTTCTATTTTGCCGTATTTGTTCTAATATATCAGGGAAGTTTTCTTTGATAATGTCATGAAAGATGTTGTGAAGGATTATTATTGTTTTATTATGATTTTCAGGTAGTCCAATGATTCTTATATTATCTCTCCTTTATATACTTTCTAGGTCAATTGTTTTTCCAATGAGAAATTTCATATTTTCTTATATCTCTTTTTACTTTTCTGAATTTGTTCATTTTATCTTGATGTCTCATAGAGTCATTAGTTTGCACTTGTTTAATTCTAATTTTTAAGGAATTGTTTTATTCAATGAGCTTTTTTTTAGGGGGTTATTTTCTTTGTATCTTTTCCCATTCTATTTAGCATTTTTTTTCATGATCTTATTGCTAATGCATTTCTTTTCCCAATTTTTCTTGTAATTACGTAACTTGCTTTTAAAAATTCTTTTGAAGCTCTTCAAGGAATTTTTTTGGGGCCTGAGTCCAAATTGGATTTTTCTTTGAGGCTTCACATGTAGCCATTTTGAAACTATTGTCTTCTTCTAATTTTATGACTTGATCCTCCCTATCACTATAGTAACTTTCTATAGTCAAGATTTTTTTTTTTTTGCTCATTTTCCTCTGCCTTTTTGTGACTTGCAGTTTTCATATGAGAGTTGGGCTTTGGTCTGGGCATTGTCCCAAGCTTCTTGTGCTAGCTTTCTGGTTCTTACTGCTGGCTTTCACTGGGCTTTGGGGCTTACTGCTTGCTTTCTCTGGAGGGTAGGCTTCCCTTCTGGCTTGTACTGGGGAGGTCCCTTCTGTCTTGTACTAGAGAGGGTGGGGCTTTTCAATTTGACTCCCCTGGGGTTTAGCTGGTGGCCTGCTTCAGGGGTGGGGTCCTGCTGCTGGGTTGCTATGGAAACAGGGCCTCTCTACTAGAAGGCCCTGGAGGAGTAATTTTGTTTCTGATCTTCCTGAGGGATGGGCACTGCTGCTGGGTTGCTATGGAAATAGAGTCTCTATGCTGGCAGGCCTCTGGGTACAGCCAAAGGAAGAGGCTTCACCACTGGTCAGCAATGGGGTCAGGGCCTGGATGGTGGCTTGTGCTGGGGCTGGGGTCCCTGATATGGGTCCCTGCTATGCTGTTCAGATTGCTTACTTGCCCTAGGGGGCTGTTGGTTTATAGAGTGGGGCCTCCCTGATGGATTGCCCCAGGTTTGGAGCCTTGCTGTAGTACCCCTGCTGTTAAGCTGGCTGCTGCTGTTGCTGCTCTTCTTAGACATCCCTCCTATTCCTCCCATCCCAGTGAGAATGACTTTTGCTGTGGTGCTGGTGAACTGCTTCCCTGTTCTGAGATCAATGTTGAGGCAATTTTCTAGTTGTTTGGAGCGGGGGATTTGGGAGGGCTTCAGAGAGATCCTTCCTCACTCAGTCATCTTGGCACTGGAAGTAGCTTAAATGAGTATTCTAATATCTCTTGTTACCTACCTCAAAAAAATGGTTTTGAGGGAAGAACTTTCTCAATTTTAAATTAATCAACTAAGATGTGTTATTATTGTGGAAAAGACAAATGATGCAATGGAGAGAATACTCCACCTGGGACTAAAGGAAACATTGTTTCTAATTCTGCCTCTGTCATTTCTGATCTTTTTGATCATATCTTTTACTTAGTTTTTAATTCCTTTTTCTGTATTTGTAATCAAAAGTTTTAACTCGTGTCTCACAAAACATGCTACAAATGATATGAAAAATATGTCTTCTATAGTCACTTGTAATTTCATCCACACAATATGCATTTAAATTTAAGGCAAGGTTTTTTTTTTCTATAATTAAAAATTGATTTTGAAATGATTTCCTCATGGTGCATCATTTTCCTCATCTGTAAAATGGGAATAGTAATAACATATGCCTCAAAGCATATTGTGGGGATCAAGTGATATGAAATAAGTAAAGCACTTTGTAAACCTTGAAGTGAGACATAAATACAAGCTGAAGTCATTGTTATTAAAAATAATACATGAATTTATGTAGAAACAACTAAATTCCTTGAAACCTCTTAACATTTCCATTGTCCTATCTAAATAGGTTTTCTCTTTATGTTTTAAAATTGACATCATCCCTTCACAAATAATAAAGTTTTCTTTCAGCTTTCTATTTTTCCATGATTAGGCTTGAAGGAGCATCAAACATTATATGTTTAATGGAATTTTGCCTTTGAACCTGATGTAGACAAAACCAACCCCCCCCCCCAAATACAGTAAATTCTTTTCACAATTTTTTTTCCAAGGTATAATGATGAGTGACACCAGTGGCCACTGCAGGTTTTATGAGTTATTGCAAATCAATATGAAATATTATTTTTTAAAATATGAATCAAAATTCTACCTTAGGGGAACATTGTAATGAATTATTAGCATTATGTTATTTATATGTTCTGTTTTAAAACATATAGATTTATATTTTTTTGTTGTATTTCATCCTTAAAAAAGAAGATAAATTTAAACAGCTGAAATATTTTCAAAATGCATTAAGTTGATGAAATCTTAACCAATACTTTTAGTGTCTTTTACACATTCTGATTAAATAAAGGATTATTTACTATACAACACTCTTCTTGAAAGCCAATATTGTAATTCTTTTCATTTGATCTAGTGTAACTCATACCATGGAAAGAAATGAGAAGACTTATGTTTTTTCTCCCATGATAATGACCTTTCCTTTCTTCTATCTCTAAAAAAGGACCTACTCTGACAAGAAGAAAAGGTTCTTTGTGATGATCTGCAGTGAGGAAGACTTCTATGATTCTAAAGGCCCTAACTGAAAGAAGGAGGTAGATCTTGATACTAATCTTTATTTTTTTCCCCCATTTGACAGTTCTCTTACTGGATGGCCATATTGTGTTCTTTCTTTGGTTCTTTCACAAAATCAGTGTCATCAACAGATCTTTAAGTTCAACAAAAGAAAAATTCAGATTTGTTCTTTATATGTTGAAGCTTGCTTCAATTTATTGTTGTTGATCTATTTTCCAAGGTTACCACCATAGACTGTACAGTCTAATGGATAGGAGTCACCATGAAGTTTGGTTGTCTTGACTTAAAAGGCTAGGTTCAGATTTTCACTGGTAGATTGAGTTTTCCCTCTAAAAGTTGTCAGCTCTTTTGTTCTTCCAGTTTAAATGCCTCTACTGATGTACACAAATATTTTTTAAAGAAAATTATTGATAGCTTTTAATTTGTTGTATCATGGCAATTTTCTGCAGCCCTTCCCAATCCCACAGAGACTTCTCATATAACAAATGTATTTTTAAAGACAAAAGAAAAAGAATAAAAAAGTCATCATGAAAGTATATGCAACCTGCACTTGGAGACCTCTAACCTTTGCAAACAAGATGAACTTGAATGTCTTCTCATACGCCTTGTTTTGAAACATTTTTTCTTTACAGTTTTTCAACATTCACTTTAACTATATATATATATATATATATATATATATATATATATATATATATATATATATATATATGTATATGTGATTGTTCTCTTCTAACATTGTTATATTCACTGAACTATTCATTTCTAGGAATTTATTGTTAATTTTCATTCAGGAATTATCTTTTCATTGTGCAAGCTAAAAGGATTTTTTTTGTTACTGTGTTATGGTCTATAAAACGTGTTTATGGCTTTTTGTGCTGCTTGTGGTATCTTTGTAAAAGTTACATGGGGTGCTGAAAAATATGAATATCCTTTTAACTAGGCCATTTAGAAAAACCTGTGTCTTTTACCTTTAGTTTCTCTAGCAATTTGTTCAACTATATTTTGTTTGTTTCTCTTTCTCAACTCAAAAGTGAGAGAACATTTAAAAGACCTTTGTTTATTGTATTACTATGTCTCCACACATTTTTCCTTTATAAATTTACATGCTACGGTTTATGGAGCATGATTTTAATATTGATATTGACTTGTTCCTATCAAGATGATGTATTTTTCTTGCTTATCTTACTTATCTCTTTTTATATTTTGAATATATTTGAATGACTTTTTTTTGGTCTGATGCATGGACTACAATTCCTGTTTTGATTTGTTATCTGATCATCTCATCTCATCTGATGCAAAACAATTATTTTGTTCCTTTTTTTTTTTTTGCACGTGGCCCTGTAAATAAGAGATTGTGGGGTTTTGTTTTCTTGTCTAATATGTAACCCATTAAATCATTTAATCCATTTGCTTCTAAAGTTAGGTAAATTAGGTTTATATTTCCTCTATTTGTCTCCAATACTTGTTTTTTGTTTCTAATTTACAATTTTACCTCTCCTCCTTTATAAGTAGAGCATTTTGTATCATCAGTAATTTTAGCTTAATCTGCCGTAAGTCAACCCTATTCCACTGATCCTTCTCCTCACCTCATTCATTTCTCCTTTCCCTAGTTTTACAGTTTCATATAACTCACAGTTCCTTTTTCTTTCTTTTTTCCCTTTATCAAGTCTCTCCCCTCATCTGTCCTCCCCTCCCTTGTCCTCCTGTCCCCTTTAATGTCTTCCCCTGTCCTCTCTCCTCTCTCCTCTCTCTGTCTTTATATCTCTTGCCTAACCTCCCTCATATCTATTTGTATTCCTTCTCTTTAATTTTTATTCTGTATATATCTATTATGACTACTTAATGTCTGTTTCCATTTTTGTATTTCAAGTTGCCTCAAATATAAGTGTTATTTAATAAATAGTTATGAATAACTAATTCGTTAAATGCTTATTGATAGATTGACATGGTCTTTTTGCAAATGCATGAACACTGCAATGTTAGATGAATGATTATTCTGTGAAACAATGTTTCTAGTTGCTTTTAGATGCTCAATAAAACCACTTCTAGCCACTGTTTGTTTGTCTTTCCAAGGAAACCCTGTGAACTGAAAATATTTCCTTTTAATAGGAACTGTCTCTTGTCTATTATTTAAAGCAAGTATATCAAGATTTATACAATTCACATTCATCAGTAGTATGCCTACTCATTTGTCAATGGACAAGAACGGCACATTTGAAGTAACAATAGCTGAGTTATATCTTCTAGACTATGTAAAAACCGAGAATCATCTTATTGATTTTCAGCCAGCCTGCTTCCATCATTTCAGAAGCAGAAGAGAATTTTTAAAGGATGCATCCCCATTTTTAAAAAAATTTTTCTGCAGTTGCTGTGGACCAAAAATGCCAAGTGATAAACTTGGTGGTTACAAATGAGTATGGATTTTGACCAATATTAACTAGGAAGTGAAAAGTAAGCTTAAGATCATTTAGAAAATTGCTATTATACATTAAAAACCCCATACATTTTCCTAAAATTAAGGACCATATTTTAATGCCAATATTTTTACTGTGTTGTCATGGAAACACTTTGGTCTGTGATGCACTAAAATGGGCAGGCAGGAAATGAATGGTAAAAAATAAATAATAAAATGATGAGGGTGGACAGGCTGAAATGCCATATATAAGGAATCTGAAGATAGACCTAAGTAAAATGCATAATCTAAGAAATGTAAGACATAAAAGAAAGTGATCTGTCCATATGATGAGTGATGTATAACCAATCAATGACACATATTCTGTATTGGTATCTTTTTTTAAAAAAAACTAGTATTTTATTTCTCCAGTTACATGTAAAAACAATTTTAACATGCATTTTTAAAACTTTTGAGTTCCAAATTTTCTCCCTTGCTCACCCCTCACCCCCTTTAATTGAGAAGGCTGGCAATTTGATATATATATATTATACATGTACAGTCATGCAAAACATTTTTACATAAATCATGTTGTAAAAGAAAATAAAAAAACCAATTTTTAAAAGACCCTCAAGAAAAATAAAGTAAAAAACAAAATTATGCTTGAATCAATATTCAGATACCATTAGTTCTTTCTTTGGAGATGGATAGCATTTTTCATCATAAGTCCTTCCGAGATGTCTTACATCATATTACTGATGAGAATAGCTAATTCATTCACAGCTGATCATCTTATGGTATTTCTTTGTACACAGCACATTTCACTTTGCATCAGCTTAGGTAGGTCTTTACAGGCTTTCCTGAGAGCATCCTGCTCATCATTTCTTATAGCATAATTGTATTCCATCATAATCACATACCACAATTTGTTCAGTCATTCCCCAATTGATGGGCATCCCCTCGATTTCCAATTCTTTGCCACCAGAAAAAAAAAAACTACTAGAGATATTTTTTCTATGTACAGGTCCTTCCCTTTTTTGTTTGTTTGTCTTTTGTGATATAGACCTAGTAGTGGTATTGCTAGCTCAAAGGGAGAGCATGGTTTTATAGCCCTTTGGGCATAGCTCCAAATCGCTCTACAGAATGGTTGAATCAGTTCACAACTCCACCAACAGTGCATTTAAGTCTCATGTTTTTCACATTCCCTGCAATATCTGTCCATGACTTTTTCTGTCTTATTAGTCAATCTAATAGGTATGAGGTAGTACCTCAGAATTATTTTAATTTGCATTTCTCTAATAATTAGTGAGTTAGAGCATTTTTTCATACGGCTATAAAGAGCTTTGATTACTTCATCTGAGAACTGTTCATATGTTTTGGTCATTTATGAATTGGGGAATGACTTATTTTTGTGAATTTGACTCAGTTCTCTATATGTTTGAGAAATGAATGCTTTATCAGAGAAACGTGCTTCAATTTTTTTTTCTGCTACTATTGCTAACTGTATTTCCCTCCATCCTATTTCCCCATGTTTATTCTATTCTCTCCTTTCACTCTATCCCTCCTCAAAAGTGTTTTACTTCTGGGTACTGACTCCTCCAATTTGCCCTTCTATCACCTGCCCCCATCTTCTCTTGTCCCCTTCACTTTTTACCTTCCTGTAGGCTACAATAGATTTCCGTACCAATTGAATGTGCATGTTATTCCTTCTATGAGCCAATTCTAATGCAAGCAAGATTCCCTCACTCCTCCTCACCTTCCCCCATTCCTTTCCACTATAAAAGCTTTTTCTCACCTCTTTTATGTAAGATAATTTGTTCCATTCTACCTCTCCCTTTCCCTTTCTCTCAGTATATTCCTCACCCTTTGATTTTATTTTTTAGATAATCATCCCTTCATATTCAATTCACACCTGTGTTCTCTGTCTATATGTAACACTTCTAACTCCCCTAATAATGAGAAAGTTCTTATGAGTTACAAGCATCATCTTCCCATGTAGGAATGTAAACAGTTTAACCTTATTAGGTTTTTTATGGTTTCCCTTTCTTGCTTTCTCTTTTTTTATGCTCCTCTTGAGTATTTATTTGGAAGTCAAATTTTCTTTTCAGCTGTGGCCTTTTCATCAAGAATGCTTGAAAGTCCTCTACTTCATTGACTTTCCATTTTTTTCCCCTGAAGGATCATGCTCAGTTTTGCTCAGTAGGTGATCCTTGGTTATAATCCTAGTTCCACTGCCCTTGGAAATATCATATTTCCAGCTCTCTGATCTTTTTCATTTAAAAGCTGCTAAATCTTGTGTTATCCCAACTGTGGATTCATGATACTTGAATTATTTCTTTCCGGCTGCTTGCAATAGTCTCTCCTTGACCTGGGAGCTCTGGAATTTGGCTATAATATTCCTGGTGGTTTTCATTTTGGTATCTCTTTCAGGAGGTAATTGGTGGATTCTTTCAATTTCTATTTTACCCTCTGGTTTTAGAACCTCAGGGCAGTTTACCTTGACAATTTCTTGAAAGATGATGTTTAGGCTCTTTTTTTGATGATGGCTTTCAGGTAATCCAATAATTTTTAAATTATCTCTCCTGGATCTATTTTCCAGGTCAGTAGTTTTTCCAGTGAGATATTTCATGTTGTCTTCTATTTTTTCATTCTTCAGTTCTTTTTAATTGTTTCTTTATTTCTCATAAAGTCATTAGCTTCCATTTGTTCAACTCTAACTTTTAAGGAATTATTTTCTTCAGTGAACTTTTGTGTCTCCTTTTTCATTTTACCAATTCTACTTTTTAAGGAGTTTTTGTTGTTGTTGGGTCTTTTTAAGTGAATTTTTGTTCACTGCCACCCAGGAGTGGGACCCAGATCCAATTATGGGTAAAGCAACAGAATCCTGTCCCCCAGTGCTAGCAAAGAGACCCCTGTAAACTCTTTCTGACCAGTTGTTTGACTCTCTTACCATCTGGGACTGAGAGTTCAGCTGTTGCTGTTGATTCAGTAGCTCCCAAGGCCTGCTCCTGGTTTGCTGGGGCTGGGCCCATGCTGGCGTGGACTACACTGTACTGTGCTCCACTCTCACCCAGATGTGACAGACTTTTCCTCCTGACCTCCTAAGTCATCATTGGCTGGAAAATAATTTCACCTTGTCCTTATGTGGGTTCTGCTCCTCCAGGAATTGTTTTGTAGCATTATTTAAAGATGTTCCAAGTGGTTTTGAGGAGAGCTCAGGTGAGTCATTGCATTTTCTCTGCTTGGCTTTCCCCCCAAAATTTTCTGTATTGTTACCTTTACAGCATCAAAAGAAAGTAAGTACCCTCCAATCCCATTGCTCACTATGGAGAGTGGACTCCTATAGCAAAGTTGAGAGAAGACAGGGATAAATTGCACAGAAAGGGCAGGTAATTATGGGCTGTGATCTAACAAATGGAATTACCTTGATATCAATGAGATCACTGAATCGTTTGAATATTTGAGTTTCATTTTCCTCATCTGTAAAACAGAGCCTCTTGTACCTATCTTGGAATGTGGTAAGGTCAAATGAGGAAATGCATGTAAAATGACCTACAAACTTTAAAACAATAAATGAAATGGGGGACCATTATAATTTTATATGAAGTCCAAGTATCTAACTATCAGCAGCTTCCTTTTAATCCTAGTTTTGCCCCTAAGGGGAAAAACAGAGCCTTTAACATATGACAGCTTTCTTATTATTTTTTCAAGACAGTTGTCCTGACATTCTTAAATCCTTTCTTTCATGTTATTCATAGCAAAAGTTGTTAGTTCAGTGTTGAGCTTTTCAGTTCAACAAGCAAAAACAAGAAAACATGGTTATTGTTTTGATTTATAACGCTGCACCTTTCAGCAAAAGTTCCTTGGGGCACTACTACATCAGAAATATTCAGTAACATGCAACTACAAAAATAGAAACACCACATTCTTACATCAGAAGATCATAATTTAAACATTGTTTTTAAAAATTAAAATGGATTTCATAGAACATCCTTTCTTAGAAGAGTCTGGTTAGGGAGGCATAATGAAGATGGCAAAGTTGAAGCACCAACACAGCTAAGCTCTCTGCCAATTCCCCTAAACAATTTTAGAATAATGCCTCAAAGCAAATTCTGGAGTGGTAGAGACAACAAGAGGCCAGTTAGACATTTTTCTTCCCCAGCCTAACAAAATTTAGGAGGTCCACACAACTCTATTGCCTATATACAGTTCTGGGCCATAGAGCCAGGCGGATAGGATCTTGTGGTCCTTCAAAAGAAGAGCTTGTAGTCACAGTTCCAAGGCAAAGAAAAGTACTAACACTTGCAACCATAGGGGAACAGGGGCCCTGCTAACAGTTCCAGAGGTAATAGTTCCAGGGATAAGAGGATAAAAGCATTTGGGTGTGCAGAGGAATTGGTGCCTTCCTAGGTAGACCAAAGGATAGAACAGGAAAGCAGTGACCACACATTTCCCCAGATCACCTTACCTTGGAAGCATTGAAAACATAAAGACTTCTAGAACTGTCTCTTAAAAAAAAAATCTAAAGCTTAGGAAAGTGCTTCCCCACCCTAAACTGAGTCAAGCCCAATTTTATTATAAAATTCAAAATCAATACATAGGCTGGAAAAAGGAGAGAAAAAGAAACTTGACCTTAAAAAGTTACCACAGTGTCAGGGAAGATGAAGACGCAAATTCAGAAGAAGAAAACCACTAGGAAAGCTTAAGAAAAAAAATTAACAAACAGGAAAGAAGGAAAAGAAGGGGATAAGAGAAAGGGGCTGGGACAAAAGGACAGTAGATTAAGAGAGTTAGTGGTCAGAAGCAAAACAACCTTTCGAGGAGTGACAGACTAAAAGACAGAGAGAAGTATAAACAAAAGCAAGTAATAACCATAACTGTGATTGTTAATGGGATGAACTCACCCATAAAAAGGAGGCAGATAGCAGAATGGATTAGAAACAAGCATCCAAAAATGTATTCTTTACAAGAAATACACTTGAAACAGAAAGACATGCAGAGTTAAAATAAGGGACTGGACCAAAATAAATTATGCTTTAGCTGAAGTAAGAAACACATGATCTCAGACAAAGCAAAAGTAAAAATAGACTTCATTAAAAGAGATAATCAGAGAAACTACATTTTTCTAAAAGGCACTACAGACAATGAAATAGTATCAAATATTTTGCAGCTAATTTCTCTGATAAATGAATCATTTCTCAAATATATGGGAAATGGAATCATTTTTTTAAATAAGAGCCATTCCCCAATTGATAAATGGTCAAAGAATGTAAACACAGAAGCAAAGTTATCTATTGCTATATTAAAAAAAGGGAAAAAAAGCTCTATATCACTACTGATTAAAAAAATATAATTAAAACAACTCTGAAGTATCACTTCACACCCATCAAAAATGACAAATGCTAAATGAGATAAAAGAAAATAGGTACTGAACTGTTGCTCAAGTTTAGAACTGGTCTAATCGTTCTGGAGAACAATTTGGAACTATGGTCAAAATGCTATAAAACTGTACATACCTTTTGACACAGCAATAACATTACCAGGCCTATATCTCAAAAAAATCAAAGAAAAAAGAAAATGACTTATATGTGCAAAATATTTATTACAACTCTTTTTGTGTTGACAAAGAATTGGAAATTGAGAAGATGACCATCAATTTTGGAATGGCTGAAAAAGTCATGGCATATTATTCTGATGGACTACTATTGGGCTGTGAGACATAGTGAGGGAGATGGTTCCAGGAAAAAAACATAACTGGAAAGACATATATAAATTAATGAAAAGTGAAGTGAGCAGAACCAGATGCTAGTTGCACATGCTAACAGCAGTATTGTAATGATGATCAACAGTGAAAGACTTAGCTAATATGATCAATACAATTATCCAAGATAGTTCCAGAGGATTCAAGATAAAAGTGCTATCTACCTCCTAAAAGAGAACTGATGAAATCTGAGTATAAGTAGAAATATGATTTTTTCACTTCCTTTATTTTTGTGCATAATGGCTAATATGGAAATATATTTTGAATGATTTCACATGTATAATGATATCCAATTGCTTGCCTTCTGTGTGTTGGGGGAAGGTTAGGAGGGAGGAAGAGAATTTTGAACTCAATTTTTAAAAAAAAAATGAAAAATTTGATTAAAAAAAAAAAGAAGAACCCTGATAAAAATATATAGGCCTTGTATGTGGTCTTAAGATCATCATACTCAGACTCATATCTAACAGAAAAGACAGTGAAAACCCTTTATGGAAAATATTTAGAGATGAAATTTGAGGAGGGCCACAAAGAAAAGAGTGAATTCTATGATTTTTAGGACCATGATGCTTAAGAAATGGTGATCTCTAGAATAACTAGAAAGGAAGGAATAGCATCGCTACATAAAATTGTTTCAAGACTAGAGAGGGAATAGGAGGGTTCTATAGTGATTATGACCAAGGAGGAACTTTTGAAAACTGGTGCTCACCAAAAATAATCTTATACATAATACAGAGTGATAAGTAAAAAATAAGCAACAACTGGAAGGTAATTTTCAAGTGGAATATCTTCATGATTCATATTTTCATTTTAAAAAGAAATGCAGTACTCTTCTGAATCAAGTTGGCCTGCAGAATATTTGTATGACATTTGCTGGTCTTGATTCAGGTTAATGTCATTAGATAGCTCTCCTAGGGTCAATTCAGTTCAGGGTAAATTTCCCAAGATGGTTCCCCCATTATTTTGAAACACTGATCAAGAAAGAAAATGCATTTTCCTGAGGCTTCATGAGATACTGAATATGGGAAGTTTACAATGTTGCTTGTTAGTTCTCTCCAGGTACTTATTCTTATTGATTTTTTAATATTTATACAGAATATATTATTCAAGAATAGAACACACTTTCAAGGATATTGTCAGCCACTAGGGTTCTAGTTATAAGACATTATATTGGCTTCCAGTACAAGAAATTTTAGGAGATTTCAAGGTACGGTATCAAGAAAGACCATACTATGCCTGGTACAGAACCCCGAAATATAACCATCTTCCCAATATAATTTCTTATTGTTGTCATTCGAATTATTTTAAGGAAACAAAACTTCCTTGGAATTAGTTCTTCAATTTCATATATAGAATATGAGCGTATAGGTGATATGAGTCTCTTTTTCTCATTCAGAGGTCTAAAGAAAGCAATCTTTCATGACTCAGAGGAAATCACCATAGTTATATGTATAGTCTTTAAGGAAATCAAAGTACAGATTTTGTCATGGTGAAGACTATTTTTAAAGGAGTTGCATGTGTTATTGGACTTACTACCTTGCCATTTATCTCTATTTCTAAGCCCCCTGTGTCTACTCCTTTGCCACATCCTTCCAAATTTCTTCAATTATGTTTGTATGAAGGCAGCTTTATTTGAACTAAGCTGAAAATTCAGTCAAACAGTAGTCAGATTTGTTCTTGGTATTTGTTAGATTTGACTTGGGATAAATAATTGAACACTGGTCAGAACCAAGGAGTGCTCATTATTACTGTTTCAATATTAAATTGGAAAGAGGTGTCCAGTGCAATGTTAAATGGCCCTGGGACATTTGCCAACTTTATCATTAACTTGGATAGAGGTATAATTGTTACATAGCAGATTTGCCAGTAACACAAACCTGGATATCACAGAGTCCAGATTCAAAAATATATTGACTGGTTAAGTATTTGTGCTACGTAAAAAGAGATAACTTTGAAGTGAGCAGAACCAGAAGAACATTGTACACAGTAACAGCCACGTTGTGTGATGATTAACTTTGATAAAGTTAATCCTTCTCAGCAATGCAATGATCTAAGACATCTCCAAAAGTCTCATGACAGAAAATGCTATCTACATCCAGAGAAAGAACTATGGAATTAGAATGCAGATAGAGGCAAACTATTTGTTCTTTTTTCTCTTCTGTTTTGTTTCCTCTTTCTTGTGGTTCTTCCGATTAGTTCTAATTCTTCCTTACAATATGATTAATGTGAAAATATGTTTAATAGGAATGTATATGTAGAACTTCTATCATATTGCATACCGTCTTGGGAAGGGAGAGCAGGAGGGGGAGAAAAGTTTAGAACTCTAAAGTGTATGGAAGTGATTGTTGAAAA
Source organism: Phascolarctos cinereus (assembly GCF_003287225.1). Taxonomy (NCBI): domain Eukaryota; kingdom Metazoa; phylum Chordata; class Mammalia; order Diprotodontia; family Phascolarctidae; genus Phascolarctos; species Phascolarctos cinereus. Next base: position 420,330,155 of record NW_027555847.1, read on the forward strand.
CTGAAAATAAATTAATTAAAAATGATGGAAAAATGAGATAACTTTTAATATGGATTAATAAAAGATAGAGGAGCAACTAGATGGCACAATGGATAGAGCACCAGGTCTGGAGTCAGGAGGACCTGAGTTCAAATGTGGCCTCAGACACGTAATGCTTACTAGCTGTGTGACTCTGAGCAAGTCACTTAACTCCAATTGCCTTGCAATAAAAAAAAAACTGTTCAAAAACTCAATTTCACAAGGTGAGACAGTCATGGATAGAGAACAACTCATTTGAAAAATAACTAAGAGTTTCAGTGAACTGTGAGCTCAATAGGATTCAAAAGGAAGATAATATAAATTAGCTTATATTAAGAGAGGGATAATATCCAGGATTTTTGTGGTAATAGCTCTACTATTCTATGCCATAGCAGTCAAGTATATGACATATGAGTTTAAAGTGAATGACTTGAGAAAGTTTCACCTTAATATGGGAAGATATGAGCAATTTGAAAGTCGCTTTTAAACATCTGAAAGGTTGCGATTAGAAAGAAGGATTAACCTTACTCTATTAGATCCCAGAAAGGGTGGGGTGGGGGGAGGAAAAGAAATAGGAAAAGAGTCAGCATTTGGCTACCCACAACTGAAGTCATCCAAAAGTGGAATGGGTGATGAAGGGTGCTGAAGGCTCCTCTACTCTGGGGTCCTCAAACAAAGCTTAGATGAACTTGTAAGGTGTAGTGTTGAGGGAGCTCTTTATCAGGTACATGTAGTACTACATGGCCTTCAAGGTCTCTTCTGATTCTAAGATTCTGATCTCTGATATTTTCTCATCAACCTGTTTACTCTCAGTCTTATGTTTCCTGTTATGTCCTCACATATTTTTCCCATTGTTATTTTACCTGTAGTGGCTTAGATTTTGAATTCTTTATGCAGCTATATGAATAACGATTTCCGCAAATATTCAATAAGATAGCTACCATTGTAAAATCATTAAGCATTAAGAAAATCCTCACATGAAAGAATTTTAAAGCATTTCTCACAAAGTACCTCCCTCTTAAATCCAATCCAGAAGTTGTTCTAGACTAGTGCCTACCAGGATTGATTGTACACAGTAGGCATTGAATAAATAAATGTGTTGAATGAAGGGATGCGGGAATGAAGGAATGAATCTGAGGTGGACATTATTTCTGAAAGCCAAACTTTCCCACCTGCATGGCGTGTTACCTTGGGCAAATCTCTTAACTTCTTTTGTAAAATAAGTGGGTTTAATGACATGATTTCTAAGTGCCATTCCAGCACTAACATTCTGTGATTCTGTGATTTGTGGTATCCCTTCTCTCCATGGGATCATATAGTCACAAAGAAGATGTATATTTGTCTTCCCTGACTGATCACATAAGTAGTTTAATATTGCTACAGTGGGCAACTGTGAATTAAAATGTTCTATGTGTTTCAAATCCATCTTCCCATGCTATTATTTTATTATGCAGGGTGTCCAAACTGAACTCATGCAAAAATGAACCTAATTTTTCCTGAGTAATGTCAAAGAGCAGCAGGAGCTACATCTGTGATACAGTGTTAAAAAGCTGAAATATATTAAGTTTACAAGTGTATGCGTGTCTAGCACATCCATCAAAGAGTGAGGTTTTATTGCTGGAATGAAGGTCCATTTATATTCATGTAAAACCAACATGTGGCTCATCACCTTTTGGAAATGGTTTACACATGTTAAGAGAATGAAGTGTTTGAAAACTTTCTGACTGGAATATCACCTGGATAGCAACATAATCAATTAAATCCCAAGTATTGGCCATATCAATTCCTCCAATCTAGGCTGTGGTTAATTTGTGTTGTATTGAGTGGTTCCACTATTGAAATGTAGACTTTGTCTTACCCTCTTTTGCTACCTGTAATCTCTATATGGATGGAATGAACTTGGTTTCTTTGATTCCTTAAACATAATCTTGAAAATGTATTCATAAAACAAACATTTGTATATTATCCCTTTTTATTGCTTTTCAGAGGAACAAAACTTTCCTTCAACACGTAACTATAACTATAATCAAGAATCCTAGACACATACAATTTAAGAAGTGTTCTGTCACTCAGTCAGTATTTATTAAACTCTTACTGTGTGCCTGGCACTGTCCAAAGACCTGGAAATAGAAAAAAAAAAAAGGAGAAAGACATCCATCTAAGAACTTACATTCTAATAAGAATAAGACAATGCACGAAAAAAAGCTGAAATACAGGAGAGTGGGAAGAGAAGATATCAGTGTACAATAGAGAAAAGTCCTGTTGAAAAGTTAGTAGGCCCTTTGTGCTCTGTACTTGAAATGTTCAATTCTCCTATAGAGAAGCCCATCAAAAAAAGCTGGTTATTTCTATTGTCAATTCCTAAGTGTGACCTTAGCAGATTTATCCTAAATATAGATATGTTAAAATGCATCCTCACAATTAATTCTTATTTCTGATGAATCCTTGCCTTTACTTGTGGTCACCATTATAAGCAAATGCTCAAAATTAAGAATCTTTTAGCTTAGGACTTATAAATAGCTGCTAATTAAAACAATGGTGTTGGGAGGTATTTTTCTTCAAGTGAAATAGTAAAACAACCAATTTTTCCCCTTTCTTCTTCCTTCATTGCTTTGTTTCTTTCTTCCTTCATTTTTTTTCCTGGAATTCCCAGAAGCCTTAATGATCTTCAGCAACAGAGGAATCTTAAAGTACTCATTATTAAAAAAAAAAAATCAGCAGGATAGAGCTAGGAAAACCAAGAGAATAACTTACAATGACAAATGTATATATCTACTTTTTGACTTTATTCTTTTATTTTTTTCTTCCTTTTCTCCCAATAAAAATCTCCTATACTTCAGCTGCTCTCATCTAGGTTATATGATTATTTTTCAATTTAATTAACATTTAGTAGAAATCTACCATTCAAGCCACCAACAGAAACAAGATTTAGAGAAGACAGTCCCTGTCCTCATGGAGCTTGCCATTTGTTAGAGAGATAATTACAGCACAAAATAATTTATGGCAAGTAACATTAATAGCTAGCATTTATTTAATGCTAAGTTTTGGAAAGTACTTTGCAAATACTGTTAATCCTCACCACATAATTACTATCCTGCGCTTCCTCAATCAGTGCTTATGTGATAGATAGATAGACAGATAGATAGATAGATAGATAGATAGATAGATAGATAGATAGATAGATAGATAGATTCAAATGCACTTGCCATATTGAATTTTCATCTTCTGGATCTTCTTTAGCTTGCTAATGTCTCTTCACAGGCTAGTTGTTTTACCAAGACAGAACACAGGCTGGTTATCACTACCTTTTGTGTGGGTACTATGTATTCTGTTTATTTCAGATAAGGCAATAGGGTTACATAAGCATGAAATTTCTTTTTGGTCTCCAGGCTTTAGCTTCCATCATACCTTAATCAAAATCCTTATTTTCCAACATATTTTCACTGTTCAAACTATTTCTATCTTTTATCTGGAAGCTAATAAGTACTGAGGTATATGTTGACAATCTGAAAGAACTCACTAAGTTCTTCAAAGAATATTTATATATCTTGTACAACATATGGCAATTTAAATTGGCAGTATTATTGTACTAGAGAATTTTGTAGCTACTTACCATGAGCCCTGAAATACATAACCAAATTTCCCATGAAACTTATTTCTTTTTGCCTTTGAACAATACAGTAAACTCTAACGATGCCTTTATTTGTCTCTCCAGGGAAAGCTTCACACATCCTTCCATTTAGTTACAACTTCCTTCTGTCTTAGAGTTTCAGTTATGGTAAAAATGTCAAGATTTGACATGATTCTTTTCTCTACAGTAGTATGTCAGCTTGTTGGCCATTGGAAAAAAGTTCACATTAGTATTAAGTTAAATGTTTAAAGAGAATCTAAAAACTACACGATTATTAACGCACTTCATTTGTTTTCAGTTGGCTGGTACCATAAACCACAGAATTAAAAAAAAATCCACATAGTAGTGAGGATTATATTGTTATTTTTTTCATTGTACTTCAGTGCTCATCATCAAGTGACCAGACCACTGTGCTTAATATGTAGTGCTTAATACTACTTCTTTGTGCTTAACTATGTTATCCTGTGTAAGTAGACAAAATTGGTAGTTGGGCCTTATTCAGAGCTTTCCTGGCATAGCTAGTGTAATCTATCAATGTTAGACTTTGTATAAAGTACTAGACATTGAGTCAGAAAGAATCCCACGTAAGACACTGGTATGCTATGTGATCTTGGCTAAGACACTTAGTAACTAAGTGTCTCAGTTTCCTCCTCTGTGAAAATGAGGGGCATTATACTCATAACCTCTAAGGTCCTTTAAAATATGAAGTCATCATCCTATGATTCTTTGATGATTCAGATTCAACTACATATTATAAGTTATAAGAGGTAGATTTTATGGAAGATGTCTGGTAACCCTATCAAAAAAAGGACATTAAGCTCTTTTGGCCTATATTATTTAAAAATCCATTCTGACACCTAATGATCACTTCTTTCCTTTCTAAATGATATTTTATTACAAAAGTAAAATTAAAAATACTGAAGTAAGGAGGAAAAACGTATTTTAGAGGAAAGAGATTTAGTAATTGGCACTAATATATAAATGGATTAAATCTCAGGAGGAGGGAAATGCAAGTTGAAATTTTATTTAATTGACTTCAACAAAAAAGTGCCTACTATGTGCAAGAAATTGTGCAAAGTACTGGAAACACAAAACATTCTTTGCTCTCCTGGAGCTTACTATATATGTGTGTGCATGTATACATATATATATATGTGTATATATATTATATATATACATATATATAATATATACATATATATGTCTGTGTATATTATGTACAGATATGCATGTATGTGTGTATATAATCTGCATATATACATACATGCATACATATACACACACACACACACACACACATATACGGGAGTGTGTGTGTGTGTGTAAGTAAAATCCAAGGTGATTTTAGGAAAAAACAAGAAGAAGGCTGGATGGCCACATGTCAGGGAATGATGAGAGGATTTCCTGCATACAATGAGACATCATATTATTTGACCTCTCAGAACTTCCCCAATTCTAAGAATCTACGACATTTATCCCTTAGGGTATATCTTGAGCAATCAACCAAGGGTAAAGTGAAGAGGTACTGGTCAAGCTGTACCGAGTTAATAGATGACTGAGATTATAAGAGAACTTGTAGGTAAGTTGAAGATAAACCCAGACAGTTTGGAGGGATAAAAAGGAAAATAAATTGGCTAGCCATCAGATACAAAAGTGACTCCATTTTATTATAAATACATTACAAGGTGTTTTTCTTTGAGAAATTTCCCTCCAAAGTGATAGGTAGTGTGAGTGTTTTCATAATTCTTACCTCTCTATCAGTGCTTTCCCTTTCTATTGAATAATTTATAGGCCTTTTTGAAGAGGTATAATTTCCATTTCTTGCAATGTGATGTGATATACTTTTGAGCCAGAAGTTTTGTGACATCCCTTGCCTATTCTAAGTCCTTCCTGAAAATGTCACTCTAACTTTTGCTCTTATGCCAATCTATCTGTTAGTCCTTCACTTTGCAAGTGTTTCTGTAGTCCATGACACTTAGTAAAACAACGACAAATAACAAATTAATCATTGAGAAAAAAAGCATGGGAGCTAAAATAGGGAATATTCAAAACCAGTGATGGAAAAATCCAGGAATATGGATAAGCCTCTGGATATTTTAATCTGTATGCCCTCAAAACAAACAGTTTTCCTCAATACAATGACACTCATTCTTGTGGATCCTCTCCATTGAACTCTGAATAATTGTCACAATTTACAAATCAAGAATGGAATGAATTCATAAGTTTAGAAGGAACCTTAGAAATAGCCAAATCCAACTTCCTCACTTCAGAGATAAAATCAGGGAAACCCAGAGTGGATATGACTGGTTCAGTGTCACCTAGCTATTCAGTAATGGGTTCTGGATTGGAGTCACATCTCAGCACTTCATCTAGTGCTCTTTATTTTACAACATGATTCATTTGTTAGGTCCATTCTAGCTGTAAAGTTCTAGGGGCCTAGGTCACCTGAGATTTATATTGAATCCCAATCCACTAATGGGCTACATTTTTCTCTGGGAGGTAAGAATCTAGATCCAGGAATGCTTCTTTCAGTGGAGAAATAAAGAAGAAATCAGTTTCTGTCTAATCACCCCAGGACATAAACTAACCAATCAAAAAAAAAAAAAAAGGAAAAGGAGGCTGTTGTTATAGCATAATTTAGTAAATGTTCAGTGTGCCTGAAATGTACATGTGCAAAGCACAAAGGGATCAAAAATAAAGAAAATTAACACAAATGAGTTTCCCAATAACCAGAGAAAAAATGAATTCTCTATATGCAGTACTAAAGTATTGCTCTACAATTTTCCTCAGGCCTGCTGAGTCTCTCTCTACATGACCTCCATCCTATTATAAAAGTTGATTACAGCTCTGGTTGTCCTCCATGATTAGTATTCTCTTTGCTTCCAGAAAGTGGGACTTGGTTTGAGTTTGATATTTAGAAGTGTAAAAATGAGTAATCGAGTGAAAAGGGAATAATCAATTACCTAAAGACTGGCTGGCACCTTGTGTAATTGTATTTAGACCATTCTATTTCCAAACAGATGCTTTTACATGACATTTTCAGTCTCTCTCATTCTTCATATTGATTGCTAAGCACAGGGCTATTGCCATAGGATTTTTGTGTATATGTGCATCTGTATCTAATATTTATTTTTCAAAAAAATCCTAACACTAGAAATTTGATTTATAATAAAAAAGCTTCTAAAATTTGACAAATTCTAACAAGCATTCCAAGAAGTGTCAGCTGTTCTTTTCTCTTTGCAAGTATTTTAGACGATTGTTATATTCTAAGCCCATTTTCCCCCAAATGCATCTGTCAAATTTTCCCATCATCAAAGAAATACTTGTTAACATGCTAGCTAAACAAGGAAATGTACAGAACAGAACACAAAGAGGAATATGTGTTTATATGCTTGTGTACATATACATTTGTATATGTATTCTCATCAATACATACATGCTGAATTATGGAGATTTAACTCAGAGTAAATGCTGATTCAGTTTTAAACACTACAAAGAAAAAGAAAGTCTGTCCAAATATCCTCAGAAAAGGAATAAAATTATAAACCTTAAATTTATTTTGAAATACTTAAGGCTTTTTTTAACCTTGTTTTTTGTTATTTTGATTTTCTAAAAGAACCTAAGCATTTTAGATTTGTGTTGTAAAAGTATGGGAGGCATTTTATACAAATCATATGACTTGTTTAAAATGATTATATTTTTTCTGCTTATTTTCATTGCCTATTATATGATCCAGTTTTCCCCTAGGCATTCTATCCTAATGAACCATTCTATCTACTTTTTGAAAAGACAAGTGTGTGACCTTAGAATCAGACAATAAGGCTGTAACATACAGTTAATAGTCTTTGTTTATTGCTTTATTTATCAGTTTATTTTCTACTTTTCTTTGAAGTGACAAATTATTTTATGCTAATTTCTCTATTATCTTTGCACAGAAGCATGACTTTTAGCTTACACAGTAGGGAAATGTGACTAAACTTCTAAGAGAACAGCAAATGAGATATATTTTTTTTCAGAGTGGTCAATCCTGCCCTCCTCAAGGATAGGAGGGGAAGGAACTCATGATTCCCACATTTGGTTGTGAATTTGATTTTCAGTAAGTCTCTCAAACCTAAAGTTTATTGATGTGTCATCCTATCCCCACCTATCAAGCTACAATACATAGAACTTTTAAGGACTGACCTTCTCTAAGAGGACTAGCTTACTAGAATCATCAACAATAATACCATATGGGATCCATTATCCTTATGACATAGGTGTTCTGCCATAATCCTTCTAAGCATTGTGGGTGAAAGATGAAACGACTAAGGAAACAGAGGTTTGATCTTCTGGCTGTAGAGATTTATTAAGAAATGTATTCCAGTTGCTCAACAAACTGGGACCAAACCTCCTCAGCTTAGGCCTGGACTCCAAATACAAGGAGAGATAGACTTTTATGTGTTAAAAACAATTAATCAAATTAGGCCAATTAACTAAAAGGAAACAATAAAACCTTTCTAATTAGAGGAAAGATTTGGGACTTTCCAAGTTGGGAGGGGGAGAGTAAACAGGTGCTTTTCTCACATGATAGAATTTGGACTAGACCCATAATTGAATAGAAATGGAACTGAACTAGCTTCAGAATTGAGTAACAAGATGGAATCAGTGTGGTTCACCTAATTCCCACAATTAACTGCTTGCTGTCCTAATCCTCTCAATTCCCTCATAATCTTTGTCTATTGCTATAGACCCAAATGAAATAAAAAGTTATCTGAAAGACAGTCTCCTGGTGATGAACCTCTTCACACTTAGTTAAGCTGCCTTTGAGGGACATTCATATATACATGTGCCCCTAAGCCTATACATGAAGTTTTTCCAGCATGTGAAGGCTTCTAAGAACTTGTTTTGTGCTAGCATATTTTTTTAAACCAAGTTCCCCTGGTATTCCACAATGAGTCATCATCAGAGTAGTATATTATTTAAGAAATTTTATTATGCTGATGGAAAAAGAGAGGTAAAGAAAGTTAGGATGTAAACTCCATGAAGGCAGGAACTATATTATATTTTTATTTCTATTTCCCTTTTAGATTAAAAGCAGCATTCAAATGTAAATGTTATTATGGATTGGTTGTGTACAATAATAAATAATAAGTAAAAACACACTAAATGTCACAAAACCAATTTCCTACCAGAATTTCTAAGTAGTTCATTACAGTTTTTACAATTTATCATATTTGGAGAAATGTTTTTAATAATTAATTATTAATATAATTACTCAATACATTATTGTTTTCTTTTTGTTAATGGTTGATGCATATTTTTATTATTTTCATGCTATAGGATTTTTACAAAACATTTTAAAGGGGAAAAATACAGAGGTAAACTCCATTTCTTGTTCTCTTATTAAGTATCTCAGAGTAAAGTAAACGAAAGGTATGTTGAACAATCTTCTAGCCAAAGCATCCCACAGTGAATGCCACACCACTGAGGTGAACAAAGAGGCTCATTTGGTTTGAATTCTCTAGATTACTAGTTTATGTTGAAGAACATTTAATGTGACCACCTTGAAGGCGCTGTGACCCTGGAAGCTAATTATCCTTTTTCTCTTTATGTTTTCCATACCTGTGAAATGTTCACAGTACTAGATGAAGGGACATGTTGTATGGGAAAAGTATTGGTTTTGGAGAAAGAGTGTTCAGGACTAAGCTGTGCAACTTTTTAAGTATGAAAATTTGAGCTAGTCATTTACTCTCTGAGTCAGTTTCTTCATCTCTACTTTGGGCTAACTCTTTTATGATCAATATAATTCTCAGGCTTGTTATGAGAAAGGTACTTTGTAAGCCATTAAGTAATACAAAAATATAAGCTATTACTAGAGATAGATTTCTCAATTCATTTAACCAAGAAATATAGTCAAATAAATATGCCAGTCTCATATGCTAATTATGTTTTAGTCACTTTTACCATATGGCATTATTTATGTGTATGTAAATCTATGTATATGTACCCTATACTCTATATGTATATATATACACACACATACTATAAGTAGAATATATATATATACTTACATACATATGCATTTATATGTATATAAGTATATATCTATATGTATATATGTATATATATATATATGCACACAATATATTTAATGTTGAATGAATCAAACTTATAAACTTACTAAAAGACAATTACCATATGAGATTAGATATCTATGTCTATATCTACCTGGATCCTTCTAAAACATTCATTGTCCAAGGTACTGTGGAAAGGAGACAGGCTTGTTAAAAATAATCAAAATCTTTCTTTGTGATCCTGGCTTTCACAGCAGAGAGATAAAGCCTCACACTTACTTGATTTGACTATGAGGTTTATCTACGGTTTACAAAACTTTTTAGTGCACAGACTACAGGGAGGGCCTGATTCTAACAGATGGAAGATTGATTGAATCTCTCACAATTCTCTCTGTTCAAGAACTTTAAGATGTGTACTGTATCAGTTAAGGAGGTTTGATTTTGCATACTGAAGCATAAGAAGGGAGCTTCATGCCTTACATGTGTTCCAGTTTGGGGTAAGTAGACCATAGTTAGCACTAAAAACACTAATTATGATTAAACTGAAAGGGATAAAGACATGTAGTATAAAATAACAGTCTGGATTAGGAAGCAAGAGTCCAATATCTAAGCTTATGGCTTTTGTACAAAGTAGTTCTACAATCCCAGATAAGTCACTTAGCCTCTACTCATCTGTAAAGTGTAGGGTTTTGCATAGATAATCAACATATTCCACATAAGTGGCAAAACGTAAGAGCTATAGGATTTTGGGACAGTGAAGTTTATGCCTGTGGAAATCATAAGAACTATCATGAAATGAATAGCAGGTGAACAGAGTCCTCAGCATAGAACAGAACTTAACTACATGAAAATAATGGAAGGAAAGACTTTGTAGGAAAATAGAACATACTGGTTAATGTGCACGGTTTATTTACTAGAATCTTCAAAGTGATACTGACAGAGGTTAAGTGACTTGTGCTAGATCACACAGGTAATGTGTTGCACTGGACTTGAACTCAGGTCTTCCTGACTCTGGGTCCAGTTCTGTATTCACTGTGCCACCTGTCTGCCCCTATACTGGTAACTTTCTACACCCATAGTCACTCAATGGAAAGGTGGATGATCAAGATCAGTTATTATAACTACACATATTCTGATGTCTTTTATGATTCGAGGATTCATGGCCAAGCTGCTTTAGCAGGAGGGGATAGGACCTTATACTATATTTTTAACTGAGTATTTTTTCTTCTTTACACCTGAGAGAGTACAAATGGAAAAGAAGACTTCCATAACTTTGTGGAAAATTATCCAAAAAAAATGTCAAGTAGATTTGGTTTGCCTCCTACCATTGTAGTTGCTGAACTCAAAACTACTGAGAAAAGTCCTTTCTTTGCATGTGTACAAATACAAGAAATACAAGCAATATGGGGAAGCATTCTGTTAAGATCCCTAATAATGCTCCATTAAGTCCGATCAGCCAAGAATCCATGTACAGGGTACATGTGATTGTGTGCAATGGTGGGAGTCAGTGTTTCTTGAATGCATACTGGATGGCTTGTGGTTCTCATCAGGTTGCTCTCCCCTAGGCAGAGAGGCAGCAGGAGTCCATAAAAGAGATGGGCTGACAATTGAATATCAGCTTTTCAATGGAGAAGTCTTATACTTGTCATCTTCCTAAGAAATTGTTACACATTTCAAGAAGCATTTCCCCAAGTGCTTAATTACAGGTGCATGATATTCTTTCATGTCAGTTAAAGGAAAATAAATATTAGGATTCATAAGATCTGGGTTAAGGAATTTAATTAGAAGAAACACAACTTCATGGACAAGTTTTTTTTTTTAAATTTCCTAAGAGAAAAAAAAATCATTGTTTTAAAATTTAAACTGGCAAATGAAAAGAGAGGATTAGTTTGGAATCAATATTATGTTAATGAAATCATAAATTAAATGTTAAATAAGTGTCTGGATACATGAGAAGCCTCAAAGTAAATGATCCTTACACAATCTGCAAAGCTTTTGATACCATGAAGATTATTTATTTTAATCATTCATTTAATTATATACTGTGAGCATATGCACAAGGCATAACAAGCATGTATTAGCCACTATGGGAGATACAAAGATCACAGATCATGAATATGATAAATTATGTATATCCATTTACTTTCTTTTGTAACACAGCAACAAAATTAATCTTCATGTACCATCTCAAAAATAATGACTGATTGTTTCACAGTTCTTTGAGAGTAAATAAACAAATATGGTTATTAATATATTTTAATAGATAATGAGTCATTGGATTTCTTAAGTTACTCATCATAAATATAATGTTTGGTTGAAGAAATGGCAGTTGTTCCAGTCAAATTACATCTTTTAGGTAGCTAGATTTCTCTATAAATATACATAAATACACACAAACACAAATGTATATAGAGTGTTCCAAAAGTCTTAGTGTTGTTTTATGTAGTTTAACAAATTAAGTAAATTTAGTAGATCTTAATCTACTTAAAATTGCACTGACTTTTAAACACGTGTGTGCATTCATGTTTGTGTATGTAGCAACTATATTAAATATATATGTCTATACATACTTAATATGCTTAGTGGAGACACTATATATGTATACATTTTATTTTCTCAATAAGGCCAGTGCATTTATTAATAAAAAATGTGGTCATTTGGCCATCTCTCTTAGACTAAAGACCCCCCTTGGCAGTGGGCTCACAATTTACCCGCCCTTCAAAGAGTAGGTGTTCCTGATGGGTGACAATCAACTCTGATTGGTTAACACAACGGCAAATGGATTACATTAAAATGAGAGTCTTAGAGTGACTTGAGTTACCAAAATCTTGGTCAAAGAGACATCAATTTCCATATCATCTGTCTGACAAAAGGGAAAAATAAAATTGAGGAATTCAATTATCTAATCAAGTGCTTCTTTGTTTTCAAGGGTCTATGGGGTACACAGGAGGGCTAGCATCCTTGGTGTGAGGGTTTACAGAGCCTTTTTCAGGCATGCTCATCCACCTTTTGTATCTACCTGATTTACCCAACTCTCACCTGTGGCTGTGAGAAGCTGTAGCATGCACAGCAACCACAGTCAAGTAGACCATCTCAGCAGAGGGCTAAACTATGTTGAAGGCAGCCGACATGTTTGTTGGTGAGTTAGGGGGATGCCTAACTCAAGCATGTCAAGACTTTCCCAGGCTGAATGGGTGAATGAGAATAATTTGTTCCAACAGCCATGAAGGAGCTGAAGTGGCCACTGTACAGTGTTTACAGCTTGGCCAGGCATCAAAGACACCAAAGTCATCCTTTATATCCCAGGCCATTACTAGTTGTCTTAACTTTTGTCATGCCATTGGACTTTGATAACTCAGGAAGAGAGAAAGAGGCTGATAACTTAGTGTAATTCTGTCTCACTTAAATCCAACTCATTCACATGGTAAGAAATCACCCATGATGTCAGTGGTCTTCTTTGAAAATGAAAGACAAACAACAAAACTTTGTTTTCAAGTTCTTTGCTATAAAAGAAAAAAAAAACTACTGTCCTTGATTCTGTAAGCATCTTCAGGCATGGAACATGGTATTTTTCATTTGTGTATTCCCAGTGCCTCACGTACTGATTGTGAAACTGAATTGAATGGAATTGCTTGTGTAGTTCATTGTCTTCCTTTTCAGAAGAAAAATAGAGAAAGCTGATGTCCTCACTGGTATTCAATTTTGGATCTATTATCACTTTTGTGAGTTTCAAATTAGAAAATTCCTCTGTAAGATGAATTCCAGCAGAAATAGATGTAAAAAGCCTTTTCAGAATGGAAGTTATGGAATTCAAGACATTCACAAATTATCAGCATGTTATCTGCACATGGCACATATCATTTTTAGTTTAGTTCTGTTCATATTGTGAAAGCTTGAAATACCTATATTTCATTGAATGATCATCTCTTCCCTTCATGTTTTATGCTTAATTTTGCTGGGTAAGTCATTCTTGGTTGTAGTTATAGCTCCTTTCCCTCTGGAATATCATGTTCCATGAGCTTTGATCCTTTAACATTGCAACTGTGAGATCCTACGTGATCCTGATTTGTGCCTCCCTGATATTTAAATTGTTTCTTTCTGGCCACCTGTAGTGTTTTTTCATTGACCTGTTAGTTCTTAAATTTGGTCATAATATTCCTTGGGTTTTATTTTTGGATCTCTTTCCTGAGGATTGGTGGACTCTTTCAATGTCTATTTTATCCTCTGGTTCTAGAACATCAAGGAAGTTTTCCTTGATAATTTCTTGAAAGATGCTGTCCAGGTCCTCCTTATGATTATGGCTTTCAGTTAGTCCAATAATTCTGACATTGTCTCTCCCCAATCTATTTTCCAGGTCAGTTGTTTTTCCCCTGAGGTATTTTTACATTTTCTTCCATTTTTTTCATTCTTTTCAATTTTATTTGATTGCTTCGTGATGTCTCATAGGGTCATTGGCTTCCACTTGCCCAATTCTAACTTTTAAAGTGTTGTTCTCCTCAATTAGATTTTGTACTTTCCTTGCCATTTAGCTGGTTATACTCTTTAAGGAGTTGTTTTCTTCACAGGATTTTTGTATCTCCTGTTCCATGTTGCCAATTCCACTTTTTAAGGAGTTTTCCAAGCTGTTGATTCTTTTTTTTTCATAATTCTCTTGCATCACTCTCATTTCTTTTCCCAATTTTTTCTATCTCTCTTATATGGTTTTTAAGCTCCTTTTTGAACTCTTCCATGAGATCTTTCTTGGCTTGAGACCCCTTCCTATTTTTCTTTGGGGTTTTGCCCATTGGTGTTTTGAGTTTGTGTCTTGGTCTTCCCTGTCACCATAACAACTTTCTATGATCAGATTCATTTTTGTTGTTTTCTGCCAATCTTTTTTTTTCTTTTTAGCCTTTTCCTTTCTTTTAAATTTAATCTCTGCTCCCAGGGTGGCAAGGGCACTGTCTCTGGCTTCTTGTACTAGAGGCTGTAGGCCCTGGCTGTTTACCTGAAGCTCTGAAGCCCACAGGGGACCCTCATGTCTGGTGCTATGCAGAGGGCATAGGGTACAGATTGGCTGGTGCTGCTGCAGGCTGTAGGGGTCTAGCAGTTCACCAGGTGCTGAACAGTGATCCTAGAGGTGGTGTCTGGTGTGTGTTGAAGCTTGGTGGAGTGTTCTGCGTTTTCCCATGGCTTCACTGGAGCACATGGTGGTCTGGAATCTGGAGGCTGCCTGTTTGCCTGGAGCTATGCCAGAGCGTGTGGAGATCTGCCTACTGGAGGATTCCTATTTGCCCAATGCTACACTGAAGCAAGTGGTGGTTTTCTGAAAAGGAGTCTGCTGGTTCTCCTGCACTTCAGTACTCCATGATATTAATGTACCACAATCTACATGGCCATTGTTTCATTTTTGGAAATTTACTTTACTTCCCATCATTCCTCTGCCTCAAAATAGGGTTGGAGTTTTAGTAAGTTGGCAAAGGTTTATAAGAAGGAAATTAGTTTCCTTCATTTAAATGCTTGAGTTCTTGTTGTCACATTCATATGATTTCAGATTTCCATGTCTGGAATTCATTGGGTTTTAGTATTTGATATTATATTTAAAAAGATAACACTAACATTTTGTTGAAATCTTTCTTTGCTTGAAAAGTTTCTTATTAAATAGTATTTTCAAATTCAGAAAATAATTGAACAATTTATTAAATAAATCTGGGTTTCACTTTGTAGAGATAGACTTTGATTTTCTATAGTGTAAATAAGTTATAATGTAAAATGAGCTTTAAAAAATTCAAACCAGATATAGAAAATATATCACCTACTGAGTCATATTGATTTATCTGAATCACTTCTGGATAGATGGGAGGAATATTTATTTTCTGGTTTGCCATTGATTTTTGAGTAAACACATTTAAATATATATTTGTAGGCTATTTTCTTTATAAATATGTACACAATATTTTACCTAAATTATTCATTTAGTACTATGTGTACATGAATGAAAATATACTTCTCTAGATAATACAAATGCATGTATGTATGCATATGCATATATACCATAGATAGATGAAAAGCTAAATGGAGAAATTTAATGTATTCTTTATTTTTAAAAAGTATTCCTATAGACATAGAAATACATATCTTCCTTTTTAATATAATTTTTTGGAATGTACATTAAGCAAAATACTTTGTTCTTAAGTCTCATGAGTATATTTTAAGTTCTGTGAGTTAAAAATCCTGAGCACCTCATTTTTTATATCAATATGAATATGCTATTTTAATTAAATTCAATGCAGATAATACAGATAATGAGATTAACAGAAATGTTTATGAGTCCACATGAAAACTCAAACTATTAAAAAGTGAAAATAAATTAAAAAATTAGTCATAGGTTTTTAAAGCAGAAAGAATCATGAAGGGTCCAAATCTTCCATTCCATCAATAAAGAACCTGATGCCAAGAGAGGCAAAGGGAATTGTTTGAGAATGTACATCAAGTAAGTGACTGAGCTAGGATTAGAGTTGGGGTCTCCTGAATCTTGTTTACTTTCTAATTCTGCATTTCAATAAGGTCTGATACTATCAAGTTTATCAATTTTCATGATTCTGTGATCTCATCAACATGCATGATGCTGATCCCTCCCATTAATATCAACCATCTATGCTTACTCATTTTCTTTGCTACTCTTCTCTTTGCCTTGCCAAAATCTAGGCCCACCATTATGCCCAAGCCTGGAAGTTCCACTTCTGGGAGCGAAGATGTCAGAGTGAAAAGGTAGTTGCTCTCACTCTCCCCTATCAACCTCTGAAAACCCAGAAAATATCACCCCAGAAAAAAACCCAGGAAGAGGTCAACTAGAAGAAAGATGGGGAGCAGAAGTGCAGCAGCCCAGCAAACTGGTCTCCCAGTGTCTCACCAAAAATAAGGGAGGCAGAACTACAAGGGGCCCCTGGCAGATAAGTACCCTGCAGCATTCATCTGAAAAGAGGTAAAGAAAACAACCTAAAGGCTTCCTAAAGCCCCGGCCTTGCTGGTTCCAGCCCAACACCAGTAGAGCTGTCTGAGCCCTGCAGCCTCCAATTGTGAAGAAATTCTGAAGCCCAGGTGGTAGAACAGGCAAACAGCAACACCTGGACCTCTGAGTGCTTCAGTGAGGGCAGGGGAACCAGTGGAAACCAGCTCATAAAACCACCAGGTGCCTCGGCCACTCTACCCCAAAGGAATCTCCCAGTGCATTAGCAGAAAGGAGGGAGACAACACTGCAGGGGGCACCCAGGCAGATAAACATCCTGCAGCAGTCATCTAAAAGGAGCAGAAGAAAGCTAAAGGAAAGAAAATACAGGCAACCTAGAATTGCCTGAAAGTTCCAGACTTGCTGATTCCAGCCCAATATGAGGAAAGCTGCCAGAACCCTACAGCCTCCATTAAGAGGCCCCAGCACACAAAGCCAGTGACCAAGCCCTAGGCTCCCAACACAAGAAGCTTGGGTCAGTACCCTCTGTTCCCCAGCAGGAGAGCTCAATCTCTTTAAAGGCCAGGAATAAAGAAACACCATGAGTAAAAAGAAACATACCATAGATTCATATTATGAGAAGAGTGAAGATCAAGACAGAAATTCTGAAGAGGACAACATTGTCAACAAACCCACATCTGCAACAACAAAAGGGAATATGAACTGGTCTGAAGCCCAAAAAGCCTTCTTAGAAGAGCTCAAGAAGGATTTTAATAGTCAAATGAGAGAGGTAGAAGAGTCCTTAAAAAATACAATTGGTCAATTGGAAAAAAAAGTACACTGAAGAAAACAAGTCCCTAAAAAACACAATTGGCCAATTGAAGAAGGAAGGACAAAAACTAACAGAAGAGTACACTGAAGAAAACAAGTCCCTAAAAAACACAATTGGCCAGTTGAAGAAGGAAGTACAAAAACTAACAGAAGAAAACAATCTGTTAAAAACTAGAATTGGACAAATGGAAACTAATGTCTCTATGAGAGAGCAAGAATCAGTCAAACAGAAACAAAAAAATGAAAAAATAGATGAAAATGTAAAATACCTCATGTAAAACAACCGACCTGGAAAATCGATCAGGAGAGACAATTTAAAAATTATTGGACTACCTGAAAATCATGATGAAAAAAAGAGCCTGGACAGTATCTTTCAGGAAATCATAAAGGAAAACTGCCCGAAGTCCTAGAACCAGAAGGGAAAATAACCATAGAAAGAATCCACCTCTCACCTGAAAGAGATCCCAAATTGACACCAAGGAATATAATAGCAAAATTCCAAAATACCAGATGAAAGAGAAGGTGCTGCAAGCAGCCAGAAAGAAACAATTTAAATATCATGGAACCACAGTCAGGATTACACAGGACCTTGCAGCTTCTACATTAAAAGACCACAGGGCATGGAACATGATATTCCTAAGGCAAAGGAGCTTGGAATGCAGCCAAGGATCAATTAGCATCATTTTTCAAGGGAGGAGGTGGATATTCAATGAAATAGGAGACTTCCAAACTTTCCTGATAAAAAACCAGAGCTCAACAAAAAATTTGATCTTCAAGTACAGGACTCAAGAAGGACTTAAAAAGGTAAATGGGACAGAAGATACAATATGTTGTTAATAAGGGGGGGCTGTTTAAACCCCTACAAGGGAATATGAGACTTGCAACCCTTGAGAACTGTATTGTTATTACACCTTGTTAAAGGAGTATACATAAAGAGGGTGGATATTAGTTGACTTTGATGTAATGATAAAAAAAAATCTAATCAAGTGGGTTAAATGGATCCAAATAAGTGGATCAATCTGATCTTAGAAAATGTACTGAGAAAGGAGGAGGCAGACAAGGGTAAATTACATTACAGGAAAAGACACAAAATCCTATTACAGCAGAGGGAAAGAAGGGAGGGGGCATGGTTTGAACCTTACTCTCATCAGATTTGGCTCAAGAAGGGCATAACATAATCAGTTAGGTATAGAAATCTAACTTGCCCTATAGGCAGTAGGAGGGAAAAGGGGAAAGAAAAGGGAGGGGAAAGAAAAGGGAGGGGGGAAAGAAGGGAGGGAAGAAGCAGTAAGAGTAAAGGGGAAGAAAAGGGAAAGGGATAATAAAAGGGGGAGGGACTGAAGGAGGTGGTGGTCAAAAGCAAAACACTAGTGAAGGGGGTAAAGGAAAAAAGAAAAAGAAAAGTATAAATGGGGGAGAAAGAATGGAGAAAAAGAGATAGTACTCATAAATGTGAATGTGAATAGGATGAACTCTCCCATAAAGCAGAGATGGATTGCAGAATGCATTAATAATCATAATCCTACGATATGTTGTTTACAGGAAACACATTTGAAAAAGAGTGACACATACAGGGTAAAGGTAAAAAGGCTGGAGCAGAATATATTATGCTTCAGCTGAAGTAAAAAAAGCAGGGGTAGCAATCCTGATCTCAGACAAAGCAAAAGCAAAAAGATCTAATCAAAAGAGATAAGGAAGGAAACTACATCCTGCTAAAAGGCACCATAGACAATGAAGTAATATCATTACTAAAATATATGCACCAAATGGTATAGCATCCAAATTCTTACAGGAGAAGTTCAGGGAGTTACAGGAAGAAATAGACAGCAAAACTATACTAGTGGGGGACCTGAACCTCCCCTCTCTGCACTAGATAAGTCTAACCACAAAATAAACAAGAAAGAAGTTAAGGAGGTGAATAGAACATTAGAAAAGTTAGGTATGATAGACCTCTGGAGAAAACTGAATGGGGATAGAGAGGAACATACTTTTTTCTCTGCAGTACATGGCATATACACAAAAATTGACCATGTACTAGGGCATAAAAACCTCACAATCCAATGCAGAAAGGCAGAAATATTAAATGCATCCTTTTCAGATCATGATGCAACAAAAATTATATGTAGTAAAGGGCCATGGAAAGATAGACTAAAAAGTAACTGGAAACTAAATAACCTAATCCTAAAAAATGATTGGGTCAAACAACAACTCATAGAAACAATCAATAATTTCATTCAAAGAATGACAATAATGAGACAACATACCAAAACTATGGGATGCAGCGAAAGCAGTTCTTAGGGGAAGTTTTATATCTCTAAATGCTTACATGAATAAAATAGAGAAAGAAGAGATCAATGAATTGGGCATGCAACTATAAGAACTAGAAAAAGAACAACTTAAAAATCCTTAACTAAACAGCAAATTAGAAATATTGAAAACCAAAGGAAAAATTAAGAAAATTGAAATTAAGAAAACTATTGAACTAATAAATAAAACTAAGAGCTGGTTTTATGAAAAAACAATAAAATAGATAAACCTTTGGTTAATTTAATTTAAAAAAAAGAAAGAAAAAAACCAAATAACTAGTATCAAGAATGAAAAGGGTGAAGCTACCACCAAGGAAGAGGAAATTAAAACAATAATTAGGAATTATTTTGCCCAACTATATGCCAACAAATTTGACAATCTTAGTGAAATGGATACATATTTACAAAAATATAAATTGCCCAGATTAACAAAGAGGAAGTAAAATACTTAAATAACCCCACATCAGAAAAAGAAATTGAACAAGCCATTGATGAACTCCCTAGGAAAAAATCTCCAGGGCAGATGGATTTACATGTGAATTCTATCAAACATTTAAAGAACAATTAATTCCAATACTATATAGACTATTTGGAAAATAGGTGAAGAAGGAGTCTTACCAAATCCTTTTTATGATGCAATATGCTGTTGATACCTAAACCAGGAAGAGTCAAAATAGAGAAAGAAAATTATAGACCAATTTCTCTAATGAATATAGATGCAAAAATTTTAAACAAAATACTAGCAAATAGATTGCAGCAACTTATCACAAGAATAATACACTATGACCAGGTAGGATTTATACCAGGAATGCAGGGTTGGTTCAATATTAGGAAAACTATCAGCATCATTGAGCATATCAACACCAAAACCAACAGAAACCACATGATCATCTCAATAGATGCAGAAAAAGCTTTTGATAAAATACAACACCCATTCCTATTAAAAACACTAGAAAGCATAGGTATAAATGGAGTCTTCCTTAAAATAATAAATAGCATACATCTAAAACCTTCAGCAAGCATTATATGTAATGGGGACAGGCTAGAAGCATTTCCAATAAGATTGGGGGTGAAACAAGGATGTCCATTATCACCACTATTATTCAATATTGTACTGGAAATGTTAGCTTTAGCAATAAGAGAAGAAAAAGAAATTGAAGGTATTAGAATAGGCAAAGAAGAAAAAAGCTATCACTCTTTGCAGATGACATGATGATATACTTAGAGAATCCTAGAGAATCAAGTAAAAAACTACTTGAAATAATAAAAACTTTAGCAAAGTTGCAGGCTATAAAATAAACCCACATGAATCATCAACATTTCTATATATTACAACAAAGCCCAACAGCAAGAGATAGAAAGAGAAATCCATTTAAACTTACTGTAGACATTAAAAATATTTAGGAGTCTACCTACCGAACAAACCCAGGAACTCTATGAACACAATTACAAAACACTTTTCACACAAATAAAATCAGATCTAAATAATTGGAAAAACATCAGTTGCTCATGGGTAGGCCGAGCTAATATAATAAAAATGACAATCCTACCTAAGCTAATTTACTTATTCAGTGCCATACCAATCAAACTACCAAAAATTATTTTATAGAGTTAGAAAAAATAATAACAGATTCATTTGGAAAAAAAAGGTCCAGAATATCAAAGGAACAATGAAAAGAAATGAAGGGGAAGGTGGCCTAGCAATTCCAGATCTTAAATTGTATTATAAAGCAGCAATCATCAAAGCTGCTTGGTACTGGCTAAGAAATAGAGAGGTGGATCAGTGGAATAGGTTAAATATGCAAGACACAGTAGTCAATGACTATAGTAATCTATTATTTGATAAACCCAAAGAAATCAGCTTCTGGGATAAGAACCCACTCTTTGAAAAAAACTGCTGGGAAAACTGGAAAAGAGTATGGCAGAAACTAGGCATAGACCCAAATCTCACACCATATACCAAAATAAAGTCAAAATGGGTTCATGACTTAGATATAAAGGCTGATACTATAAGTAAACTGGGAGAACAAGTAATAGTTTACCTATCAGATCTATGCAGAATAGAAGAATTCACATCCAAGCAGGAGATAAAGAACATTATGAAAAGCAAATGGATAATGTTGATTACATTAAATTGAAAAGTTTTTGCAGAAATAAAGCCAATGCAACTAAGATTAGAAGGGAGGTCGAAAATTGCAAAAGAATTTTTACAACCAGTCTCTCTGATAAAGGCCTCGTCTCTAAAATATATAGAGAATTAAGACAAATTTATAAGAACACAAGCCATTTCCCAATTGATAAATGGTCAAAAGATATGAACAGACAGTTTTTAGATGAAGAACTTTTTTTAAATTTTATTAATTTATTTTGATTTATCAACAATCATTTCCATATGCTTTTGAGTTGAAAATTTTTCTCCCCCTTCATTCCCCTTAGATGAAGAAATTAAAGCCATCTATAGTCATATGAAAAAAATACTCTAAATTATTATCGATTAGAGAAATGCAAATCAAAACAACTCTGAGGTACCATATCAAATCTATCAGATTGGCCAACATAACAAAACAGGAAAATGATAAATGTTGGAAAAGATGTGGGAAAATTAGAACACTAATGCATTGTTGGTGGAGTTGTGAAATGATCCAATCATTTTGGAGAACAACTTGGAGCTATGCCCAAAGGACTACAAAAATGTGCATACCCTTTAATCCAGCAATAGCACTTCCAGGGCTATATCACCAAGAAATCATACAAATGGGAAAAGGACCCACATGTACAAAAATATTCATAGCAGCTCCTTCTGTGGTGGCAAAGAATTGGAAATTGAGAGGATGCCCATCAATTGGGGAATGGCTGAGCAAGTTGTGGTATAGAAATGTAATGGAATACTATTGTGCTATAAGAAATGATGAACAGGCTGACTTCAGAAAAACCTGGAAAGACTCGTATGGTCTGGTGCTAAGTGAAGTGAGCAGAACCAAGCAGACTTTGTACACAATAACAGCCATGTTGTGCAATGACTAATATTGTTAAACTTAACCCTTCTCAGCATCACAAGGATTGAAGACATCTCCAGATGCCTTGTGATAGAAAATGCTATCCACGTCCAAAGAAAGAACTATGGAAGTTGAATCGCTATCATTTTTTTCCCCTTCTGTTGAGTTTTGTTTCCACTTTCTGACAGCTCCTCCTAGTGGTTTTAATTTTTACTTGCAACTTCATTAATGTGAAATTATGTTTAATAGGAATGTAAATGTATAGCCTATATCAGATTGTGTGCCATCTTGGGGAGGGTAGAGGAGCAGAAGGGGGAGAAAAATTTTAAACTCAAAACCATATGGAAGTGATTGTTGATAAATCAAAATAAATTAATAAAAGGGAAAAAAGGGGAAAAATGCTCAGGCCTTCTACTTGTTCTTTTAACATTATATGGAATCCAAGGTAACAACAAAGATAATTTTGTCTGATGATCATTTGATCATTAATATCAAGCAAGGCATGTTTGGCACTGCTGCAGAGGATTTCTACCTAGAGTAAATGGTAGAAAGATTCCATATCAATAAATGTCATGCATTTGTACACATTTTATTATTTCTGATTTTCCTTTGTATAGTCAAAGAATGAGTGATTAAATATTTTCCTGAACCTTTCATCCTCTCATCTCCAATAAGAGATAATCATAGGACTCTAGATTTAAAGCTGGAAGGGAATTTTAAGGCTACTGAGTCCAAACCTCCCCCCCCATCTCTGTCTTCAGATAAGGCAAGCAAGAAGTTAAGTGACTTGCCTAGTATACCACAGCTAGTAACTGTGTGATGCAGGATTTGAAATTCAGGTATTACTTACTCCAATTCTATATACAGCACCACCAAGCTATTTCATACAAACACTTCATATACCAATAGTGAGATTTGGTTTCAATGATCCATGATGTCTTCTATTAGCAAAGAAGCAGCACATAGAGCCTTAGTAGTACTGTTTCTGTTTTTTTGTTTGTTTGTTTGTTTTGTATTTGAATGATGCAAATGCAACCTCAATTGAACATGA
Organism: Phascolarctos cinereus; assembly: GCF_003287225.1. NCBI lineage: Eukaryota > Metazoa > Chordata > Mammalia > Diprotodontia > Phascolarctidae > Phascolarctos > Phascolarctos cinereus. The sequence goes on from NW_027555847.1 coordinate 420,353,966, forward strand.
AAACTTCTTGTCTTAGAATTGTTCTCTCCTATGTGTGGCCCTAGACTTTTATGAATGAAAAGAAAGGAAAAATCATTGATGACACAAGAGTCAAAGGACAAAAAATGGAACAAATGAAATTGACTAAGTGCTTTGAACTAAGGGGTTTTTTCTTGTTTTTTTTCCTCCTGAAAGTTGTATAATAGAAAGTTATTAGTTTGAGTTGAACTAATTGAAATGCTTTTTTGTTTGTTTCTCTCAGAAAACTTACTAAGAGATGAGCATGCAGCTACTCAAGAAATATATCTTGATTAATTTAAATGAGGAAGAAATAAGAAATATGGTTCTTTAAAAGTTATATATACATATATACACATATGTACACAGAAATTTATGTAAAAACAAAGGTTATTTACTGACAAAAGATCTGTCAAATTCCTATACAATAATGAATTATTTTAAAATATAGTTCAGAAGAAATGCAGTATTTGCCAAGGATATTCATGTGATAAAAAGCAGTGTGTTAGAGAACTAGAGGTGGAAGGAGGAAGACTTGGGTTCCATTCCCATCGCTGACACATACTAGTTGTGGGAATCTAAAATTAATTACAATTACATTTAATTGCTCAGTGCTGGAGGCAACTCTAAGACTGAAAATTGAAGATGAGTTGCTAAGTTAGGATTAGAGGACTAATTGTTAAGTTTGGTAATCCAAACAACAGAGAAAACATAAATATAGAAAATATTTGTAGATATATTTGTTTTATAAAGCTGAATCAATCATGTATCAATTTTTTCAAGTAGTTCTGCTGTAACATTTTTTGAAAATGCAAATTTGTTCTAACATGATTGATCTATTAAAAAAACAACTCAAGCAAAATGTGAATTTCACATTTCCTCAGGCACAATTTTGTGCCAGAAACAGCTCATTTTCACAAGAGGATGTCATGTCTTTTTTTTTTTTAAAGCAAAGTGGCACAGGAGCTGTGAATGATAGTGGGCTGATCCATACCTACACACTGAATTCTGTCCTCCCTAAGTTATAGCCTGCTGAGACTGGAGAACCTATGGACACCTAGTGGAGGCTGAGCCACAGTTAATACCTAGCCATTTAACTCATATGTAACTGATGTTACCATTTTTATTAGGATCTTATTTTTTTTTCTGCATGAGGAATGACCCTTTTTTTTTCAGCTAAAGACAAAGTTCATTAAGATATCCGCCATATTGGCCAGACTCTTAAGGAGTCTGAACATTAGTGAGCTACTGGCTAGATTTAAAGAATCTGAACCCTTGGCTAGATTATCAGAATCTGAGCCCCTTAATGGAGACAAGATAGACCTTATTCACAGAAAGACTGTGTTAGGGATCTAGGAGTGGCCAAGTAGTTTCAGGTGACTGGAGGAGGAGTCTAAGGAGGATCTGGATGGGAGTGGCCAGTAAACTGGGGCTAACAAAGGCAGAACAAAATCTAGATGGGATTAAGGGTGGGAAGTGGCCAGGCACAATTGGGAGGTAAGAGAACAGAATTGGGAGATTGGGCATAGCCACAATGAAAGGCCAGTTGATAGGATTATAGCCTTAGGTGAAGCCAGAGATTTGGTCAAATGGCAAGTCCAGGGTTTTTCCTTTTTGGGGTCCATATCCCAAAGACAGTCTTTTCCTTTTAAGAATTCCCATCCCCATCGTTCCCCCCTCCAACAAATGGGATCCAAATTCTTTTGGGGTAAGTGACGAAGGTCTTGGCTTCTGAAATTTCTTCCTGCTGGCAAGGGGCATAAAGCTGTCCCTGACTCAAGGGGGTCCCAAAGAGATTGACTGTAACCAAACACAGGCTGCATCCTGGATGAAGTTGGGGTAGGGGGGAAGACACCGGTTGGTACCCATTGTTTGCTACCAGCTAGGTGAATGGCCTGTAGTCTGGAAAACACAAATCTGACAGAAAAGCCTGCAGGGCCAAGATATAGGGAGAAGTATAAGTGTAAGAGCCCCATTAAAATCATTTACATTTGACCTGCAGGATTATCTGACCTTGTTACTTTTTCCAAAGTCTAACTAAACTTTTTCAGGGTAGAAGTTTTCCAGCTTCAATAGGTATACAAATGAATTTGCCAGAGACTGACTGTCACTTCAATTATCACTCAAATTCTCCTCTCCAAACCAAACTAAAGAAGTTTCTGATTTAATTTCAGTTGTTTGGAGGTATTGAATGACTACACATTCAGGCCAAAACAGCAAGATCTCACACACACTTGCACTGATCTTTTACTGACCACTTGCTCTGATTATTGAAATTTACTATAAAAGGATAAAGCAAGGACTAGATTTAGGACCCAAATATGACAGGATAAAACATCCTTATCTCTGTTTGGATTCAGATAATGTAGTTTTTCAACCACTCAGTTTTTCCCAATGCTGACTTTCCACCAGTGTCATATTATCTCTGAGTAACTTGTGGCATTTTTCTCAGATAGTAGATTAATGATTACTGATAGATTATTGTGATCCATCAGACAACTCAAAATAAAATTCCATGAGATTTTACCTCAAGCAACAAGTTTCACTAATCATAGTTTAGGAAAAACTTTTCGAGGACTTACATCTCAAATATAAATTTGTCCTGTTGTAAAAAGCCAATTGTTATAGATTATTCTATATACATGCAAATTCTCAGCAAGCCATTACTCAAACAAGCTTTTTGGCAAGTTTACACATTAAAACAATAGCCAACAATAGCTACATTATTTTAACAGTAACCAAATTATGAAAAGTTGCTTGACATAACTGATACAAAAAGTTCACCAGTTTGAAACTTGAAACAAACTCATTATCAATCAGATGACTTCAGTTTTGTTAGCTGCATTTCCAAATTACTTTACACAGAGAATCAACATCTCATCATTAGCAGTTAAAACTACAACTTTAAAAGATTGTGCTTACCCAAGTTTGGAGGCTAAGTTCTTTACCCTATGCAGGATGTGCTGAACCTGGGTGATGCTTCCAGGCAAAGATTGCCCCAGGGCCCAAGGCCATTGCCAGTGGGACCCATGCTGTAGAGGGTGAATTCAGAGGAGGTGGGGGGAGGGTGAAACTCTTTTCTCCTAGAGAGAGGTTAACAGATACCCTCTTTACTCAAGGGAAGGGAGTGACTAGGTTGTACAGAGTTTTGAAACACTCCTTAATGATTGATCACAAAACCTCCAGAATCTGCTAAGATGTTTTTAGCTGTTTTAACTTTTCCCTGTAGTCTCCATGAAGGAGGATCTAGGGGTGTAGGTAGAGGGAGTAAGTAAGCCTCAGGGAACCAAAATGCACCTGCAGTCTTCCCAATACCCTAGTGTGGAGAGAATTGACAGAATTGGGCATATGCTTCCAGATAGGGTGTCTATCCTTGTCCTCTATGCTGCAAAAGGGGTACTCAGGTCAATGGCCTTGAACCAAACCAGTGGAACAAGAGCCTGTGAGCATCAGGCCAAGTGACAGACAGCCTTATAACTGTCTGCCTGAAAAGCACCTCCAAGCTTTCCTAGGTGCTTGGAGAGTGACCCTAACTGCCAGGCAAGCAAGAAGGGGGGAGAGGCATACATACCTTTGAGTCTTGGCTGGAGAAGAATTTGGGATTAGGCAGCTTCCCTGTACATTACTGAGCTATTGGCTAGATTATAAGCTTCCCTGTACATTACTGAGCTATTGGCTAGATTATAATAATCTAAACAGTGGCTAGATTTTAAGAATATGAGCATTTGACTAGATTATAAGAATCTGAGCCCAGTAATGAACTTTTTGAATGTTTATAACTCTGTTTTTCCCATAATCCCCGTAGTTTTTATTGTGCAATTTTTTTACATAGTAATTTTTTTTAAAAGAACATGTCATGGTATAATAGAACTGACTTATAATTAAGATACTGAATTGGGAAAACTCAATTCAGAGAAATGCAGGATTTTGCAATATGCTTTTCTCAAAGTAGTTTATTTACTTTTTGTAAACACGTAGATTCAATTCCTTTAAATTGATTTTTTAAAAATATATTCTGATAATATAAACTCAAGGATAAAGGACAGTACAAAATTTTGAGATTTGTAACTAAATTTGTCAAATGTTATTTCTCTAACAAGTTGTAATTAACTTAAGAAAAATATAAATCTATGTAAAGATATGAAACTTGAACTCTAATGATTTGTGAATATCACCAAACAGCCACATTATTGGAACATATTTGTCATTCAATAATACTCTAATCTTGTTTTGATTTTAATTTCATTTCATTCTGATTTTACTTTAATATTTTGCAATACTTTAAAACATTTTATTTCTTCAGTGTGCTGACTTTCTCCATTGACAATAGACTGTAATACTTCCATATCTCTCCTAAATGGTCTTCATGAGTTGCTTGTTGCTAATTCTGATTCTCTATGAACTTATCTAAGCTGATCCTAAGATGAATAATACAACTGGGTATTCAGTTTGGAAAGCTTTGGTGGAATTTGTGTGACACATGAACAGTTTTTAAGAAACCGGGGGCCATTGTCCACTCATCAATTTAAATTTAGTGGAGGAGTTTTAGCCAGATTTCATCAAAACTTGAATGATTTCAGTTGTGTGTTCAATTCAATTACTGCCTTACATAGCTTCCATTTTATCACATTGTCCTCTACACATTAATTAACTAAAAGTACATTCAAGGAAAAAAAAGCATAAACATTAAATATTGGTATTCCCAAAACAAATAAAATTCACAATAATGGATATGTCTACAAAAATCAATACTTTCAAATGATATGGAATGCCACAAGATAGTTTATCAATTTTAGCTATTTTGCATTTGCCAAAATGATGAAGATAGATGTTGATGAAATGGTGCATAGTCGATTTGACTCTCACTAATGAAAAAAAAATTGCTAAGTCTGTAGTTATACCATGGAAGAATCTGTTTTATAGAAGCATTTCCTAAATTTAAGCTTCTTTAACAATAAAAAAGCAAGATAGATGTAATTAATAACAAAGTATTAGTGAAGCTGACCAAAATATAAGGAACATATCTAAAATGATAAAGTATCACTCTAATAGTCATCTGGATTTCCTGATCAAATTTGAAGACACTGGATTCTTAGAAGGAGAAAAAAAGGAGACATTCCATGCTAAAATAGAGACAGATAGGAGCAGGCAAGAATCACCCCCGAAAAATAGACACCATTGACAATCTCTTCCTGTTTGAAAGTCTCTCCTCACTTGTCTTCTATTACACATTTTGTTTTAATTTGCCATTTGTTACTTTGGGATTTTTACTTCCTTACCTTCAAAATATCGTTATTTTCCATGAAATTTATTGACGTTTTCTTAGAAAAAATAATCTGCTCTTATGGCAAATTATCAGTTTGGCTCAAGGAAAATAAAAGTATTTCTTTTTATGCCTACTATGTACAATGCACTATTCAGATGATTGCTAAATCTTTACACTTATCTCTGACTTCCATTCTGAACTACGATCTCACTTAAATGTACTCCTATCACCTCATGTGTTCAAAGCTAAAATTAACATTACCCTAAAATGCCTTGCCTTTGCAGACTTATCTATTTCAGCAGTGGTACCATCATTCTACTAGTCACATCCAGGCTTGCAATCTAAGAGTCAAATTGAACTTCACCCTTTCTAAATCTTCTCCCTCACCAAACCCTATTTAATTTTCCTGTGTGAGTTTCTCTCCATTCATCACCTTAGATGATCTGATTGGCTTCTTAATTGCTCATTACTGTGTAGTATATCAGCACCGTACATTATGTGCTGCCATCAAATTAATCTTCCTAAAATATAATTTTTATCATCACTCTCTGATTCATAAACCTTTAGCAGTTCCTTGCTAAGAGATTGTATAATGTTTTAGTCTTGCCATTGAAAGTGATCCATAATCTAGCCTGAAGCTATCTTAACAGTTTCTCTTTGGACTTCCTTTGTTAGGTAGGCAAAATATCTAATTTATTAGGTAGGCAAAATATCTAATTTATCTTTGTATCCCCTTCTGAGGCCAGAACAGCGTCTCATACCTATTAGAAGTGTAAAAAAAAAATTATTGAATGGGTCACATTTTTCTTGTCACATCAGTCTATTCACTATCCCTTCTATAATATATCATTTCCCACACAGCCATACTCTTGGATTTCATGGTCTCAGAAACTCATCATTCTGCAGAATGAATTTAACTCTGAAACTCATTCCTCCTCAGATCATTTCCCACATAGATACAGGACTTCAGCATGTTGTCAAGCTGAGAACACCCCTTTCACAGTTTCCTTTTTAAATGTTGGCTTCTCCTCATTGGATTGTGAGCTCCTTCAGGGCAGGGATTCTCTTTCCCTTTTCTTTGTATCCCCAGGACATACATAGTGTGGTACACAGGAGGTGCTTTCTGACTGTTTATTGACTATTACTGACTACACAGTCACCCCTGTACCTAGAGAATTAAACACACAAATTACCAACATCCTGGAGAAGAGGATTAGCAGGGACATATTCTACCTTTCTTTAACAGATGTGAGCCTTTCATATGTGCGAAAAGTATGTATGTGGGAGAGAAAGTTGATTTGTTTTGATTAAATCCAAAAGGCAAAGCCAAAAATAATGGCATGGATATTATAGTGAAACAGATTTAAACTTCATACAAAACCAAAGACAAACAATTAAAAAAATTTTCCACAATCAGATCTATAAAAGAGAATGGACTGTTTTATAAGGTACTGAGTTTCTATCCTTTTGAGAGTAGTGTGAATGATGGTAAATCAATGACTAACTCTAAAATAGGAAATTGTTCTGTTACTTAATTGATACAGGGAGCTCATGGATGTGAAAACTCCCTGGACTAAGAATACCAGCACCTTCTCTTAAATTAAGTGTTAGAAAATCCTAATCCATCTCCTTTTCAGCCACCAAAGTAGTTTTCCTGAAGTGCAGGTCTGACCATGTTATCCCTTACTTAATAAACTCTAGTAACTCCCTATCACCTCTAGAATAAAATATAAAATTTTCTGTTTAGCATTCAAAAGCTTTATAACTGTGTCCCCTCCTATCTTTCCAGTTTTCTTACAAATTGCTCCTTGCCATATACTCTCATGTAGTGACACTTGCTGGTCTCCTTGCTGGTCTACAAGCAAGATATATCATCTCTCAGCTCTAGACATTTTTCTCCACTGTTCCCCATGACTGGACTGCTCTCCCTCCTCAGTTCCACATACTGATTTTCCTGGCTTCCTTCCGAACCAAAATCACATCTTTAACAGGAAGACTTTTCCAGCCCCTTTTAATTCTGGTGTCTTCTCTCTGTTAATTGTGTCCTAGTTATTCAGCATATAGCTTGATCTATCTATCTATCTATCTATCTATCTATCTATCTATCTATCTATCTGTCTGTCTGTCTGTCTGTCTGTCTGTCTGTCTTTCTGTCTGTCTGTCTGTCTGTCTTTCTGTCTGTCTATCAATCAAATTTGTTTGGTTGTTGTCTCCCCCACTATATTGTAAGTTTATATGTAAGGTAAGGGACTGCTTTTTCTCTCTTTTTATATCACTTACTCTTAGCACAGTGTCTCACACATAGTAAACACAATATATTTTGATTAACTGAATGAATTGTATTGAATAAAGGCAGGTTAAATGACTTGCCCTGCATCACAATCAGCATGTGTTAAAAGTGCATCTTAAATCCATATAAGTCTACCAACTTCTGAGGCCAGCAGTCTAGCTACTACATTAATAGTTTAAGGATGTCTAAAATAAGTTATTAAAGGTAGATAAATGTGTTTTTAAAAACCTTTCTCTAAAAAGGATTCTATGATCGTGATGAAACCTATAATTTAAATTACTGAAGTAGGGCAAGGGAGGATCTGCAGATAATATTAAATTATGTTTCAAAACAATGTTTGATCATTTCCAAAATGGCAACAACATAACCTAGAAATAGAATTTAAAATGAGAGAAAACAAGAAAATCCAAAGACAGAAGAAAATGCAATGGATAAAGTAATATTTTATGTTCATTTTTTACATGTTCACTAGATGAAATAAAACCCTCAGCTCTTGTCAATTTCACAGCAGCCCACTATTTATCATCTCGTTAAAATAGTACCCTTTGCCATGATCCCATCGCTTCTCATATGTTAAATGTTGTTGAACTGAATCAGTGCTCAACTGGGAACCATCAAGAAACACATTTTCTATGGTGCGCACAATGTCTCTGCTTTATCAAAGTCAGCTAAAACCTCCTTAGGTTTCATCTGCAATTTTTCTCTCTAAGTGCATATACATGTTCTATGACTACAGAACATTTCTATGTGTTTATTAAATGCTCTATCTCAAATACTCTAAGTTACTGTGTTTCCCAAATTAGAATGTATTAATATTTGCTTATTGTTAGAATCAAGGCTTGTTTACCACCCATGTTAAGATCTCCCAAGGCCTCTCAAAAGAGAGCTTGCATTTCTATTTTTCAAAATACAAAGAATAACATAAATTGGGGAAAAGAAAGAAATAAGTTCTGTGCTATCTATAGATTGCTTCACCTCTAAACAATTCATGTCTATAATTTAAAAAGTAACTACAAATGATATCTGAATCATTGATACATAATTCATAATGTGTTTTTACCCTTAACTTTCACAATAACACCATAGCTAGTCATAGAGCTACTTTAAAAGTGAGTGGAATAGAGATTAAGTGAATTAACCAAAGTAACATAGGTAGCATTCTCTGGTCCTTATCTTCCACAGTCCTTTGGGAAGAGGCAAATATAGAAAGAAAAACTTTCATCTGTAATAGTTGTCTATGCACAGATATAGCATAATGGCAGGGAGAAGGGGATAGTGTGCAATTTTGTATCTTTCTTCAAATTTCTATTTTCTGATGGTAAGTTGTTTAAATGGTCACAGGAGTCAAAAGCCTTAGGACTTCACCTGTGAATTAACTAGTATTATATGAATCCCAAAAAAGATAAAATAATATTTAATGTGTCAGTAACATAAATAAAAATAATACAAAAGCTGGCTCTACTCTAAATAACTGAAATATTCTATCTTGGAAAGAAGAGATCATAAAACACACTTTTTGTCTTTTAGTCAAGAGATAGGGGACTACAGCTTTAGAGATTGTTGTCAGAGCAATTTGTCTATTCACCAGAACTTTTTCTTTATTAAAATAGAGGATTAAATGGATGGGAAAGGCATATGGACCTGTTGCAAAAACAAAAGGGATCAACAAGACATCAATTTTAAAAAAATATGTAAATTGTCTCCTCTGTGTGACTGAAACCCTCTAAATTGTTCAGAAACAAGTGTATACTTTTTAATACTAATTGTTTAATCACTTAAGGCAATTATTTTCCGACTTCAAAGGCTTTCTTAAAGATTCAAAAAATCACTTTGGAAAGCGCAGTTTCCCTTTGGGAACAAAATCGTGTTGGCACTGTTTTGAAAATGACTCTTGAGCCAGAAGATAAGTTCAGAGAAAAAAGTCAGTGAAAAACAGAATAGAATATTGTTTTCAGTTTCTGGGTGATTGGATACAGAATTCCTCTATACAGTTATTTTCATAGATGTTTAGAAAGGAATTGGTGACCCTCCCCATTCCTACATTGTGGAAAGGAAGGAAGGACAAGCAAAAAAAATGCTAAATGGCTGCTCCAGTTTATCAGTTTAATAACTCTCAGGTTCCACTCAAAAGGGGGTATGTCAAACCCAAGTCCAAATGACAAAGGATAGAACAAAACATGCAACTAATTAAAAAGAGAAAGCTTGAACCACCAAAATTAAAAATCCCACAATAAAGAAATATTGAGGAAAAGCAGCCATGGCTTTTCATGGTAAGCAGTTTGATCATTTCATTATTATCTTCACTTGATAAATTAAATCGAGATCCTGTAAAAGCACTCACACATAGGTAGAGGACACTCATGACATTTGTTAGTTTACTTGAGACTTTCATTAATGGAACAACTGGGGCTTTATTGTGCGATGTATATTCTTATGTGTACTGCCAAGCACAAAGCCCAGAAAATATGTCCCAAATATTCTCTCCCTGACACCTAAATCTGGAGATTACAGTATGACTGAAAAGTTCTGTGTTCATGCTGTGATTCTGTGACTCAAAGCAACAATTCAACTAACTTAGCAGACTATACCCACAAACATTTATCTGTCATCTATCTATCTGTTTATCTATACCACATATACATATAAAATTTATTTTATGATGTTTATTTTAATGCTGCACTATTTTTGATATAAAGACAACATTTTTTGTTCTGTGAGACATTCATATTGAAATGTATTTAAATGTTAAAAAGACTTTTAAAATATATATCTGTCTTTGACTAAAAAAGTCCTCCATCCTTCCATCCATTCATTTACAGTTCATGGCTCTGGCTTTCTTATGGTTCCTTGAATAAGACGCTCCATCTCCCAACTTTGGACATCTTCATTGTCTCTTCCTCATGCATCAAGTGCTCTCATTCATCTTCACATCCTATCTTCCCTGGCTTTCATCAAGTCTCAGCTAAAACTGTATGTTCTATAGGAAGCTTTCCTGATCCCCCTTAACGGTAGTGTTTTCTGGGGGGTGGTCAAGGAGTACTACCACCTCTAGTGTGAAGGCTTGATGAGCCCTTTTTAGGGTTGCTAATCCACCTAGGTGTCAATCTGGCACTCATCTCTCACCCAGGGCTCCAAGAAACTGTGTCATGTGCAGCAGCCACACTCTGGTAAACCTCTGCAGTTGGGCTAAATTAGGTTGAGAGTAACCAACAGGCCTCAAACCCATCAGGGAGTTAAGAAGCCTACCCCAATCATGTAAAGACTTCACATCCTGGAATGGGTAAACGAGAATGACTGGTTCCCATAGCCGTGAAGGTGATTGAATCAGGCACTGTGTAGCAGTTACAGCTTGATCAGGTTACCAGGGACACCCACTTAATCCTGGGCCATTGTCAGTTGTCTTGACTTTTGCCTTGAGAATGGACTTTAATTACTCTGGAAGAGAGAATGAGGCTGTACATCTTTACCTCACTTAAACTCAATTTATTCACTAGACAAGATATCACCCTATTATGTCATAGGTCTTCTTCAAAAACAAAGGACAAACAACAGCTTGTTTGAACATAGTAGTTTGCATATTTTCTCCCCCATGAAACTATGAAATCCTTGAGATCAGGAGCTATCTTTCCCCTTGCTTTATCCATAGCACATAGCACCATGTGTGGCACATAGTAGATGCCTAATAAATGTTTATTTGCTGACTGATTGATTTAAGCAGATATATACATAGATATCATGGCTGTACAGATAAGACTGAAAGATCTGGTTGCATTTCTCACTCCAGAGCTTCTCAGCAGAAATAGCTTTTAGTACTAGCTACACTAAGTTATGTGACCCTGGGTAAGTCATAGGGCAATGCAATCCTGGGCAAAGTCATAATCTCTCTGGGTATCAGTTTCCTTATCCACAAAATGAGAGGCATTTATTCTAAGCTCTTAAAATCTATGAGGGATAATCAGAGAGAAAGTTGAAGCAGGAACTTCACTATATAAGGAAGTTTGTACTGAACAAAACTATTGATGTGAGAAAGAGCAAAAAAAAAAATTGGAGTCCCTCTACCCACATTCTTTTTAAAATGAAATTTTATTTTTTGATTGTGAAGCATTTGTTTTTTCACCAACACAAAAAAAAATCTCTTATAACTAATTTGTATAATTAAGCAAAAGGAATTCCCAGAATGGCTTTGTTCAAAAATGTATATCTTGCTTTGGATATTGACTCAGCTACTTCTCTGTAAGCCAATGGCATTCTTTACTCAATAGTACTCTGGAATCATGGTCACATTCCAGGTCAATCTGGATCCTTAAGCCTCTCAGAATTGTTGGGTTTTGCAATGTTATTATAGACATTATACTCCTGGTTCTTCTCAGTACACTCTGCATCAGTTCATACAATTTTTTCCAGATTTCTCTGAAATTGCCCTTTGTCATTTATAACTGGCATAATCATATTCCATTATATTTATATTGCACAATTAATCAACACTCCATTAGACTCAAATTATTTTTTATAAATATTTTTGTACATATGAATCCTTGTCCTCTTCTTCTTTGGTGTATAGGTCCAGAATTAGTATTCTTAGTTCAAAGGCATACATAATTTAATAACATTTTGGATATCATTCAAAATTATTTTCAAGAATGTCTGGGCCATTTCTGTCTTCATCTTAAATATTACTAAAAACCATTTTCTGAGGAACAAGAAGTGGTAGACATTGAGTCTAAAATCTAGTTTCACTATGCTGCAAATATAACATCAAAAAGGTATTCTGTTGAAAAATATTTGAAGTCAGCATTATACCCAAATTGGTTCAATTCAAGTAGAAAATCTCTTTGGCCCAAGGTCTGTGTGTCTAAATACTAAAGCTATTTGATCAGTAAGTCAGCAAGTGCTTATTATGTGGCAGGCACAGTTCATCCAACATATCTTGAAATTATTTGGTCTCATTCATGTCAGTATTTATATGCCTCATTCCAAATCTTTGCTGTTGTTCTACATATTCACCTGAAATATGCTTTATTCATATTCACAAACAATGAACTTTTTACAAAATCGTACTTAATATTTTATTTTTTTTGGCAATTACATGTAAAACAATTTTAACATTCTTTTTTTTCAAATTTTGCATTCCAAATTTTCTTTCTCCTTCCTGTCTCCCCCCTCATTGAGAAGGCAAGTTTCACAACTCCAACAGCAATGCACTAGTGTTCCAATTTTCCCACACCTTCTCCCACATTCATCATTTTTGAGGAATTTTCTTCAGTGAGCTTTTTTTATCCCCTTTTCCATTTGGCCAATTCTACTTTTTAATGAGTTCTTCAGTGAATTTTTGTTTATCTTTTACCATTTGGCCAATTCTGCTTCTCAAAACATTCTTCTCTTCATTGGATTTTTGTGCCTCTTTTAACATTTGGCCTATGCTATTATTTAAGGTGTTATTTTCTTTAGGTTTTTTTTGTGCTTCCTTTACAAAGCTGTGGACTCTTTTTTATGATTTTCTTGCATCACTGCTATTTCTCTTCCCACTTTTTCCTCTACCTGTCTTACTTAATTTTTAAATCTTCTTCGAGCTCTTCCATGGCCTGAGATCAATTCATATTTTTCTTTGAGTCTTTGGATGCAGGAATTTAGAGTTTGTTGTCTTCTTCTAAGTGTGTGTTTTGGTCTTCCTTGGGACTATAGTGACTTTCTATAGTCAGGTTTTTTTTCTGTTGTTTGCTCATTTTCCAACCTATTTCTTGACTTCTAACCTTATGCTAAAGTGGTGTTCTGCTTCCCAACTGGAGGGGCACTGGCCCAATCTTCAGTGGTTTTGTGCAGCTGTTTTCAGAGGTAATTCTGAGGACCTCTAAATGTTTGGGTGTTCCAAGGTGGTATGATCCAGGGAGAGGTATTTGCTTCTCTCCTGTACTGTGCACTGATCTGTAAGTGATCACAAGAATTCTTTTCTGCCTTGCACCTGTCACCGGAGTCCCTGCTCCACTATGGCTATAAGCTGTGGTGTGCTAATGCTCCTTCTCACACTGGGGCTAAGACCCAAGACTGTGACCCAGTACCAAGTATAAGCAATACAACAGAGTCCTCCCCCTCGTGCCAGCAAAAGGATCCCTAAAAATCTCCTTCTGACCCATTGTCCTGATTCCCTTACCGTCTGGGTTGAGAGGTCTAGAAATCACCACTGCTGCCACTGATTCAACTGGCCAAAGGCCTGTATTTGATTTGCTGGGGCCCATTCTGTATTGGTGCTAGACTGGGCTCTTCTTTTACACTGGTGCAACAGACCTTTCCTGCCGACCTTTTAAGTTGACTTGGGCTGAAAAAAATGTTTCACTCTTTCTTTTTGTGGGTTCTGCCACTCTAGAATTTGTTTAAAGTAATCATTTAAAGGTATTTGGAGGGGTTTGGGGGAGAGCTCCAGTGAGTCCCTAACTTTACTCTGCATTCTTGGCTCCACCTAGAAGAAATGAACTTTAATAAAGAATATGTTTTCATATTCCCTAAATATGCACTAGCACTTTAAAATAATAAGGGATTGCACTGGTAGAGAATTTCCCACTTTCCAAAAAACTCTTTTAAATTATTATTTATTATGGCATCTGGGACTCTCTACTACTCTGCATAAAGTAGATAAAAGTGCCCTACCATTACTCCTTTTGAAAGAAGGCAACAAAGACACTGAGTTCTGTGCCAAGAACTACCAGTCACATGATTTTCTCCTGCAGTGATCATTGTTATCTTGTACCTTTCATAGGAGAAGGAAATCCATGAAGCAGCTGACGAAACTACACCAGCAACTGTGAATAATCCCTATACTATGTGAGACACTAATATCTCTCCTTTAAAAACTGTACCTTTTTATGGGTGCACTGTGTTGTTTTACTTGCTTTGTGCATTAATAAATATGATCAGAATTACTAAAAATAAAAGTTTGGGATGGAGCCTAGAGCTATTCCCAGTTTTTCACATCCACAGGTATCCTGTGCTCTTAAGCCCTGCAAATGTGGAGAGCCTATATCTATATACCTATCCATATATCTATATATACATGTACATAGGTATATATATATATATGTGTTTATACAAAATATACTATACACCCACATGTTTTGTAGTCAAATTACCCAGCTTGGTGTTGTTCACTGAATGAATTATGGGTGTATACACATGCATACATGCATATAGAAACATATACACATATCTATATGCACATGTGTACACGTGTATGCATATATACATTATATATATACACATACACATACACACAATAATGCATTCAGTGAACAACAACAAGCTGGGTAATTTGACTACAACACAAAATGTAGAATTCTTGCTATAAATGAAACCAGAAAACAACAGGAAGTTGTAGCTAAAAGAAAGAATGGTTTATCCATTCTCCCTAAAGATGTAAATAAAGAATTGGCAGAGATGATTTTATGATTTCTCCAAAAATAAATTATTTCATAAGATACTTGGTCATCTGAAGTGTTCATAAGGGCAATTTTAAGAAATCACCAAGAAGATAAGCATATTTTATTTTACTAACATGAAGAGAGGTGAAGAACTCAGTATTACAAAAACAAACAAAATTATCTTTCTCAAATACAATCAATACCTTTCATGTTCTTGTGGGCAATGAAAAGAAATAAAACATAGTACATGATTATGTAAAAAAAAGTAAACAAAAGTAAGCTCTGTTCAAAGAAGACATTTAAATATCATAATCATTTTCTTCATGAAATGTTTTCAGAGGCTCTATACATGGAAAATAACAAATAATACCACAAAGTATAACATGCATTGTTGCTTAGCAGACAGGAAGTGGTTACTTATTGGCTTGAGAGTAATTTCTTTGTGTGTACAGTCACATTAGCAACTTGTTAGAATAAAGAAAAAATCAACATTCAAAGAGAATTAAGAATCAAAATTCATAAAAATATGGCAAACAATTAATACAAATTTAACCTGATTTATTTAAATAAGCTATTGGCGTTATTAATAGGAAACAAATAGGAGCAGATTTTGATACAAATTATCATTATTTCCTAAAAGCATATAAATAGTATAAACCAATCACCACAATAAGGAGATTAAGAGAACCTAGAGATTATCTCACACTCTCTTCTTGCCTCATTTTCTTTCCTTTCTTTTCTTTTTAACTCCTTAACAAGAAGAGCAAAATGGGAACAAAAGGCAAAATGAGATCAGAATACGAATTTATCCACAATATCTTGAAGAGGAAAATAATAGAATATTACAAGCAGTATCATCTTATTAAACTATAATAAGCAGTACAAAAAAAAAAGCATATCCAAATTTCAGTGAGAGACTGAATTCACCTGGACTATCCCAAGATCACTTTAGGATAGAACTGGGACAGAAAAAAAAAAGCAAGGAATAGATTAAAAGTGGAAAAAGATCTACTTTTTATCCTATAAATATTTTTCCTAATTTAATACATTTTATTTTCCCTCAACATATGTTAAAACAAATTAACATTTTTTAAAGTTTAGACTTCCAAATTCTATATCTTCCTCCCACCCTCTTCACTCTTCTCCCTAAGTAATCAGATATAGGTTATGCATGTGCAATCATGCAAAATATTTCCATATTAGTCATTTTGTATAAGACTTGAATAAAAGAGAAAGAGTGGAAAAAAGTGAAAACTAGCATGCTTCGGTCTGTATTCAAGCAATATCAATTCTTTCTCTGGAGGCAGACAGTATGCTTCATCATTGGTCCTTTGATATTGTCTTGGAGCATTGTATTGCTTAGAAGAGCCAAGTTATTCACAGTTCTCCATCACACTATGTTGTTGATAATATGTACAACATTCTTCTCATTCTGTTCACTTCACTTTGCATCCGTTCATGTAAATCCCATTTTTTTTCTGAAATCATCTTGCTTGTCATTTCTTATAGAACAAAAATATTCCACCACAATCATATAACCAGCTTGTTTAGCCATTCCCCAGATGAAGGGCATCTATTTGATTTCCAATTCTTAGCTGCCACAAAAAAAGAGCTGCTATACATATTTTTGCACAAATAAGATGTAGACCTAATAGTGGTATTGGTGCATCAAAGCCTATGCACAGTTTTATAGCCTTTTGGGCATAGTTCCAAATTGTTCTCCAGAATGGTTGGATCAGTTCACAGCTCTACCAATGGTGCATTAGTGTCCCAGTTTTCCTAAATGCCCTCCAATATTTATTATTTTCCTTTTTTTTTTTATCACATTAGCCACTTTGATAAGGGTGAGGTGGCACCTCAGAGTTTTTTAATTTGCATTTCTATTGTCAAAAAATATTTAGAACATTTTTTCATATGACTATAGATGGCTTTGATTTCTGTCTGAAAACTGCCTGTTCATATCTTTTGACCATTTTTCAATTAAGAATGACTTGTATTTCTTTATATAAATTTCACACAAGTCTCTATATATTTGAGTAATGAGGCCTTGATCAGAGAAATTCTTGCACATTTTCCCCCCAGTTTTCTGTTTTCCTTTTAATTTTGGTTGCATTTTTTGGTTTTGTTTGGGCAAAACCTTTGTAAATTTTACATAATCAAAATTATTTATTTTAGATTTTGTAATACTCTCTACAATTTCTTTAGTCCTAAATTATTTCCTTATCTATGGATTTGATAAACTATTCCATGTTCTCCTAATTTGCTTATGGTATCACCCTGTATGTGTAAATCATGTATCCATTTTGCTCTTATCTTGGTTTATGGAGTGAGATGTTGGTCTATACCTAGTTTCTGCCACACTGTTTTCTAAAAAAAAGGTCTATTAAAATCTTCATTAATGATAACAACAAATATCTCAATATGTTATATGAAGAAGTAAAATATCATCAAAGAAATCAAAGATGAAAAGAGGCCTCTAGGTCCACAGTGAATAGTTAGGAAGATCTGAGTTCAAATTTTACCTCAGACACTTATTAATTGTGTGACGAAACAAATACCTTATTCTCTGTTTGCCTCAGTTTCCTCAACTATAAAATGGGGATAATGACTGCACATACTTTGCAGGGTTGTTGTGAGGATAAAGTGAAATAGTATTTGTAAAGTGCTTAGTGCAGTGCCTGGCACAGAGTAAGTGATATATAAATGTAAGTGATATATAAATGATTATATACACATAAGCATTATATATGTGCATGTATATATAGGTATATCTTTATATAACATATAATGTAATATATGTAGCTTACATAGCTATATGTAGCTATGTATATATTAGCTATATATAATATATACATATATAGGTGAAATATAAATGCTTATACACACACACATACACATACATATATACATATACCGTGTGTGTGTGTGTGTGTGTGTGTGTGTGTGTGTATAAAATACAAGATTCCACTATACTTGTAATTAGTTGACTATAAAAAGGCAGCTAGGTGTCTCAGTGGATACAGCGTTGGGCCTGAAGTCAGGAAAACAGTTAGTCACTTAACTCTGTTTGCCTCAGTTCCTCATCTGTAAAATGAGCTAGAGAAGGAAATGGCAAACCAGTCCAATATCTGCCAAGAAAATCCCAAATGGGGTCACAAAGAATCTGACATGACTAAAATGACTAAATAACATCAAATAAAAAAAGTGTTTGATAAAGTATTAGAGATAACTTCACCTTAAAATGATTCTACAATAACATGTCTCCCCTGCATGTCAAAATCATATAAGCCACTTGAAATATATCACTGTTCAATAATTCTGATTACTAATGTCAAAACAGATGTCTGCTTGCCAAAGGTATTTTCCACTTTCATGGAAAATGTCTAGCAATGAGTTCAAGTGGAAAAGAGATTTCCCACAGATAGGTTCTATACATGTTCTTTGCATATTAAATTGTACTTACTGTATCAAAACCCCCAAGTGCTAGAAAACATTTTAAATAAAATTTATAAAGTAAAGAATTTAGCCTTTTCTACAAAGAAAAAAATAAATGGATAGTGATTTTCCCTCTACATTATAATATATAGTTGGGTAAACAACCTAAAGAATTTGTCCTTTGGGATATATGTCTTGGAAAAAAAATTGCATAAGTAATGAACCACCCTTAGGACAGAAGAGGAAGAGGAATGAGTACATTATTGCTTTTGGTAAATTGTTTAGTACCTTCAAGGACCTCAGTATCAGTATTTGATTTTACTGATGCTATAAGGCTATGAATCATGAAATTCCAGTTTCCAAAGAATTAAAGTAGTCTATGTGGGGAAATACTTAACTATTTATAATTTATTAATATTTTTTGAAACTAGTTTTGGGTGGCTAGAAATTGTCCATCCCAAAATTATAGGTAATGCTCACCCCAGAAATCCTCCATGAAAGCTAAAGTGCATGTTATTGGTCCACCAAGGTCTTGATTTTGGGGTCTGCCAACAGTCTTGGCTTTACCCAATTTTCATTGAATGTGTCTATCTGCTTGCTGATATACATCTCAAGCAAACTTTTTTTATTTGCTGGCCATCAAGCTGTTTGTCTTTATGACATGACATTTTTTGTACATCTCACAGAAACTGGGGAGGGATCCAAACTTTCTTGTAGCTCTGCAAAACTACTTAATGAAATTCTAAAAACCTTTTAATATCTGGGGGTTTGTTCTCAACCAATCTCTATATGGCAAAAAAAATTCCATGCAGAAATTCATAGCGGAAGTAAACAGATTATAACACATCCCCAGTGAAGAATTGCTCAGGAGAAGCAGGGTAAATGAAATATACTGTAAAAGATATATCTAACAAGAAACACGTTATGTGGCCATTATAAAATAAGACTGGGAAATGAACTCCATTGGTATTCATGAAAAGTCATGAGATTTAGAGGAATGATCTCCTCTAATACTTTGGTTGGAATTCCAAAGGAGGATTTATGGGAGAACATGGAAAACAGTCAAACAGGCTAAAAATGTGCAGATGATACAGGATCTAAACTATGGAGACAGTTGCCACATCAGTGAGATCAATGATATTAACATTGGATATAGACAACAAATGCAGGATATTCAGAAGCACTGAGCCAGGGGAATTTAAGGAGGATAAAGAGGGGGATGACATCAGCAAATATGATGAGGATGGTAGGGGAGTAGGATATGTTTTACTGAATATGGAACCTTCTATCAATTATGCACCAGCAGTGAGCTCGGTTCCTCAAACTCTTGGCTATTAGCTATCTAGATTAACAGAATATTTTTGAAAGCCAAGCTTTCTTTGTTATTCTCATTCCTCAGAGGTCATGATGGAAGAGATGATTTGAAAGCAGCATATTACAATAGGAATGCTGTCTGACCTTTCCAGGCAATTGTATTTGACTTAATTCAGTTTATTCAGAAGAATAATAATTTGAGTTTCTATCTGAAGGATGTCTACACGGTTTAAATTAGATAATAAGGTTACTAAAACAATACAATTGATGACAAATATGTTATGTGGGTCCAGAAACAGAGAACTAATTCCCTAAATGTAATGCATTTACTCTTAGGCTATATGGAGAAAATTGTAACTAAAATCACTTTATATTTTTTATTATACAAATTGTATTTTTAAAAGTATTAAAATAGCTGGAAAGCTTATTCTTGCCTGTGACTAATGATGGCTTACTAAAATAGATCCTAGGGAGAGTTATATCCAATCTTTTCTCATAAAAAAAAGTGCTAATGGTCAGGCCCTGCTTCCCACAAGGAATTAAAGAACAGATACTCAGGAATAAAGACATTAAAATTAAGTCAAAATTACATGTAGCTGTTATTTTGAGACAGCCATTGCATGAAGGATTTGGGTATTAGTGTCCCAATTTTTCCACATCTCCTCCAACTTTTGCCACTTTCCCCTTCTATCATTTTAGCCAATTTGATAGGCGTGCAATGATATCTCAAGGTTGTTTTAATTTGAATTTATCTAATCAATAATGATTTAGAGCATTTTTTATGTGGCTATAAGTTGTTTTGATTTCTTCATCGGAAAACTGCCTGATCATATCCTTTGACTATTAATTGATTAAGGACTGACTCATATTCTTACAGATTTAACAAAGTTCTTTACATATTTGAGAGATGAGAACTTTTTGCTGAGAATCTGTCTTAATATTTTTCCCAATTTCCAACTTTCCTTCTGATCTTTGCTACATTTGTTTACATTAAATTTTAATCAAAATCCTCTATTTTACATGTCATTCTGCTCTCTATCTCATTTATTTATAAATTGTTTGCCTGTCTATAAGTCTGATAAGCAATGCATTCCATGTTCTTCAAATTTTCTTGCAATATCTCTCTTTACATCTATGTCATGTATCTATTTTTACCTTTATCTTGATAAATGGTGTATGATATTGGTCTAAGCCCAAATTCTCTCATAATACTTTCCAGTTTTCCCAACAATTTTTTTCAAGAAGTAATGAATTCTTATCCCCAGGCCTCCTCCCAGGAGGCTTCTGAAGGCGCGGGTGACAGAAGCCACTTCGGGGAGCAGTGCTGGGGGACTCCGGAGTATGGGAGGGGTGGGGGGCTCACACTCACAAAGTCTCTTATAAGCCCATGCATGCCTCTCTCAGTCAGTGTTCATTTACCTGTACTTAAGAAAGCAAAACAAAACCAAAGAGGCAGCTAAGTCTCTGAAATTCAATCTCAGGATGACCAAGGCAGATATGGGCTTTAGGTACCATGCATTCATAGCCACGTGGAGGCCAGGGGTATGGAAAAGGGTCAATTGATCTTCCTCTACCCTTATGAGAAATCACTAAGTTTTGTGGTGCCACTTGAAGGGTCAAAGGACTCAGGTCAAAGGACAGAATACCTTTTTCTCTTTAAGTTGCACTGAATAATCAACTCCTTCACAGTGCTATGCTCAAATCAAGCATCA
Source organism: Phascolarctos cinereus (assembly GCF_003287225.1). NCBI lineage: Eukaryota > Metazoa > Chordata > Mammalia > Diprotodontia > Phascolarctidae > Phascolarctos > Phascolarctos cinereus. Next base: position 420,375,389 of record NW_027555847.1, read on the forward strand.
ACCATTAAGCCATATATAGTCTGCTTGATGTAGCCAAGGAGTGGATCATAATCAAAATGTCCAAAAAAGAGCAAGATATGATAAGCCAGAAGTAGTGGAGTAATGTGTATGCATGCACTGTTTAAATACTAATCATACCAGAGAAACCAGCACCATCCTAGGCCACAAAGGTAAGAAATACAATTATTTCAATGTTCCCTTACCAAATAAAATGGTTCTTTGGGTACAGGAGCATAACTTTATTGACCAAATCTTACTCTTCCATTAAAATTTAAATATTGCCTTTTATCAATCAAATCAAATGAGTATTTATTGAGTCCTAACAACTCTATCATGATAGATTGCACTTTTTGCAGTAATAATAACAGTATGACAATAACAAGAAGAATGTATAAACTTTATGTAGCATTTTAATTATGGCAAACACTTTACATGCATTTTCTAGTTTCAAATCTCATTTCCCATTGTCTTCTTTCTTTTCAGGTGGCCATGAAAGTTTTCATTTTAATTGAAGTGCTTTGTCTCTGAGTTTGTTGCACATTAACTATACAATAAAGATTAGGATACATTTTTATTGCATGTGAACATTTTTAAATGTATTAGAAGTTGAGGAAACTGACAATGAGAAAAGTGTTGGGGGAGAACTGTTCTTTTTATTTTTTAAAAATAATTTACATTTTTGTTATTACTAAGGGAGAAGAGGAAAGAAATTTAACTCTCAGGAGGGTCTTGTTTATTTATTGGAGAAAGAAATCAGAGCTGCCAGTGAGTGGTTTATTAGGTTGATTTATTTCCCTTTTAATTTGGGAAAGATGAAGCACACATCAGAGTAAGGGGTAGGAGTGGAAATTAGACCCTGGGGGAAAGTGGAGACTTGCTAAATGGAAACAAGGACATGGAGACATGGGGAAGTCCTATCTAAAGCTTTTCTTAGAAGCACAGAAGCCTAAGAGAAAATAAGGGAGAATTAAAAGAGCACTAGACTTGGAGGTTGAAAAGATGGACTTCATTCCTGACTGCCATTTTTCATACTTAAGGTAACCATCAAATACTTACTCTGCTTCCTTGTGTGATGTCAGGAAAGCCATTTACTCTGTTTTAGCTTCCTCATATATAAAATGAAAGTGACAGTAAGTACTTGGAAGTACCTTCTTCCAAGGGTTCTTGTTAGGATCAAATGAAGAAATTTATATGTAAAGTACTTTAACAACAGCAATAACAATAACAACTAAGATTTATATTAGAGTTTAAGTACTGTATTATGCTCAATTGCTAATATAAATGCAAGTTATTATGGACAAAAATAATTTAACACCAATATTATTTTATTTTAAAATGTTCATTCTTACACTATTCTCCTTAAATATTACTCACTTCCCAATAACCATGGATCTCAACCAAACCTTCCCTTGTAATGAATTATTGTGATCAAGCAAAAGAAACCAGTGCATTGACTACATATGCAAAAGGATGATCCCTTTTACACCTAAAGTTTACCAGCTTTCTTCAGACAAGAGGTGAGAAGCATAATTGGCTTTTAGTTTTCTGAAGTCATACTGATTGGAGTACTCCTGGTGTGTAAACTCCTTCTACCAATGAAGAATAAGTACTATAATTATTTAATATAAAGTCTGAGTTTCCTGGGGCATTGAGTTTAAGTGAAATGTTGTTCAGTTATACAACAGGAGGACTTGAATGCAGGCCTTCATGATTCCAAAGCTAACTACTCCTTCACTTTGCTATGCTAACTCTCCTCAAACCGAATAAATTAATAATATTTATTTAAACAGTTTTTGCTGCAAGGAAGGAAAGACATAAGCATTTATTAAAGACTATTTTTTAGGTACCCAGCTAAGTGCTTTGCAAATATTATCCCATCAATGACCTTAGGAGTTAGGTGTTATTATTTTCCCCATTGTACAGTTGTAGAAACTGAGGCAGACAGAAGTTATGGCTTACCCAGGTTCACATAGCTAGAAAATCTTTCTGACTCCAGGTCCACCTCTCTATACTCTGTGCCCCTTACTTGCCTTGACGTAACAAGATGATTCAAGTAATATAAATAGATATTCATGAACTAAAATGAAAGATATTGCTAAAGAGTTCACACAGGACAATAAAAACAATAAACAACATAACTATGCAACGGATATATATTCTCTATAATCAAGATTTGTTACAGTCCAATGAATGATGATGTAAATGTGATGGAAAAAGTAATGAATGCTGAATTATAAATGCAGTTTATATTCTAAGATAGGTGCATCATGAAGTTAAATTTCCTGTTTTGTTAGACTTATGAAGATTATTCTAGGGAAAACCATCCTCAGTTGTCCAAATTTCACTTGTTAAATTATCTAAAGTCAGTAATAAATATAGCAGTAATAAACATGGCAGGAGTGGAAAATAAAAGAGAATTTCTGGATATTCATTTAAAAAATTGTCAGATTCACACGTACAAACAAACAGAATTATTCTTTCAATAGGCTGGTCTAAAAACAAATTAAAAGTCTAGTGAACTGGACAACTTTGCAGGCTTTGAAGCATGGCAGACATAATTTCCTGCTGCAATGTTTGGCTTGCAAAATTATTTTTGAAGAGTAAGTTCATTTTCTCCTAGTGAGCTTTAGGATGGACTCCTACTCCTGTGTTTGAGGTATTCCTTTATTATTTCAGAAAATGAGAAAGACTAATTATAGGAATCCTGTTCACATAATGGAGTTTATCCTACTTTTCTAATCCAAGAAACATGTTCATGAAGGTCCAGTGAGATAACTGAACACACTAATGGTGTTGGGAAAAGGACAATCACACTCTTCAGTGTACTAGAATACAGGGCTTTTGTCAATGAGACCTCTTGTTATTGAATTAGTCTGTGTACAGTAGACCTGACATTCACCCCATTGCAGGTAAACTAATTTTTTTTATAGTTCTATAGAGTGCATAACAAATACAGTGATGTATTATCAAATATTTATAGACATTTTAAATATTAACTACTATTGGCCTAGTTGCCTTTAGGCAAGCATAATCAATCCCTACAATTTATTTCAACCTTAAAAAATATTATCACAGGAAACACATTTGACCTATTCCTATAAAAAAAAGACTATATACATTTTAGTGAAACAGAAAGTAATGAAATCAACAGTCTTATATCATGGAATGTATGCATAGCAAGTAGGGGAAGAACCAACAATTATATGCTAGATTTGACATGAAAATAGATCAATAGGTGCCTCAGGCATGATGCAACCCAACAATTCTGAAACTAGGTGGCTTTCCATTTCTTTAGACTTCTCTGGTGATATCTGGAGTTTAACATGTGTCATTCATAGTTCTGTAAAACAGGAAGGGGGATGTGGTACATATCATCTCCATCATCCTATGTACTACCACAATTGTAACATAAAGTCTTCAGTGAGTCTTGCTTATTTATATTGTGTAGTATAGAGGATAAGATAAGATAAGAAATGGTACAGCGTGATATGGTATGGTATAGTATGATACGATATGATATTAAATATTATATTTGTTATAGGTGATATGGTACGACATTTATATACATATATATTTGGAGAGAGGACGAGTAAAGATAGAGATAGAAAAATAGAGTGAGAAGAGAGGGATGAAGGGAGAAGAGGAAGAAGAATGAAGAGAGAAGAATGGAAAGGCAGAGAGAGGAAGGAGGTAAAGGAGCAAGAAGGAAAGAGAGATTTTAGGTCTTTTGGATCACCTGGAGATAAATAGCCAAGAAACTTTTACTCTTTCTTTGCTATTTCTACCAAAACACTACAGCTAAATATCCTAGTATGTCACTGAAAAAGAATGGTAAGAAGAAAAACAGAAGAAGGAAGGAAAGGATCCAATATTTTAATTACTTCATTTAAAGGAGTGGGAGGTTGGCATGATGTTCTCATTCTCTCTCTATGGAGTCTATTGGGATAAATTCCACTCCTTTCTCTATTATGTGTGTTTTCTGATTTAGTCACCTCCCTGCAAAGAAAATGAGGTAAGGACAAAGGAGTAGGAGAAATAAAATTTAATCCACCTTAATTTTCGCAATTAATCCTATTTATGATTGCTTTCTTCTCATGGCCTTTATGCTCTATTGTTTCTTAAAATATCCTACTCTTCTTCCAGGGAGGTTTAGTTGTGAGAATTATTTCCCAAAATTACAAGTCTGTCTGATCATGTCACCACCCTGTTCAATAAAATCTAGTGACACCCTATTACTTCTGGGGTCAAATAAAATTACTCTCTTTGACATTAAAATCTCTTCACAACTGGGCCCCTTACTATATATCCAGTCTTCTTACATACTCCCCAACTTGAATTCTGTAACCCAGCTGTATCAGATTACCCTCTGTGTCTCTCAAAGGGCTCTCCATCTCCTACTTCCATGCCTTTGGGAAGGCTGTCCCACGTGCCTGAAATACACTCCCTCTTCAACTTCTCTTTGTGTCAATCTTTGGTTTCCCTTAAGACTCAGCTCCAATATTACCTTCTACATGAAGCCTTTCTAGGTTGCCCAACCTACTGTGCCCTTTCTCCCAAAACTGTTTGTATTCATGTATATATTTACATGTGTTTATTCTTTCCTTTCAATTAGAGTATATGCTCTTTTAAGGCAGGGACTGTTTTACATTTATCTTTGTATCCATAGCATTTAAAACAGTGACTGGGATATAGTAAGCATTTAGTGATTTTTTTTTTTTATGAAATGATTGATCAATGAGATAGTTTAAACTTTCTCCACATTTGTTCATCATTTTGCTCCAGTAGATTTAACATCCAGAAATAAAGTAATCCAAATGGGGCAATATCTTCCTCAAGTGAGTAGAGCAGTGGAATTTCAGACAAAGTCTATGCTATATTTTTACAGGCTGCTTCTCCAATGCAGCTCCTAATTATGCATCTGGGACAGTGTTCTAATTTTCTTCTCTACCTCAAATCAGTACCATGTTAAACAGCTGGAAGGCAACAAGACATCACATCATTCATTCTGTGACCGAACAGATAATTAGCAAATAGACTTAAATAGTTGCCTATGGAGAATGCTTGTTTAAAGAATACTGTCAAGTTGTTTTTCATTTCAATTCAGGTTTCCCTTTTATAAGGGTCTTTCTTATATGAAAATATAATTGGTACTCACTTGAATGAATTTTTTGATCTCATCAATGTGGAATGTTCTGCTTACTGAGAAGAAGCATGACGTAGTAGCTACAGCTGTCCTTGAAGACAGGAAGATCTCTTCATGTCCCACTTTTTACACATACTGTCTTTGTGACCCTGCACAAATCATTGAATCTTTAGGCATTCTTAGTAACTATTTAAAAATATAAGTTTGACAAAAGGTGCCAATTTACACTAATAGCAAGAGTTTCCTCACCTAGGAATTCCCTAAACCAGTGAAATCACAAGTTCATTCCCTATCCCTGCCCTTATTTCTAGTTACCCTCCTTTCATGAGAATATAACTGAATATTCAATACTTCAATGGCACTAGCATCTCATCTAAGACAGTATTCCCTCCTCTAGGTCATCCACACCTCATCTTCCTGTGTGTTTCTTCCGAAATCCTATTATCTTCTACAAGGTTTACACATATATGGATGTGGCCCTTACTTTATGTCACTGACATTATATGGTCATGATCCAGCTTGCAGGTTATCCAAACGAATACCTATATAACAATGAGCTCACTGGAACTCTCTCTTAGCATTTCCCACTAATAAAAAGAATAGATTTTTAATATTTTGAAATAAATTTCTAAGTAGATGAAGCAAAAAACATAAAGAAAGTACTAAGATTATACTTTTTGGATTAATAAATGTACCATCAAAGCAATACAAATAAATCAATATGGTATGTCAGGGAAATCTGTCTGAACACCCTTGATCATTTGACTCTCACACACACACATACACACACACACTCCAACTGAGGTCATCACAGAAAGGGGCAAGTAAAAGAGAAAACAAGATGTTACAGTCTTGAAGTGGAAAGAAATTCATCAGTTAAGCTTGAGACATTGAGAAGGTGGCTTTACTCTACTCTAAAATATGTAGAGAAATTCTAAAGAAAAGCTGATTGAATCAGAGGGCAGCTAGCCCTTGGCTAAAAAAATAAAAAAGATTGGTCATGTTTCCTGGTAGTCCTTAAAAAAAAAAAAGACACACTTTCTGATCAGTCAGCTGAGGCAGAAGTGCTCTCCAGAGAGTGACTCCTGATAGCAGAAAAAAACAAATAGCTATGAAGTCAATAGATTATTAGCCATATTAAAATGGAGTCAAGATGAATAAAGAAGTTAGCCCAGGGAACTTAGTTAAGAAACTTGCTTAGCGGAGATGGCCTACTCAGAAGTTGAGGGGAGGAAACAGCACAAGGACAGTAGGAGAAGAGAAAGGACAATGGGATTCTGCACTGCTGGAGAGATGGCTTACCTTGACCACATGATTGCTATGTGTATGAAACAGTGCTAGTGTACTTTCTATGTGTCTGCTCTTACCAGTGATGCTGCCTATAGTTGTGGGAGAATGAACTCCAGGTTTATAGGGGCTACGTTCTATGCTAACTGTTCTTATTACATCACCAGGATAAATGCTTTCATTTTGTGCATTATAACTTTAAAATTACAAACAAACAGTACAACAAAAAAATGTGTGGTAGCCCCCAGATGGACACAGCTTGTGAATATGAGCAGGGAGGGATCCCCAGAGAATGTGTTACAGTAGTAGTAGTGGTGGTAGTAGTAGGAAGAGGATGAGGAGGAGGAGGAAGTAAATAAACAAACAAACAAACAAATAAATAAATAAATGGATAGATAAATAAGTAGAATCAAAATAGCCTGAAAAAAATGTTCACTAGCTCTAGGGGTAGAACAGACTTGAAAGAGAATCTAGGCCAACCCCCTAGTGCCCAGAAAAGTTATAACTTGTCCAAGAATACTCATCTAGTAAGTAGCACAGCTATGATTTGAACCCATGTCCTCTGACTAAAAATTCAGCATTCTTTCCACTAAATCATTATTTCTCTTTGCACATAAACTTTATGTTAGCATAAAATAGTTTTATCAGCATCCAGTCATATCATATAGAAAACTCTATTTCAAAAAACCCAATGAAAAGATCATTGTTTGTGCCAACAAACAATAATATTTTCATAAAATACAGTTTTTCCAAGACCATAAGACAATGGTTACATTTAAATGTTCCTCCTAAAGTGATTTCATTTTTATCTCATTCATTTGTGTATAAGCAAATATCTAAAAGAGTTTCTACAATGTCTAAAGATTCATCCTTGGGAATACCAGTCCACTTCTTGAATTCACAACTGTTCTGTTAACGACACTATCATTCTTCCAGTCACCTCGACTTCAAGCATTACAAAAATCTTTCTATTCTCCTAAATTCAATTAGTTGCAAACTTCATCCCTCTCCAGGCTGCACTGCAAACTAACTGATCTCCATAAGATTTTCTCTACCATGCCCTGGAAACTTCTTCACCCTGGAAAATCAATCTACCCTTGAACTCCTCCTTCCTCAACCCCTTCCCAATGGGCCTCTTATTTTTTACTAATATTCTGAGGAGCAGAGCAAAAATGGTGTGGATGGGAAGAAGAGATTTGAGGTTGCTCCTTTGTCACAATAGTTCCCTCCCATTCACTGCTCCTTCTGGTCCTCAGTCTGTGTGGTCACAGTGCACTCAAACATGCTGCTCCTCAAAATTGTCAACTATTGATTACTCCCCACAGGCAAGCTCTGTCACTGCCTCAAGTGAACTGCTCCTATTTCTTTTTTTTTTTAATTGGTGCCTTTTGTTTTTGCATCACATTCACTTCCAAATCTATTCCTCTCCTCCTCTATGGAGGAAGTCATCTTTTGTTACAATGGTTCAAAAAAGAAAATGAAAAATAAACATAGTTCAACAAAGTAAGACAATACATGGATGGACTTCTCACAGCAGAAGCCAAATCCATACTTGCATATTCTCAACTCTTTTCAAGTACCAAGCTTGTCATTATAATTTCACAGTGTTCTGTCTCATTTAGAGTTCTTTTGGTCTCCATTGCTTTTGTGTATCTTCTGTTCCTAGTTCTGCTTACTTCACTATGAATCAAATTATATTGCTTCCCTTGTTTCTCTGAATTCTAGGCATTTATTTTTATAATGAGTAATTTACATTCCATCATATGCACATAGCACAACATGATTAGCCATTACCCAAATAGGAGCACATATTTTGTTCCCAGTTCTTTGCTACAAAAAAAAGTGCTACTATAAATATTTTATTGTAAATGTGACCTTTCTATCTTTGACTTCTCTAGGTCATATACATAGCACTAGAATGCCTATTCTAAAGGGAATGGACATTTCAGTAATTTCCAAATGGCTTTCCAGAGTGGTAGAACCTATTTTCAGTGTCACCAAGAATGTATTAGCATATTTATTTTCCTTTAGCCTTTTAATAATATTTCTATTTTTTCACAACGATGAGTGTGTAGTGAAATTATAGTTGTTTCAATTTGCATTTCTCTTTTTATAAGGGACTTGGAGTAATCTTTGAAAGGGTTACTAATAAGTGCAAGTTTTCTTTTGAGAATTGTTTTATTGAAAGTTATGTTGACTCATTGAGTCATTGTGTTCAGCCATGCTTCTCAATCAGTGTTAGGGGAGGTTCTGTTGGGGTAGGCAATACCAATTCTGCACCTTTTTGTATTACCTGCTCTTTGTCACATACTTCTACCCATAATATTTGCACACCTACCTACAAATTTGCTGCCTTGGGAGGAACTAAGGCTCAAGGGCCCAATCTCTTTTGCTGAAGTTGACCTATCTGAATTGTCTTTATCTCATTACTAAAGTTACCAATGAAAGCTGTCCTCATCCTGAAGCCATGGCTGATTTTCAGTGATCAGTCCATCAACATGTTACTACCTTGATGTACTTACAGAAAACTTCTTGTAACTTTTTCTTTGTCCTTAGTTTTGCTTTGTTAATCAGGGAAAAAGCCCAAACAAAGAATTTTCCTTTCAACAGTTCCTTTATATACTTTGATCACATAGAGTGACTCTTGGTCTTATGTGTTTGCATTAATTTTTTACATCCTTTCATGTACTCTATCATAATCTGTAACTCCCTTCCAGGTATTCTATTATAACCGGTAACATGGCTTACTTTGGTTTCTCACACAAAACACTCCACCTCTAGTGTGTTTTCACTGCCTGCTCCCCATTCATGGAAAGTTCTTCCCCCTAATCTCAACCTCCTGCTTCTCTGGTTTCCTTTAAATCTCAGCTGATGTCCTACTTTCTGCAAGGAGCTTTTCCTGATTTTACTTAAACTTAGTTCTTCTCTCTTATCAATTTATCTTGTATATATCTTCATTGTATGTTTGTCTTTCCCATTAGATTGTGAACTCCTTGAAGGCAGACACTTTTTTGCCTTTCTTAGTTACCCCAGTGCTTAGTACAATACCTAGTACATTTTGTGGTTGTTCAGTTGTGTCCAACTTTTTGTGACCCCATTTGGGGTTTCTTGGCAAAGTTACTGGAGTAGTTTGCTGTTTCCTTCTCCAGCTCATTTTACATATGAGGAAACTGGGGAAAACTGGGCTGAGTGACTTATCTAAAGTCACACAGCTATTAGGTATCTGAGGCCAGATTTGAACTCAAGCCTTCCTGATTCCAGATCCAGAGCTCTTTCCATTGTGTCACCTAACTGTCCAACACATAGTAGATACTGAAAAGTGCTTGTTAATTTAATTTACTCCCTGTATTTTTATTATTCTTCTAGAAACACAGAGGAAATGAAAGAAGTTTAAATTAAAACAGGGAAGGTTTTACTATTACCAACAGGAGAACCCAAGAGTCAGGAAACTAAAACGAAGGACTAGACTAGTAAAAAACAATGAAAAGTTGTACTGCTGTAGGTGTAAGTTCCTTATCAAAGATAGCTGATGCAAAGATGTTTTCACCATTCTGTGATTTCCCTTCCCATTCTTCCTCCATTTATTTTTCCATGTAAAAACTTTTCATTTTCATGTTTGCTTAAGAATTATTTGCCCAGGTATTATTCTGAAAGATACCAGCATCTATTTTCTTCCATTAAAAAAATGGTATGCTTATTTCTTCTTCTTTGACAGGCTTCTTTGACAACTAAGCTCAGTTTTCTATTTACCTCTGGGTATCTTTTTAACATAAGTCCTCCAGCATGAGGAAGGAAAAGGAAGAGTCTTTTCCTCCTAACATTAGTACTTCCATCAAGGGAGAACTAAATAAAACATTCTGGAGGTCTTTTGCATCAGCAACTAAAGGATGATAACAGTTCAAAATCTTATCCCCCCTAACTTCTTAACAGTTTTATAACTAGCTTCCCTGCTTGAAGTCATTATTTTTTTAAATCTAATTTATGAGATTTGATATTTTTATATAACTAAAACACAGCCATGACCATTTTATTCCATTGATCAAACACTTCCTGTGACTTCTCATTATTGCCAAAATAAGCCTAGACTCTGAGGTCTAACATTCAAGAATTTCCATTCTCTTCCTTCCATATACCTGTCTTGCACATGCACTTCTAAGCAAATCAAGGTGTAATATATTTGGAGTCAGAGAACTTGAACTAAAAATCTCAGCTGCCTTATTACTATAATCTTCTAAGTAAAATTATAAGAATACACTTTATTTAATTCTTGTCATTCCAGTCATCAACAAGTATTTATTAAATACCAGCTATGTGTCAGGCACAGTGCCAGCCATTTTGCTAGGCATTGGAAATATAAGGAGAAAGAATGAAACAAGGCCTATTCTCAAGGAGCTTGCAGTCTAATGCGGGAGACTACAAGTATGTATAAAAATATAATGCATAAGGCAAAGCAAATAAATATAAATATATTCAAGTGAGGAATCAGGAAAGGCTTCATCCAAAAGATGGTATCCAAGCTGCTTTTTTATAATTACTTTGTATATTATTAGTTTTCAACATTCACTTCCGTAAGATTATGAGTTTTCAATTTTCTCCCCCACCCACTTCTCTCCCCTCCAAGACAGCATACAGTATGATATAGGCTCTACATATACATTCATGTTAAGCATATTTTCCCATTAGTCATGGTGTAAAGAACAATTAGAACTAATGGGAGGATCCAGGAGAATGAAACAATAAAACAAAACAACAAAGGAGAAGGAGAGCAAATATTATGCTTCCATCTGAATTTAGACTCATATTTCTGTCTCTGCGTATGGATAGCAATTTCCATCCTAAGTCTTTCAGAGTTGTCTTAGATTCTTGCATTACTGTGAAGGGCCAAGTCTATCAAAGTCAGTCATCTCACAATGTGGTTGTTACTGTGTACAATGTTCTCCTGGTTCTGCTCATTTCACTCTGCATCAATTTATGTAAGTCTTTCCAGGTTTTTTTGAAGTCTGCCACCTGCTCATCATTTCTTATAGCTCAATAGTATTCCATTACATTCATAACACAAATTGTTCAGCTATTCCTCAGTTGATGGACATCCCCTCAATTTCCAATTCTTTTCCACCACAAAAAGAGCTGCTATAAATATTTTTGTACATGTGGGTTATTCTCCTGTTTTTGTGATCTTTTTGTGACATAGGCCTAGAAGTAGTATTTCTGGGTCAAAGGGTATGCCACAATTTTGTAGCCCTTTGGGCATGGTACTAAATTGCTCTTCAAAATGGTACTGGCTAAGAAATAGAGTGGTGGATCAGTGGGATAAGTTAGGTATGCAAGACACAACGGTCAATGACTATACTAATCTACTATTTGATAAATCCAAAGACTTCAGCTTCTGGGATAAGAAATCACTATTTAGGAAAAACTGCTGAAAAATGGAAAAATATATGGCAGAAACTGAGCATAAACCAACATCTTACACACAATACCAAGATAAAGTCAAAATGGGCACATAATTTAGATATAAAGACTTTTACTATAAGCAAATTAGAAGAGCAAGGAATAGTTTACCTTTCAGATTTTTGGAGAAGGGAAGAATGTATGACCAAATAAGAAATAGAGAACATTATGAAATGCAAAATGAATAATTTTGATTACATTAAATTGGAAAGTTTTCACACAAAGCTAATGTATCCAAGATTAGGAGGGAAGCAGAAAACTGGGAAAGAATTTTTATAAACAGTGTCTTTGATAAAGTTGTGCCTTGATAAAATGTGATGCACACATAGGCATACACATAATACACGTATAATATTCTTTTCTATGTATGTGGGAAATCTATCTGTATACCTATTTATCTATGTATCTATATTTATCTATGACTATCTTGTCAGCAGCTGTCAAACGAAACATAAGTGTAGAAATTGGGGGTGGAGACTATCATTATATTTCAAGTGATTGGCAAGAGGAGCCAATCCATAATAGTGATAGTGGGAACAAAGAGGAGACAGATGTGATATGTCCCATTGCATAAAAGTGTGAAGTGTGTGTGTGTGTGTGTGTGTGTGTGTGTGTGTGCATGTGTCTTACCTTGATACTGATTGTTTGGGTGATATAATATAGTATAATGGGAAAAAAAGCAAAAACAAAAACAAAACTGGATTTGGTATCAGGAAGGATCTGGGATTAAATCTCTATCTACCTCAGGTATTTACTAGTTGTTTTCCTGTGAACAATTCACTTAACTTTAATGAGTTTCAATTTATTTTTCTCCTTCTGCACAATGGGAATAATATACCTATATTACTATTTCAAACCTTACAAGGTTGTAATAAGGATCAAAAGAGATAATGAACATACAACACTTTCCAAAACTGAAGATGCTATAATGACACCTATTGTTAGTGTATATTTAAAGAAGCACAGATGAAAGGGGTGTAGAATCCTTAAATTAGCACAGTTAAGATTTTAGTTAGACCAAAATGAGAATCCGAGGGCCAGGATAATAAAACTTAATTAAACTGCCAACTAAAGAAAGTAGTAGTTTCAATCTCTGCAGAACTTAAGAGAATTAGACAACTGTCTATTTGAGTAAAGGCAGAAGAGTAGATCAAATTAGCTGATTTCTAAGACTTCTTCTAGATGTATGTTTTTATATTTAGCTCCCATTAATTAGTTGAAGACTACTGCAATTCCATGTGATTTAGTGAGTCAGTATGTACATCAAAAAGAGAGCCAAGCCTGTATTGGGGCTTCATATGATGGGCAGAAAGCTGCCTACATTTATTGATTGTTGTTCAGTTGTTATTGACTTTTCATGACCCTGTGGACCATAACGTCCATGAGGTTTTCTAGGTAAAGATACTGGACTGGTTTTCAATTTCCTTCTCCAGTGGATTAAGGCAAGCGGAGGTTAAGTGACTTGCCCAAGGTCACACAACTAGTAGGTGTCTGAGACTGGATTTGAACTCAGGTCTTTTTGACTTCAGGCCCAACACTCTATCCACTGAGCCACCTAGCTGCCTTGCCTATATTTAGATTTCATTTAATTTATTAGCTGAGAGCATGAGGGCAGAGCCTAGGTGGGCTAGGAACTAAAGATGAACAACAGAGACTCAAGTAGTAGAACTGAAGAAGATATTCAAGTTATTTCTTTATTTTCTTCAGTCGGTGCACATTGGTCAGAGAAGCTTAACCACTATGGGCAGAAAGGTAAGTGAACAGCATACAAGGCTTCCAAAAGCATATAGCAGCTTGATCCTGTATATCTTCCTGATATTGCATGGGGCCCTGGCTGGTATGACTTTGGAAGGGAGGACACTGCATATCTATGTCTCCCTAGGGGTACTATGGAACACTCAATTGGCCATGTACTGAATGAGATCCAGGACAAAGAATATATCCTAACAGGGATCTGGGAGGTGATGGCATGGACTTGATTACTGAGCTCGATATTCATCATTAGGGAAGACTGCCTAGACACCAGCATCTTTGGGACAAACTGAGTGCCTAGAGAAGTAACTGAGTGGTTTGCAGGAGAATGTTTATGGTTCAAATGAAGGTTTCTCAGCACCCCAGGCCCTCCATCAGGGTTAAGTTCCAGGACTAGAATAAGGGGTGTCAAGATATTAAGAGACATCTTCTTTTCCAGAGCTAAGGCCCAGCAAGCAAACTGTGCCCTGAGCTTGGCATAACAACAATTCTTTGTGTTCATCCCCTGGACGATCTCACCCTTTGGCAAAATAAAATAATTATTGTATTGCTTTGACCAGCAGCAGGTATTCTTGAACAAGCACCAGACAAGCTTGGAGAATTACCCAAGTTCCGGTTATGAACCTCTGCTACGAATCAGACTTATCTCATTATTGCTTCTACCCGTCATTGTCAGTGTTATAGCTACTGCATAGCCATAGGTATTAAGTATTGAGATCTGCCTTTACTAGAGCGGGTGCCCCAGTAGGAGTGGGCCCTGGCACACGTGTCTAATCTGCCTCTTTGTTTGCAAGCCATTTCCCTCACTTTGAAATTATACTTCTGTTTGATTCCTAATTCTCCTGTCTCTAGCATGCTCCGTTTGGCTCTGGTCATCCACAGGTTAGAGGCCTGTTCTGTCCAGTTGATGGGATTTGTCAAAAGTATAACAAACACACTAGAACCAGGATAACAATTAAAAAGAAGTCTGAGAATGCTAGAATAAAACAAAAGCACAATATGTTAGAATTGAAAAAAGCAAAGAACAACAACAGGCTTAAGCCAAGGTTAAGTACTAACATAGAATAAAGGGCCAAAATGAAGGTTAGTGAATAAGGAGAAAGAGGATCAATATGTCAGAATGTCAAGGAGTTAAGGCATGTTTCCTCGAACTGGTTTTTCTTATTGGCTTTTAAGTAGGGAGTTGAAGTGGGGGAAGCATTGCTGAGCTGGTTCTGCCCAACCTAGCTACTTGATAAGCTGTCATTGTAGTAAGGATGGCTTGCCTCATTCTTCTGAATGGGAGGGAGATCTGTTGGGGGTAGGGAGGTGGGGAAAGCAGCGCCTCCCTTTTTCCCAAACTAAGAATTCATAGTGTTAGATTTTTAAATAACAAAATAGTTGGAATAGTCTTGCTTCCAGAATTATTGAAGGAAAGGGACAGAGATGCTTTAAGGTGCTTCAAAATTATAGTATTTTATTATAAATGAAGGTTCAACCCTTAGTAAAACAATCTTAACAGAACTTATTTTGAAGCAAATTGGTCACGTAATATTTCCCCTCAGATTACTGACATGGGCTTAATGCATTTCCTTCAGAGTCTTGATGTTAAAGTGCACTTCGCAAGAGTTATTTTTGTATTTGTTTCAGCATTACCTCTTTTGTAACTTTGTGTAATACGCTCATCTACTCATAGACACAGCAAGCACATAATTATAACCTATTACGTTCTCGTTTTTAACATGTGTCAAATATCAGTAAACAGCAAGCCTGGAGTGCAATGGTAGGAGAGCCTGCTTTTTTTTTATGAAACTATTCTTCAGACGCAAAATAGATAAAGAAAAGTACAGAATATAATGGTATGACATTGCTTTCCATTTCTGAAACTAAAAAAACAAAAATTCAGTAATTGAAAAAACAAATTGTAGCAGAAGATAATGATATACCGACAAAGTATGAGACACAGATTAGCATGTATAGAAATGTTTTAGGAGATGGTTATTTTTAGTTATAACTATATTTGTTATTATGTCTACATAAAGACAGGAAGATAGGTAGGGATTGGGCTTCTGATATTATTTGTATTAGTAGTACTCAGGTGAGGAAACCTTTTATACCAATGTAAACCATTACCTGTACTTCAACTTACAATTTTAAGCAATTGCTTGGAACACTGTGAAGACATACCTTTGTCACATGCAACATGTGTCAAAGATTTGTATTGAACCCAGGTTCTCTTGACTCCAAGTTTTCTTGACTTCTCTCTTACATGAAGACAGTTGCTTTCTATTATCTGGAGAGTGGCAAAACATTCACAAATTATGATTCTATTTGTCCTTTTTCCCAAAGCTAGCTGCTTCTTATTGCAGACAATTAAAGGCCCCTAGTAAATTAGAACTTTTTAGAATTCACAGGTATTTAATATATATATATATATATATATATACACATACATATATACACATATATATCATAAATGATTACCTTCTCCTTTGAAATTCTATGATATGATTATCTATACAATTTATTTATTATTGATTATACTTATACATATGCATATATGTAGGTATGTACATACACACATATAAAATGTCACTGGGTCTTCTTTTCTAGTGTACATCTATAATCTTACCCAAATTACTTATTTTTTATTTAGCTTTAGCATTCATATCCTTT
This sequence comes from Phascolarctos cinereus, assembly GCF_003287225.1. NCBI lineage: Eukaryota > Metazoa > Chordata > Mammalia > Diprotodontia > Phascolarctidae > Phascolarctos > Phascolarctos cinereus. Next base: position 420,391,677 of record NW_027555847.1, read on the forward strand.
GTGACTCCACAGGATACCAAAATCTTAAAAGAAATACAATTACAAATATCCCAGAGGTCAACAGAAAGATTCATGGAGGTCTTAAGTAGTCTACAGTTTAAGTAAGCTACAAATTATGGCTTGTATGTGGAAGTGACATAAAAAGACATTCTTGAAGATATGTATAATAATGAAAGGAGGTGGAGAAAGTAATAAAAATGAGAAATAATGTGTTCAAAGGAGAAAGGTACATTGCCACCCTGAAAAAGATAGAATAAACAGATTATGTATATCCACAATCAAGAATTTACAAGAAAAACCTTCATATGAAATGCTGAGGATGAAAAGGCGTAGCAAGATTTTGATTGTCATTAGTATGGGAATTACCAATGTTTTCTCTCCCCATTTAGAAGGTAAGCCCCTTGAGAATGGGACTATGTCTTATACTCCTTTGTCTTCCCAATATTGAGTCTCAGAGTTCCTTGCACAAAAGAGCTGTTCCATAAACACTGGCTGATTTTTTTTTTATTTTAGTTGATTAGATACAATGTCTTCAATCTCCAATCAAGGGATAAAGTTTTATATCAGTAATAACCCTTCAGAACAGAAATGGATATTAAACCATAATTAATAAATGTCCCTATTCCTCTTTCTATAGATATTATGTTATATATTCTTTAATTATAATATATATATAAGCATATAGATTAATTCTTCTGCTGTCATCTATTCAATTTTGCTTTGAAATTAATTAAAAATTGTATTTGTGGAACAAATAGATGTTTTAACATAAAAGTATTCTTATATCTATTTATGTTGTATATTCAGATAAGATTACTTGATTATATGCAAATGGATCCTCTCTAAGGTATAGAATTCTTGTAACTGGAGCATCTTTTATTCCTGCCAGGGCCATGTAAGTATTAGAAATTCTACAAGAACTTCATTATATTATAGCAAAGTTAGTAGTACAGTAAAGGTACAATCATTGAACGATTTATATAAACCTTCCTGCTACTCAAGCAGATTGAGTATCTGATTTAAAGGACTGAAAATGATCCTCAGCTTTCAGGCAAGATATAAGAGGATTTGTTTGATTGCCTTTTGAGTTTTTCTTATATATTGAGTTACCACGGAAGTATTTTAAATTATCAGAGGCATTTGCAAAAGCCTAAAAAGCTCTGGGATGTTCTGAATCAGGTCAAGCAATAGCTTATGACTAGTACTTACCTCAGTGGTTCCTGAGATACCTTGTTTTGAATTCTAGGAGAGATTCTTTACTACCTCAGGTGTTCAGTTTGGATACTTGCAACTCTGAAACAGAAATCTTGCTGTTGCTTTGGTATTTGAAGACAATAATGGAAACTATCTAAATCCCAAAATTTTCTTCAAAGGGCATTAGGGTTATGATAGTATTATAAGTTGAAACTCATAATAGCAATTATGAAATGCTTAACATCTGATTATATCCTAGGGCTAATGTTTTAGGTATTTCATAAAAATTTGAAATTCTAATATATACATCTGATTGATTCTAAGATACCCTTTCTGTAAAGTCAAGCTTAAAGTGATAGAAAAGTTATTAGTCTAACCCAGGCACTCATCTAATCATTCTGTGGTAAAATTATATTTGAATCCCTGAACCTGGAGTTAGGAAAACTTGGATTTGAATTCTACACTAAGTATTTATTATCTATGTAACTCTAAGCAAGTCAATTTGTGTATCAACAGGATTACTGTGAGGATCAAATGAAATAATATATTGACTGCTTTGTATAAAGCTTATAATGTAAAAGAATTGTGAGTTATTATTGTTGTTACACATGCAAATCATGCAAAATTTACTGAATAATCTTGACAAGTTTACTGCTCCAGCAAACAATGGGGTGATATTTAGTTAGGTGATACAGTTAATTAAATATATTCATTGTTATGCAGAGTGTTAATAATTAGCATGTTATTGTTCAGTCATGTCTGACTCTTTGTGACCCTATTTTTTTAGGCAATTGGGGTTAAGTGACTTGCCAGAGTCACACAGCTAGTTAAAGGTCAAGTGTTTAGTCTGAGGCCAGATTTGAACTCAGGTCTTCCTGACTTCAGGGCTGGTGCTCTATCCACTGTGCCACTTAGCTGTCCCATGACATCTTCTTAGTAAAGATATTGGAGTGGGTTGTCATTTCCTTCTCCAGTGCAGATTTGCCCAAGGTCACATATTTACTAAGTACCTGAGGTCAGATTTTAACTCAGGTCCTCCTGATTCCAAGGTCCAATTCGCCATCCACTTAGCCATCAAGCTGCCTCAATAATTAGTATCAAATCAGGTAGGGATTGATGAACAGAAGGATATGTAGGTCAGAATGACTGTTAACAAACAGAAATGAATTTTGCAGCGAGAAAGATTACAGCAGTGGCAGAAGGTACTTATCTGAAGTAAATTCAATGGAAGCTAGAGGGCAAATATTCATTCTCAGAAAATAAATGTAGAAAAATGAGAAAACTCCTCCTAACTGAATCCTCTACTATCAAATATGTATTATATGGCACTGTACTACACCTATCACTTGGTCCCTGCTTCTTCAAAAGACACTGCTTGATGGCTCCAATATTTCATCATTCACTAAACAGTCAAAGATATTTACTTATTAAGCACCTACTATGTGCTAGGCACTGTGATAAGTCCCAGAGATATAATGAAAGGCAAAAACAAAGACAAAACCAAATCCCTACTCTCAAAGAGCTGACAGTCTACTGGGAGACACACAACTAGGTATAAAGAAGATATAAACAGAATAAATTGGGGATAGACTCAGATGACAGCAATAAGGAGGATTAAGAAAGGCTTCTTGCTAAAAGTAGAGATTTCCCAGAGACTTAAAGGCAGGCAGGTCAGTTAGGAGGCAGTGATGAAGAAGAAGAGAGTTTCAGGTGGGGACTGCCAGTTATTATACAGCACCGTCCCTGGAGTCAGGAGGATTGAGTTCAAATGTGACCTCAGTTACATAACACTTACTAGCTGTGTGACTCTGGTCAAGTCACTTAACCCCAATTGCCTCACCCTCCAAAAAAATGCTTGGGGTCAGGGATGTAATGTCACACGCAAATAACAGCAAGAAACATTGACTCTGGATTGTAGAATAAGTAAGTGGAGGGAATAAGGTGAAAATGTAGGAAGAAGACAGGATATGGTGGACTTTAAAGGCCAAATGGGATTTTATATTAGATCCTGGATGTAAGAGGGAGAAACTGGAGTTTATTGAATAGGTGGGTGACACAGTCAGATGTGCTCTTTAGGAAGATCAATTTGCTAGATGATAGACGGGAATGGTAAAAGAATCATGGCAGAGAGACCACTTGGTAAACTGTTGCAGTAGGCCAAGAAATGAGGTGATAAAAGCCTGAACCAGGGTGTTGGCAGCATCAGAGGAGAGAAGGGTACATACATGAAAGATGTTTCAAGGTAGAAATGACAGGAGTTTACAACTGATTGGCTGTGAGTGGATTAAAGAAAACAAGGAGTCAAGGATACTACCTGGTTTTTTTTGTTTGTTTGTTTTTGAGGGGTGTGTGTGTGTGTGTGTGTGTGTGTGTGTGTGTGTGCCAAATTACAACTCTGCATTACTTCCACTGTTCACCCCTTCACTATTTTTCACACACTGCTGAACAGAAATAAAAGAAATAACAAAACCCTACTGACTAGGTCCATGACAAATTTATGTTATCTAATCCCAACTGGACCTTCAGGGAAACAAGGTAAATGTATTCCTTCCTAAGCCATTCACTATTCCATTCTTCACAGAAGCTGTTTAAACCTAGTATTATCACCTCAGAACTCATTATCTCCACATCCAAACCCTTCTCCCTTCGAATCTCTAATAACCACATATACAATGCATTGCCAAATATTGGAATTTCTACCTTCACAACATCTCTCATATCACACCTTCTCTGCACTCAAATAGTTGCTGTCCTTGCAAAGGCACCCATCATCTCTACTCTCCACTATGTGAACAGCCAATGCGTTGGTTTGCTTTCCTCAAGTCTCCCCCAGCCCCAAACTATACTCCACTCAACTACTAAGGTAGTTGACATCCTCCTTCTCAATGAGTTCCAAGGATTCCTTGTTTACTTCCAAGATCAAATTTAAATTCCTTTACTTGGCATTTTGAAATCTTCATAACTTAGTTCCTTGTACCTTTCCAATAATCTGACATTTTATTTCCCTACAAATATTCTATGATACAGTTACACTATCCTACTTTCAATCATATTCTAATATATCACTTCATTTCCATTCTGCAAGCTGTTTACCTGACTCTTTTGCACCGTCAACAAACCATTATGTTTTCCTGGCTTCCTTAGAGATGGCTCAAATTCTACGTCATGTAGTATATTTCCCTCCAGTGCCCCCACATTGCTAGTGCCTTCTTCTCCACCTTCCATTTCCTACGTATGAATCTTATAGGGCAAAATAGTTAATACAATATCTCTCATACTAGAATGTGTACTCCATGAAAACAGGAAATATATTTGCCCTTCTATATACTCCCAGAACATATTAAGTGCTTGTGGAGTGAGTCTTTCTTAACCAAAGAAAGGAAGGGAATATAGGAATGGAAAGAACAGAGAAGGCAGGAAAAAATAATAGCTTTCCTATTTCTGTCTTCTCTTCATCTTACATTATTACTTATTTTTGAATTGTGAAATTAACAATCACCAAATAAGATAAACATTTCTATCTACAAAGCAGAATAGAAAAGAGTGTTTTACACACACACACACACACACACACACACACACACACACACACACACACACGAATCTGTAGAATGCACTGCTTACTTTTTGCTCAAATTTTATACAACAAATTCAAAAAGTATTCTAAAGCCAGGCTCAGGTATATTTTCTACCATTTTGCCTTCTGATCTTTTCTGTGCATTTAAAATAATACTTCAACTTCCTTTTTTCTTATTTTCTTCTTCCTTTTTTCCCCTATTTTGGTAACCCTACAACTGCTTTCCCTTCCCTTCACTCACCCTTCTTTATTTTTCATCCTTTACTCCCAGCCCCTCCAGTAGAATATAGTAGAGTTAATTACTGTGTAGGTAGGGGCCAGAAGCACCACTTTAAAAGAAAAAAATGGCTGATAGGGCATTCAATTCCGAGATAAATAAGGAGATAGTGAGAGAAAAACCTAACTGTATATCTCATAATACTGAGAGTGTTGTAATGAAAAGAATACTGAACTAAGAGTCCCAGGACCTGAATTTAAATTGGATTCTTCCACTTTTACTACTTGTGTGACAGTGAGCAAGTCACAATCTCTCTGAGTTTCTGTTTTTCTCTGTAAAATTACAGGATTGCTAGGACAAAATGCCTTCCAATATTTCTTCCATTTCTAATTCTATTTTACTAAGACCTGAAGGGTTTAACTTAAAAATTAAATGATCAGAGTGATCTCTGAATTATCATGGATAATGGGAGTGCTACAGGGTTGGATGATAAGGGCAAATATTCTGATTAAAAAAGAAAGGATGAGAGAAATGATAGAGTATGCATACTACATGCCAATGAATTTGACTTTAATACCTGAAGAAAAAAAAAGAAAGTTCCATTAAAAGGCAGATTGGCAAGCATCATGGCCACTAAGAATTCAGCTACAATAAGTATAAATTATGCCACACCAACTTCATTTTTTTGGGCAGTGCTATTAGACTGAAGGATCTGAGTATATGCAATTTATTTAATTTTTATTAAATCAATCAATAATGTTTCTTATACTATCCTTGTTGACATTATGGTGAGATGGGGGTTATGTAATAATACATTTTGTTGGGTTTTGAATAAGTTAATTGAACAGTTTCAAAGGTCCAATATCAACTCAGATAGACAATCGTAATGAAGAGTCCCCAGGCATTTTGTTTGATTATTTTTTGTCAGATATTTTTATTAATAACTTAGATCAAATAATCAAAGGTTTCCTTAAATTTATAAACAGAAAAAAAGTTTTAAAAGATAGTTAATGTACTGTATTAGAATCACTTTCCATCTCCCTCTAAAAAACATATTGATAAACTGTAATATTGTAATAACATCAAATTTAATAGTGAAAATTTAAAATCTTAATCTTTATTTGCAAAAATAAATTTTATGAGCTCAAAATTTCAAAATGTATATCACCAAGAGGGATAGCCAACAGAAACTGACATTCAATACAGTTAAAATGTCCTTGAGATCATGTCATACAAGAATAGGAGCTGGGATGTTTATGTTGCAGGAAAGAAGACTTGGAGGAAAGGGAAGGTAGGGAACAAAGGAGAGGATGATAATGTTTTCAAATAATTAAAAAGTGCAAGAGCACTAGACTTGCAAATTTTGGTGCCAAAGAGAAAAAATAGGCGCAAAGAGTAAAAGATTTAAATAATCAAATTTTGGTTTAGTATAAGGAAAAGTCTCCAAAGCTAATAGAGATATCAAAAAATGGAATAAGTTGCCTAGAGAAGTAGTGTTTCCTCTTCACTAAAGGTTTTTAGACATAAGCCAAGCAAAATGTTTCCTTTATATTTTTTGACTAGATTCTAATTTAGAAAAGGGTAGGACAGTCATCCAACCCAAAGAAAGGGTATTTGATGTAATGGTAGTATACAAATATCTGATTTTCCTATCTCTGAAATTGTGTTAATTTTTAAGTTAGGCCTTCTGCTTTTACTAACTGCAAAGGCTTCAAATCATCATTGCAAATCCTCATTAACTATATTTTATGATGGGCCCTTACCCAGCTTGGTCAATATCCACAGATATGAGTGATAGTAAAAGGAAATGCCTTGATAAATATGAATAATAACATAACTAATAAATATGAAGTCTGCCTGTCTTATTTTCTTATTCTTCTGCTTTTTCTTTTTGATCTCATATGACTTGAATTAATTATTTTTGGTTCAAAATTATTTTTTAAATTACTATATTGAGAAGTTTTAAAAATATAGCTATATCCAGACTTGTGGCCAGAAAGGTTAACAACCTCTAATTTTGTTCTTAGCCACTGGAGTGCTATTTAGGTCACTTATCCCTTCCCAGCTTGGAGTCTCTGACTTATAATGTGATATTCTCTTTTAGTGCCAGAGAAGAAGCAGTTGAATTTTTTATTAAAAAACAACAAACAAACAAACAAACAAACAAACAAACAACAACAACAACAACAACAAAACTTCTTGTATTCTATTTCAATCTGGCTTCCCTCTTTCCCCAATACAAGCCATCTCCTAGATGGCTTTATTTATGTGCAACACTATCGCAAATCTCTACTTATTGATGCAAGGAGAGAAACAGTCAACATTGTACACTGTTAAATCTGGGAGAAAGAGGAGGAAGCAAGGCTAATATTCATTGACTTCTTACTGCTTTTCCCCATACAATCCAAGGGACCATAAATATTAAGCTAGAAGAAACCTCAGAGCCTCATCTAGCACTGCTGGTGCTTTAATTCTAGGAGTACATGAGGTTCAAGGTGAAATAACAGAACTAGCTTGACCCTCATTGAGAGAAGGGACAGGAAGGGAATAACATTTAGTGACTACTACATGCCAGGCACTGTGCTAATCTCTTAATAAATATTATCTCATTTGATGCTTATAACTGCCCTGCAAGTTAGATGTTATTATCCCCATTTATGATTGAAGAAACTGAGTCAAGAAGAGGTTAAGTAACTTGCCCAGAGTCATGCAACTAGTAAATATCTCAGGCTAGATTTGAACTCAGGTCTTCCTGACTCCAGGCGCAGTGGTCTATCCATTGCTCCATCTAACTGCCAATCATATTAATGCCATGCTTCCTTCTTGGGACTGGAGTGGGTTCCTCTTACTTTGGTTATCATATATGTTTCCCTGGGGCTTAACCATCATGCAGGCTATAACTTTGGTAGCATAAGCATTCCCTCCCTTGCATTTTGTTCCTTCTTCCTGTACACTCCCTCAACCATAAAAAAGTGAAAAAAAAATGTAAAAGCAAAAAAAAAAGCAAAGCTTTCCTAGGAATCTCATTCCCAGTGTTGGGTATTCATTTCCTTCAGACCCAAGCCCTTTGGAAATTATAATGTAGGTGATGAACCTCTAAGGATTCCCAAAGAGTTCAACCAGCAGAGCACTCAAGATTATTCCTTTACACTAGGATGTGTCAGAGCCTTTTAGTAATAGTTGTGATTCTGATCCTTGTATTTATTCTTCCTTCTTCAGTGGCCGAGAGAAATTCTCTTTCACGATCGAGTACCTGCTAATGTTCAGAGTATCAATAGCTTAGACTTATTGAGGCTTTATCAGTTTACTTCACTCTTTGCTCATTTTCTCCTCTGGCTAGAAAATAAGCTACAACCAAGAATTCTCATTCTGCCCCACCCCCGCATACACACACACACACACTTTTTTTTCAGCTTTTACAATAATCTTAGCTATGTTAACATTTAACATGGTGACGGGGTCCAAAGAATATATTCAGTCATGCTTCACCTTAAGGTCTAATTGGCTGTGCTCTAGTGATCATAAGCCTTGGCTAATTACTAATAGTGCTCATGCCAGCTTTTATGAATAATGTTCTAAAGGAAGGGGCTAAACCATTTTTTTGTGCCCTTTGGAAGTCTGGTGAAGCTTATTCATCCCTTCTCAAAATAATATTTTAAATGCATAAAACTCATAAAATTATACATGAAATTAATTATATCAAGCATAGTTATCAAATATTTAATCACGATGTTATATCCAATGGCAGGTCTAATAACTATAGCAATTTTAAAGTAGTGATGAACATAGGTGATATTTCAGTATATCTATAGCAACTGTAACATGACATGAAAATATCTGTGATTCTCCTGGTGATACAGTAGCAAGTGTTGTTAATACTACCATTGTTTGTTGTTGACATTCATAACTGAAGGAAATGGCAAATTTCAGTTAGAAATTGATGAAAATAAATGTGTATTTTCCCCATCTGAGTTCACGGACATTCCCATCCACGTTCAAGCAAATCTATTCAAAGAGATTTTGGGAAAAACATGGACCTTAGGTTAAAGAGCCTTCAACTCTATTCTACTAGTCTGCTCAATTCTTCTGGCTGCTTAGCCAGTAACTCCTGAGGTTTTTGCTTTTTTTGTTTTGTTTTTTTTTTTTTTTTTGCTTTGTTTTGTTTTTTGTCTTCTCTCCCTGTCCATAAGTGGATTTGATAATTGTGGAATCTTCTATATATTCCCCACCCACAATCTGGCCATGAAGGTCAGGGAAAAATATGGGTTACTTTTAACATTTTCTCTTTCACATATTCAATAAATATATTAGTGAAGAAATAAGTTTCTTTCTGAAAATAGCTTCCCTTTACTTTCTGTGTATATTTTCCATCTAGTTTCATAAAGAAAATTATTTTAAAATTATTTTAAAAAGAAAAAAATTGGCATAGACCAACATTGTACACCTTTTATCAAGATAATATTAAAATGGATACATGACTTATATGTAAAGAGAGATATTACAAGAAAAACAGAAAAATATTGAAGAACATGGAATATATTACCTATCAGACTTATGGATAGGTCAATAATTTATGAATAAATAAGAGATAGAGAGCAGTGTGAGGTGTGAAATGGATGATTTCAAATTAATTAAATTAAATTAAATTTTTTAATTAATTTTTTTTTTCAAATAAAACAAGTGTAGCCAAGATCAGAAGGAAGCAGACAATTGGGGAAAAAATTGTGGACAGATTCTCAGATAAAGGTCTGATATCTCAAATACATATATGTGTGTATGTATATGTATGTGTATGTGTATATGGCTTTGTCAAATCAACAAAAAAAAAGTCATTCCTCAATTGACAAATGGTCAAAGGCTATAAACAGGCAGGCTTCTGATGAAGAAATCAAAACAAGGTACAGTCATATGAAAAAAAAATGCTCTATATCACTATTGTTTAGATAAATGCAAATTAAAACAACTTTGAGATATCATTTTACATATATTGAATAGGCTAAACTGACAGAAGGGGAAAGTGACAAATGTTGAAGGGGATGAGAAAAAACTGGGACACTAATTCACTTTTGGTGGAACTGTGAACTGATTCAACCATTTTGGAGAGCAATCTGGAAATATATTCAAAGAATTATTAAACTGCCTATACTCTTTGACCCAGCAATACCACTAATAGGTATGTTTCCCAAGATGATTAGGGGAAAGGGGAAAAATCTATATGTTCTAAAATATTTACAGCAGCTCTCTTTGTGGTGGCAAATAACTGGAAATTGTGGGGTTGTCTGTCAATTGAGGAATGGCTGAACAAGTTGTGGTATACGATTGTGATAGAATACTACTGTATTATAAGAAATGATGAGTTCAATGATCTTAGAAAAAACATGGCTACATTTGTATGAAATGAGAAAGAAAGAAATATGTACTACTGATAACATTGTACATAGAAATAACAATATTGTTTCAAGAACAACTTTGAGTGAATAAGTGATTTTGACTATTTTAGATACCCAAATTAACTACAAAGGACCTATAAAGGAAGGCACTGTCTGCATCCCGAAGAAAGAACTGATACATAAAAGCATGCATAGAATGGCTTTACATTTATAAGTTTTTGTACCTAATGGTAGCCATCGCTGGAGGTGGGGGAGAGAAAAGAAAAAAAAAAGAAAATTATATAACTTTATTATATATTTAAAAGGAATAATAAATGGTACATAACAGATTTGCAGTTTCATGTAAATCATTTTTTTCCTATTCTACTATGTTATGGAAATGGTTATTTTATTTCTTAATTTCAGAATAAATAAATTTTAAAAAATAAAATTAATAAAGAAAATTCTAGGATGAAATCTAACATGAAAAGTACTATTTCCCTCCCTTATAGCATTTCCTAAGAATATGTGCCTCTTACATATAATGCTCTTTTTATTTACACAGCTAACTATCCAGATTCAAGTTTTAATCTAAACTTCATTTTAACATCTTTTCCAAAGTCTCCATCTCAGAACTTTCTTGTAGCTAAGAGTTAACTGTGTTGAAAAACTGATTAATATATCTTTAAATTTCCTTAGTAGGTTGAGTCTTTTCATATATGCAAAAGCCAGATTACCTTTTATAAAAAGCAGATATGGGATTGGGCAAGATGTTTGGTTCAAAAGATGATTTGTCCTTCTAATGTCACCAAGCACCTAACCTGAAGGGGGGGGGGGGAATTACCAAAAGAAGTTAAGTATCAAATTAAGACTTCTAGATGAACAATTTTGAAGGAATTTGAACCAAGTGTCAGAGGAAAATATTATTTTGTCTGTTTTCATCTGAATTTTTAGCCATTGACTGATCCATCAAAGGAAAACGTAGATCATTTTTCATCTGGGAAAGCTGTCAAGGAATCATAGCAAAATGAGAAAATACTTAAAGCTTGTCAGATAGTGTGAAAGTTACATTAAGCTACCAAGAATGATGACACTATGTGAAGGTCAATGTAAGCATCCTTCAATTTAATAATCTATAAATACCTATACTGCTGTAAGAAACCATTGAATAAAATTTTTAAAGTTTCTTGAAAATAATATTCTCTTCAGGTAAAACTATACATTCTTCTTCTTCCTTCCAAATGATATACAGCATCATCGTCCGGACATTTATGATTATAGGAAGAAATGGAATGAATTACACACTGGCACCTTGGGCACTACTTCCTTTTGATGGTGTATCTTAGCAAAGTCTCTGACAAAAAAGCGAGATATATTCTTAAAGAAGAGTTCTGTCATCAGGAGAACATTTTTTGAGATGTAATATTTATAAGGATTATAATACATCATTGTCATTAAGCCATATAAGACTGATTCATTTATGAATATATATGTAATATTAGAGAAATATAAATCAATAACCATTACATGAAATGGGTCAATCCAAGATGGTGGAATGAAGTGAGCATTTCTTTTAAGCTTTCCCAAAGCAATCCTTTAATTATCTTGAAAAAGTACATCACATCTAATTCTTTACTGAATAACCAACAAAAAGTCACAGTGAGACATTATAGCAATATTTCACAAAGATCATACACTATGACTAGGCTGGATTTATACAAAATTGGTTATACAATTTGATCATATACTTAACATAAACAATAAAAATTAAATGATTATTTCAACAGATGCACAACAATCTTAGATTAAGATCTCATTTATTCATAAAAATTGCAGTCATTTCCCAATTTATAAATGATAAAATGATATGAATAGGTAATTTTCAGAGAAAGAAAGCAAAGCTACCAATAGTCATTTGAAGAAATGCTCTAAATGTTTAATAATTAGAGAAATACAAATTTAAGCAACTTTGAGATAACAACTCTCAACTATCATATTGGCTAAGAAGAGAGAGAGAGCAAAAAAAAGATAAATGCTGAAGGGGATGTGAGAAAATAGGTCCACAGATATACTTTTGATGGAACAGTGAACTCACCCAGTAATTCTGGGGAACACAATTTGTTACTGGCCCAAAGGGCTATAAAATTGTGCATACCCTTTGACCCAACAATAATACTACAACTATGCCTATACCTGAGGATCAAAGAAAAAGGAAAAGGAATCATGTACAAAAATATTTATTGTAGCTCTTGCTGTGGTAGCAAAGAATTAGAAAGTGAGAAAATGTCAATTAGAGAATGGCTGAACAACGAAATGGTATAAATTACATGGGGGAGAATTGAGAAGGAGGCTTCAGGGCCCCATTTTTTTCTGCAAGACAGATTTTTCTTAAGTTAGTATACATAAAAACAGCAGTATCTAAAATTTTCTATACTTCTCATTCAGTTATGTGTCCTTACATATGCTGTCTGCCATAGGTAATTCTTTGCATAAATTGACTTGTTTGTTTCTCATATTTTCATCAACTGTATACCTCTGTGTACACATAGATCATTTTAATAAAGATTTTTGTACAGCTGAGAAAGTAGATCTATGAGTTAGAGTAGCTTATATCCTTTTTCGTTGCCTTTCTATGGTCAAAAGTTCCATTCATGATCTCTCCCACTGTTTTGGACTCAGTATGATGGATAAAAATGTTTCTTCTCTATCTTCTATTTACTCTGTGTATGTATGTATGTGTATGCGTATATGTGTGTGTGTGTGCTTCTATACATGAAATATTAGAGTGTTGTCTGGGGCAATGGCAGAATAAGTGAATTCCCCATGATCATGTAGCTTGTTTGTTTTAAAGATAGGACTAGAAGCTAGCTCCTGACTGCAAGGTAAGGCCTATAGCCACCACTAAATGCTCCATTTCTGTCATGCTTATATGTGTATGTGTATATGTGTATATATATATATATAACAATTACAACAATCATTTTCCTCTGTGTATGTGTATGAGAGAGAGAGAGAGAGAGAGAGAGAGAGAGAGAAGAGAGAGAGAGAGAGAGATGTATAGAAAAGAATTTATTAGGAGTGGACAGATAGAAACAAGGTCTTACAGCTTTATAAAAGAAAAAAACTCTTAAAGGCTATAATTTTTCTTGCATATTAAGATGTGTAGCTTAAATTTTGTTTATAATTTTATACATATTGTGTCCATTTGTTTATTTCTTATATTTGCTGAGACTATTAAGTTTAAAATAAAATAGGTATGGGGATATAGTATATATAGAAAGAATTAATTTTCAAAGTATATATCATTTTAATTAACTGAATTCTGATAGTGATAGATTTAAAAATCAAATTGTATAGCTTTGTATTATCATATTTTAATATGAATTTTGAATTTCAATGCCTTAGAAAGAAGGTAATTCTGCTATTATAAGGTTATTTGTATGTAATATAATATATAATACATATATTTGCTTGTATATGTATATGCATATACGTATGTGTGTATACACACATGCACACATGTTGTGAGTGTGTTGGCATGGATGTGCATTTGTGTGCATGTATGTATGCTAACTTAAATTTCCCAAGTGCCCTTTGCTCTCAAAGTTTCAAAACAATAGATTGGAAGCTGATTTAAAGTATTTTATTTTACACAGAAGATTGATGTTAATCTGTGATTTAATAACTTAAAAAGAAATTCTCTTCTCTTTTTTATCTATGTAAATTCTAAAGTGCCAGTAATATGTTAATGAAAATGATGACTATGGTAACTATTTCATTTTTATGTGGGATACTATGTTAATCTAGTTTATCAACCTAGTTTTATTGCTTTTTATATAAAATTAATTATATATTAATGGAACTATATAGACATTTCCATCATATCCATTACACTATTCAGTTCAAAAATTAATTTGTGCATTATTCAATCAAATGAAATAGGCTTCCGAGGAAAATTACATGGTCTGAAGTCTCTTGATTTGGGTATTTCCATTTAAATGATGACATTTACATCAATGTATTTTGTCATTATTAAAATGATATGTTAGTTCATAATCTTCAGCAAAAAGTTAGGGCTGAAAGTATAATTTAATTGTTATAATAATATCAAGTCAAGTTCTCCCCTATGCACTGATAGAAATTGTTCAGATTTCCTTTGGGCCTATTTACATGAATGAAAGAAGGAACTGAAAAATGTGAATTGATTGATACTGTGTCCTACCACTACATACCTAGAGCTAGAAGAATGTCAAAATGTACATAAATGCGAAACATTTCATGTGCCTGGACATTATACTTTCGTGGTAGAACACTGCAATGCCCACTTCACAATAAACATCCAAATGGTTTCCCCAATCAGAAACCTACATATTCTCTAGTCAGGCTTGTAATTGGAAGGGTAATGCCAGGAGTACTTTACATAATCAAAAACATGTTAAAATTCAATCTCTCTCTCTCTCTCTCTCTCTCTCTCTCTCTCTCTCTCTCTCTCTCTCTCTCTCTCTCTCTCTCTCTCTCTCTCTCAAGAGAGACTTCCTGTTCTGAAACCTTCCCTTCATCCAACCACTTTGGAAAAATCTCCATAAACACCCATCTACCTCAGACCTCAACGATTTAGAAATATTAAAATAGTTATTCCTCACATAAAGGTTGGAAAAATGTGTGAGTCAACAATCTCCTGGGCATAAAGAAGAAAATGAAGTTTATTATAGCATCAATTTAAAGGAAGATCAATTTAAAAAATATGATTATTCTGAGTGATCAATAGATATTTTCCTGATTTAATTTCCTTAAAATTCCCTACCCACTAAAACACTGGAATAGATAGAAGAGGAATATAGAGACAAAGACAACATGGGCTACATTCCCCTTTGCTTCTTGGCAGAAAATAATCCACAGAAAATTATTCCTGATGCTAATCTTATATTTTGTATTCAAAATAAGCAAAGCCAATGCAACCAAGATAAGAAGGGAAGCAGAAGGCTGGGAAACAATTTTTACAGCCAGTGTCTCTGGTTATAGCCAAAGGGATATAAAACTGTACATACTATTTAACCCAGCAATACCATTACAAGGTCTGTATTCCAAAGAGATAGTAAAAAAGAGAAAAAGGACCCCATGTACAAAAAATATTTATATCAGCTCTTTTTGTGGTTCCCAAGAATTGGAAATTGAGAGGATGCCCATCAGTTAGGGAATGATTGAACAAAGTGTGTTATACGAATGTAATGGAATACTATTGAGCTATAAGAAATGATGAGCAGGAAGCCTTCAGAAAAACCTGGCAAGATTTTCATGAACTGATGCTGACTAAGTGAGCAGAACCAGGAGGACATTGTACATAGTAACAGCCACATTGTGAGATAACTAACTTTGATAGACTTAACTCTTCTCGGCAATGTAAGGGTCTGAGACAATTCTGAAGACTCATGATGGAAAACACTATCCACATCCAGAGAAAGAACTATGGAGTCTGAATGAAGATAGAAGAATATTATTTTCTTTCTTTCTTTTTTGTTTGTTTCTTCCTTCTCATGATTTTTCCCTTTGGTGCTAATTCTTCTTTACAACATAACTAATGTGGAACTATCTTTAATATGATTGTACATGTATAGCCGATATCAAATTTGCACACCATCTTGGGGAGGGGGAAGCAGAAGGAGGGGGAGAAAATTTAGAACTCTAAATCTTACAGAAGTAAATGTTGAAAAGTAAAAATAAACAAATAAATATAAAGAATACAAACCATGAAAGGAAGAAGTGACTGTGAAAGTTTCCTGTTGTGGGAAACAGAGGAGTAGGGCAATACACACATTGACGAGCAGATACTGGGGTAGCTCCAGCAACTGTTACATTGGATTTGAAGCTTAAAGATGGTCTGATGACCGGGACCAGTCAATAAATACAATGGGAAAATGGATTAGTTTGCACACAGTTACAAATCAACAGAGTTGGGCTTTAAGGTAGAAACACTGAAAAATGAGTGGATTAATTTAAGCAGAAACTAGGGTCTGGAATATGTAAGACTGGGGTTTGACTGTCCAGATTTCAGGTCTCGCATTTGATTATAGAAAATAATTTGTGAAAGCCTGCCTGTTTCATTATTTTTTCATCAAAAGTGTCATCCACATGTGTATAAATCATTCAAATTTTTAATTTAAAATTTTGAGGTGAGGAAGGGGGAGGGGCAGAACCAAGACGGCAGAGACAAGCCCGGAAGTTGCCTGAACTCTTCCAGGTTTCCCTCAGAAACAATGTTAAATCAAGCATCTAAAGAGATTCTGGAGTGACAGAACCTACAAAAAGATGGAGTGAAATAGTTTTCACTTAAGATAATTTAGAAGGACTTCAGAAAAGGACTATCTCACCTAGATAAAAAAGGAGCACAGCACAGCCCAATGCAGATGGTGTCCAGGCAAGCAAGTAGGAGGCTCTTTGCCACAGCGCAGGTCAGCAACTGAAGTCCTTCTCTCCTGGCTCAGCAGGCCAGTGGCACAGCAGGCCATCTATGAGACCTCCAGCCCAAGCACAGAAGGTAAATTGCCATCCCCAGAAACCAGGTAAGAATAGTCACAGTGAGCAAGCTGCCAGCACCTGATGCCCCAGCACACAAAGCCAGTAATCAGGCCCCTAACCTTCAGCATAAGAAGCTTGAGACAGTGCCCCCTGTCCCTCAGGAGCAGAGCTTAACTTTAAAAGCTACAAAACAGGCAAAAAAAATGAGCAAGAAGGAAAAAAGAACCTTGACCATAGAAAGCTGCTATGTGACAGGGAAGATCAAAACCCAAACTCAGAAGAGGACAACATTGTCAGAATGCCTACATGTGAAACCTCAAAAGAGAATATGTATTGGTCTCAGGCCCAAAAAGCTTTCTTGAAAGAGCTCAAAAAGGATTTTGAAAGTCAAATAAGAGAGGTAGAAGAAAAATTGGGGAAAAGAAATAAGAGGTATATTGTTGATAAATCAAAATAAATTAATAAAAAATAATAAAATAAAATAAAATAATAAATAAAAATTAATTAAAAATTAATTAAAAAAAGAGATGACAGTCAGTAAGTCAATCAACCAGCATTTAAGTCTAATTATGGGTCAGGCATTTGCTAAGCTTTGAGAAAGGCAAAACATGATCCCTTCCCTCAAGGAGCTCACATTCTAATGAGCAGAAAATGCGCAAATAATTATCTCCATACCAAATTTATACAGTGCAATTAGAAGGTAATTTTAGAGGGAAGAACATGGGGAGGTGAGGATGTTTCCTGCAGAGAAGATACAATTTGAGAAGAGTCTTTAAAGAAGTCAGGAAAAAAAAGGAGTTGAAAATGAGGAAGAAGGAGAACACTGCAAGCATGAACAATAGCCAAAGAAAAGGCAAAACGATCTAATGATAGAGTGTCCTGAAGGAGGAAAAATAAGTTGGTCAGTGCATCAGGACCATAAAGTATCTGTATATGAGTGAACTGTAAGAAGAATGGAAAGGTAGAGAAGGGCCAAGTAAAGAAGGGCTTTAAATAAGAAATGGAGAATTTTGTATGCTATTTTATGTATATTCCTAATAATTTCAAGTCTCTTGAGGTTGAATTATCTATCCCAGGAATGAGTGTGCTCCCCACCTCTTTTGGTATTCAAGTTGATACTGGATAACTATTTGTTAAAAATTTTGAAGAGGACATTCAGGCTTAGGATGGGGGAATGATATATGCAAATTAATTAAATGCCCTCTGAGGTTAAAGAAAACCATGGATGCTAACACTATTAAAGGAGAGAAGCTATGCAATTGTATTATCTCTCTGTCTCATACAAGATGAAATATTGCCAGAATTTTTAGAGGTCAAATAGTTACTGCTTATATTAAAATCACAAACTAAAGCCTTTCCTAGTCTTAGCAGAAAGCAGCCAAAGGCCAAAATTCTACTCATGAAATGAAGCTTTGTCAGAAGTTGTGAAGGAAGCTCCATTTCATTGCAACCATTACAAAATCAGATGAGTATTTATATGGACATAAAAAAATCCTTGAATGATAAACTCTCAAAATTCTTTGCAACAGAACATGGACTCCTTAAGAGTAGAGACTATTTTCTTTTTCTCTTCATATCCAGTACCTAGTCCAGTGCCTGGCATATAATATGATAAGTGTTGCTTTTGTTGCATGAAACCTAAATATGAAAAGACTTGAATAAAGTCAAAATATGTATGTCTTAAAAAAATGAGAGGTATACAGAAAGTCAACAGCTTGGAAAATGAAGGATGAAAATTGACTGAAGAAAACAATTCCTTAGGAAAAAATACAGTTGGCCAAATGGGGAAAAAAATCACTGAAGAAATCAAATCCTTAAAAATTAGAATTAGCCAAATGGAAAAGGAGGTATGAAAGCTAAATGAAAAAAATAATTCCTTAAAAATTTGAATTGGTCAAGTGGAAACTAATGACTCTGTGAGACATCAAGAATTAGTCAAACAAAATCAAAAGAATGAAAAAAATAGAAGAAAACATAAAATATCTCAATGGAAAAACAACTGACCTGGAAAATAGATCCGGGAGAGGTACTTTAGGAATTACACCTGAAAGCCATGATCAAAGAGCCTGGACAGAATCTTTCAAAAAATTATCAAGGAAAACTGCCCTAATATCCTAGAACCTGAGGTGAGAAAGTAGGCATATTTTGTTCAGTAGTTATTTTACAATGCGTGTAATAGTTACGTAAATGTCCTTTGAATGAATTAACTTAAAATAGTTCTCATCTCTTGTCTGAACATGTACTTTCTTCCTAACATTTTGTAATTCATTATAATGACGCCTACTAAATCACTTCTCTTTTTCACTATCATGAGTCACATTTTGCCTACAATATTTAAATCATCTCATACCATCAACCAAGGATTGTATTATTTTAACTACAAACCAAATGACATAGAAAAGGAAAGACAAATCTATGATTCAGAGCTAATATTTTGAAACATATTCTCCTCTTCTTTCTAAGACACAGAAATCCAGTTATATCAAATTAGTTAGGACATAGATATAAATGAATGAAATGGGGACCAATATGCTATACTTTCAAGTCATGCTCTCTCATAGGAATGATCTTAAGCAAGCAGAGAGAGAGAAAAGGTTCAAATGCCAATGTGTCATAAATAGATATACACAAAATTGTGTGTCCCTTATTATATGAAACTTCCCTTTTAATTGCTTCTTATACATATTGAAAAAAAAAGTCTGGTCAGTTGAAATAAAAATAAAGGCAGGGATGGCAATCATGATCTCAGACAAAGCAAAAGCAAAAATAACCTAATTAAAAGATAATCAGGTAAGTTACGTTCTGCTAAAAGATACTATAGACAATGAAGTGCTATCAAATTTTTCACAGCCAAGTGCATACACATGCATACACACACATATATACACACATGCATATATAGTGTGTAGAAATATAAATTTTGCACTAAGTAAAATTTATTACAAATATAGAATCATTCCCCAATTGATAAATGGGTTAAAGGATATGAACATGCACTTTACAAAAGAAGAAATAAAAGCTATCTGTAATCATATGAAAAAATATTCTAAATCATTATTGATTAGAGAAATGTAAATTAAAACAACTCTGAGGTACTACTTTATATATATCATAAATGCCAAATGTAGAAGGAGAAGAGGAGAAAAAGATACATTAATAAATTACTGGTGGAGTTGTGAAGTGGCCCAATCATTTTGCCAAACAATTTGTAACTATATATACCCTTTGACCCAGCAACACTTCTACTATGTTCATATCCCAAAAAGTTCAAAGATAAAGGAATAAGACCTATATGCACAAACATTTATAGGAGCTCATTTTGTGATGGTAAAGAATTGGAAATTGAGGGGATTTACAATTAAATTATTGAATCCTCATGAATCCCTTTTGATATTCTTCCTTCAGGTTGTAGATTGTATTATCCATACCAGACACAGGGTTTGGGTAAAGATAAGATAGAACAAATAGCACATAGAAACTTAAATACTCTGAACTTTCAGGGGAATTATGGGTTCCTGTGTTGACATTCTTCTTGTATCTCTGCTATTAATAAGGTTAGCTCCATAAGATTTGTAATGGTTTTCACCACATGAACTAATTACTGGAAAACAAAATTTAACAGACTCTGTAAGGTCTTAGTAAATTGCATTGTCTTATCACTAAGCAAATTTTAGCAACATTACCTAGAGGACTTCCTATAGAAGAACACCTCTATAGAGCAGCCCTGAAAACAAAGCCATTTCCAGAATTTCCATGGGAACATGTTTCCAAGAATCAGATAACTACATTGGACAGCTAAGAATCAAGATGAGATATGCTAATTAATTAGACACTTGAACTGGGTTACTATGAATAAGGAGACTTCATGTTATTTAATATTGATTTTTTTATTGTTGTTGTTTTTCTTCCTGATGCTTATGTGTGCCTACAGAGGTGTATGCACAAATACCTTTTATTTATTGTTTGGGAATCAGGGCCTTCCTTCTACAATTGTTGGTGAACTTAAAGACTATATTCAATTAATATTATTAATATAAATATATCAATATTAATCATTAATTAATATATAATTAATATACTAATTATTATATTATTACAGTTATAAATATAATATATCATTAATATAATATTAACATTATAAAACTTCACCTGACTTACAGAATAACAGTATTAAGGGAACATTGCTTGATATTCTTCAGATAGAAGCCAAAATTTGAGTCCCCCGAAATGATTTTGTTATTTGTCAACTCCTTAAGTAATTTTGTAAGGGAGGATTTCAGTGACATCAAGTTTTCTTGATTATACTGGTGACGTGTACATTTTTTCTCACAATCAATCCATTGTAAATCCTGTAAATGTAGTGTAGGGGCAGGTAGGTGGTACAGTGGATAGAGTACTGGGCCTAGGATCTGAAAGAACTGAGTTCAAATCCCACCTCAGATACTTACTAGTGTGTGAACCCCAGGAAAGCCACAAATCCTGTTTACCTCAGTTTCCTTATCTATAAAATGAGTTAGAGAAGGAAATGGCAAACCACTCCAGTGTCTTTGCCAAGGAAACCCCAAATGGGTTTGTAAAAATGAACTAAACTAAAAAATGACTAAACAACAAATGTAGCTTATTAACTTAGTTTATCTTTAGAGTCTTTTTAACTAGGTTTGTATCTTTATGGTAGGTATGAGATTATGACTCTTCTTAACTTATGTTCAACTTTTAAGAAAATGAAGGAAGCATGAGATTAAGATTTATTCATTTATTTATTTAATTATGTATGTTTTGGGGTTTGTTTTTTTTTTTAGTGATAGTCATGGCTATAAGTGTTCTTCTCTGCTGTTGCTTTCAATGACTGGGAAATCCCCCTATATTGTGTAGAGCCTTTACTAACTGGTGCAAGTCTAAACCCCCTGACTTACAGTCCCAAATGCTTACTCATTTCTTGGGAAAAGTGCCACCAATATAGTTCCCATCTCTCTTTAAAGGAATTCTATCAAGATCTAGATAAGAGAAGCAGTGAGGGATGTGCTCCCCTTGTTTGTTTGTGTTTTTGTTTGTTGTGGTTTTTTTAAATGAGTTTTCTTTGAAACTTTAAGTTAACTCTCTACTTCTGTAATTAGTTTCCACTAGTATAGGAAACTAGGGCTTTAGAAACCCCAAAGTGGGAAATTATGGAGGAACATTTTTATTTTTATTTATGGACTTCACTTTGGCCCTGTGTGATGAAAGACTGAACTTGTCTGGACTACACCAGAATATGCAGGGCATGCAGAACATGATAGAACATGATGACTCAAGAAAGACTCCCACCCCAGGTCTAATACTCAGGATGTCTTTCTTCCACTTAGAGATTTCTGCAAGAAATACAAGGAATTCCTTCCCCTTATATACCTCAAACAACCTGCATGTTGTTTCCTTGTTTCTTTGTTTGAACTCTACATAATGTAAAACTTAACAGAGGCTTGAAAGAAGTGAGCCACCTATTTTAGCTCTCTAATCTCCCAGATAGTTTAATAAACTTCTTTCTAAAAACTTTTTCCCCCAGGTTTGCACTTGTTCTGGGCCAACAATAATGGAATGCAAACTCTTTCGTCTTTCAATTTTGGAGTGTGGTCTAACAAAAAAAAAAAGGCAGGGGGAGATGTTAGGGGAGTATAAAATCAGACAACACGCACAAAGGCTATAGAGTTTTGTCTCTATTAATCCAGGGTTCTCATCCCTGCATCTGTTATCTTACTAATATGCTAATCTGGTAAGTCCTCATTTCCTATCAAATAAAGGATAACATCCTGATCCTGACATTGAGGATTCTTTGCAATCTGATTTCAACCTGCATTTTACCCTTGTTTTATATTAGTTTTTGCAGAGGCTGCATTGCAGCAAAATCAGACTACCCTCTGTCTCCTAATATTACATTGTCCACTCCTATCTCTGTGCCTTTGTGTGTGAAGCCTAACAGCTTCATGCCTTTTTGCTCATTCTATAAAATTCCTCCTTTCTTTTATTGCTTGACTTAGATATCAGCTCTTCCAGGAAGCCTTTTCCTAAATGTGCCGCTAAAAGTGATATCTTTCTCCTGAAATTTCTCACAGTTTTTTTCCCCTCCCTGGTATGCTTCCTTACGGTTACAATATAAAATAGTTATATTTATCTAGCCTTCTCAATGCGCCTTCCATTAAATTGTAAAGCAGTTTCTGTGCTTTGTTCATCTTTGTATACATTACAGTAGAATAAATACATTACAAATAAAAAAATAATTTAAGTAATATTCAGTGTTAATTAAGAAATTGACCTCAACATCAAATTCTTAGTAATAATAGTAATATTACCCCAAAATGCAGAACTGGACAAACTTTAAAGAAAAGGATTTGAATAAAGAAATTCTTGTTATAGTTCTGTTTTATCTTAGGTTTTGAATCACAGACTTTGATTCTTTTGTACTGTTCTGGCTCATTCCCCCTTTATGTGATACTCTACTGCATTCTGTTGCACAAATGTAATGTGCAAGAAGAGACAGAGATTTGTAAAGGGGCTGTGAAGGAACAGAAGAGAATCAGGATCCATCTTAGATTGTTCTGTCTTCTGATTGTTTCATTTAGTACTGCCATTTTTCATTTTGGGTTATTAAAATCAGTTGTATTTCCTGACAATTAGTAGGTACATAATATGTAATTCATGATTGTACATTTAATCAAAATATAAAAGATGAAAACTTGAAATGTACTTATATTACCAAGGTTTTTTTTGAAAGGAAATTGACTTCACATAAGGTGAAGCATAATTATTTTCAATTCAAAATAGTTCAGAAGAAAGGAGCCTTCAAAATAATTTCTGACAATATTTTTCTTTATACTGTATAGCCAGGAATTATTTTACTTGGTATTATGAGTGTGGCCATAATTTATGTATCATAGAAAGTAAGAAAAAATCAAAGCACAAATTAGAAAACAATTTCATGAAATTATATAACCATAAAGTTCAGTATTCTATGATGATAAAACCTTGATGCCTCATAGAACATGTTTCCCTTGGGTAGGCTTAGATTCGATGATGCAAAGTAGTCCTCCCTCTAAAAACGTTATATATTTCTGTACTCCAAATTCAAGCGGCTAAATTCTCTCCCACCACCACAACAGACTGTGGCAGCAGTGGACTTCCTCAGCCCTCTTTAGTTTGCTGCTGTGATTATGTTATTGATTACAAATCAGATTCTATTTTGATAGAGGTGGAAAAAAAAAAGAAATTCTATAGGATCCCTGTACTGGGTGTTAGGAGCTGTAGCCCTTGTGATAGTATCTGTCAATTAGTTGTAGACAACAATTAATTAATGGTAATGAAAGCCAGGGCAAAAATGGTAGAATTGATCAATTTTGTGGCTATTGAGTTTACTTTGATTTCCTACTCCATCACTTTTTTTCAAGTGCTCATACTGACTTACAGATATAGTATCATTCATTTTCTGTCATTGCTTTTATGCTCAAAGCTTTTTTAATCTCTGTTACTTTTTTTGCATTGTTTTCATATGTTACATTTATACTTTGGCTACCAGAATGCCAAAATATTTTTAAAAATTAATTATTTGCATTTGGAATTATGTGGAGAAAGCATACTGATGACTGATTTCCCCCCCCCATTTTAGCATGATATTTAAATGAGGCTAACTCTTCTGTAAAACATGTTTATGCAAATCTAATTAAGATACAACATTTAGCATGAAGTAAAGGAAAGAACAGCTATTTCATTCTCTTCTAGCTTCCAAAAAAGAATATTTCATGCATGCTAAAGTATGTTAATGTACTACTTTATCAACAGATCCCTAAAAGGAGTCTTATGGAATATGAACATACTTAGGGAATATATATGTATATATGTATATGTGTGTGTGTGTGTGTGTATATATATAATTGGCCATCATTCCACTTACATAAAAGTCATAGCTCCATCACTGCCCAACAGAAGGGGACCTTATTACTAAACTCCCTGTTTGTCTTTTAGAAGCAATTATAATTGCTGTTAAACTATCAGAAACTCCTAATAAAAATTTCAGAAAGTTCAGAAGCTTCTGGATAGCATATGGAATGTTATGGGAAAATAAATTACAAATATTCAGTGAAAACTTCTTTTTCAAAAGGCCTCAGATAGATTAGTAACTAGTCTTGAATCCTGACTTTCTTTGTCCACATTCTCCATCTGTCTTTTTAAAAGCCACTAGGATATGGTTTCCCTAATAAGCCTCATTTCATTTCTGCCATTTTTTGAGCAGCCAGCAACTTGTGTCTAATAAAAAGCATTAGCCAGAGCAACTGTGAAACTAAAGGTAGAGGGAGGATATGACTTATGTACAATAGAAAGACACTGAACTTAACAATCAAAATTTTGATTACTCTGTGACCAAGACTTTTTATCTCTTTGAGACTTGGTTTCTACATCTTTGAAATAGGTATAACATGATTTAGCTCTCAGGGTTTTTGTAAGGGAAGTCTGGTTTAAGCCATAAATCATCATTTATGTTTGTCATTGTCACTACTAACATCATCATCATCATCTTTTTCTTCTCTGTCCTGATAACCATCATCACCATTTCTCTTGCTTTGCACAACAAATCATAATAGTTTTATATTTCAAATATCAGCAGTTTAGCTTATAAAGGTAATTAAGTTTGGCTTCAATCTTTGATATGTGGTAATATTGTTCATTAAAGAAGATCTCATTTGGTTTCTCCTAAATGGATTCCATTATGTTCCAAAAATTTAATATCTTTCTAACTTTCATGCAGGTACTATAAAGGTGATTACTTATAGACATTGATATCAATGAATATTTCAGGGTAAGCTTATATTTTTGCTCCCTAACTTTCACTTTAAGTACTGCATGGGAATTTTAACACAATTATGTAGAATTTATTAGTAGTCATTCATTTCCCTAGAGGTATGGATCATTTATCCCCTTTGATCTATGACTAAAGGAAAAGTTAGTATAAGTGCAAAAAAGCTATTCCTCTGTCCCTCAACTTTCTGAGAAAAGGAAAAGTACATTGTTAATATGCTCTCTATGATAGCTGATTTCTCTGCTATAGAAAATATCTTTTATTTAGACCACAGCTAGAATACCAGGACATTGTAGCTTAGGCAGGAACTTAAGCAAAAACTATTTTTAAATCAAATTCTTTTAAAAACACACTGATAAGTTGATGATTGCACTGGAGAATTCAATTCAAGAAACATTATTAACCTCCTACTGCACAAAGACAGACAGGAAAGAGTCCTTGGCTTTAAAAAGCTATAGGAGTATGTGGGGATGTAAAAAAAAAAAAAGCACAGGCAAGAAAATGCAAAATATATGCCAATTAATACAAAATGAATTCACAAGAGAAGAAGTAAGGAACAAAGGCCTCAACCGGGAGAGGACACCTGAATTGTATTTTGGAAAATAAGGGGAATTACAAATTGGAAGAGAGGAGGGAATGAATTTCAAACCTAATGCACTTGATGTCATCAAAGTGGGAAGTAAATAGAATGTTACAGGGAGAGAATAGCTATGTCTCATTTAACCAGAACTGAGAATGTGTGAAGAGGAACAATATAAAGTAAGATGAGAAAAGTTAATAGGATTGAGTTTTGAAGGGTCTTTAAGTGCCCTGAGAATGTTGTATTTTGTCCTAGAGGCAATAGGAAGGATTTTTACAAAAGGGTATGACATCATCAGAATCCAAGATCAGGATTTGATTCTTTCCAACTGCATAATATATTCACGCATACATTAATGCATATATGACCACATGAAATTTGTCTCCCTTCCTTCTAGGAATTCTACAACTTCTAGGAACATGGAAGACAGAATTTACCTGAGACAGCAAAATGTAATGATCGCCATAAGGGACTTGTATTCAGAAAACCTAAATTCAAGTACTAGCACTATCACTTTTTTTTTTAAAGACAATTGTGGCTAACTTGCCCGGGGTCACACAGCTAGTAAGTGTCAAGTATTTGGTCTGAGGCCAGATTTGAACTCAAGGTCCTCCTGACTTCAAGGCTGGCACTCTATCCACTGTGCCACCTAGCTGCTCCACTGCCACTTTTTTAAAAAAAATTTATTAATTTATTTTGATATATCACTTCCATATGCTTTTGAGTTGAAAATTTTTCTCCCCCTTCCTCCCCCCACCCTCCCCAAGACAGTGCACAATCTGATATAGGCTTTACATTTACATTCCTATTAAACATATTTTCACATTAGTGAAGTTGTAAGTAAAAATTAAAACCAATAGGAGGAACCATCAGAAAGATGAAACAAAACTCAACAGAAGGTAAAAATAAGTGATAGCAATTTGACTTCCATAGTTCTTTCTTTGGATGTGGACAGCATTTTCCATCCCGAGGCCTCTGGAGATGTCTTAGATCCTTGTAATGCTGAGAAGGGTTCAGTTTAACAATATTAGTCATCACATAATGTGGCTGTTATTGTGTACAAAGTCCTCTTGGTTCTGCTCACTTCACTCAGCATCAGACCATATAAGTCTTTCCAGGTTTTTCTGAAGTCAGCCTGTTCATCATTTCTTATAGCACAATAGTATTCCATTACATTCATATACCACAACTTGCTCAGCCATTCCCCAATTGATGGGCATCCTCTCAATTTCCAATTCTTTGCCACACAAAAAGAGCTGCTATGAATATTTTTGTACATGTGGGTCCTTTTCCCATTTGTTTGATCTCTTTGGGATATAGCCCTAGAAGTGCTATTGCTGGATCAAAGGGTATGCACATTTTTATAGCCCTTTGGGCATAGTTCCAAATTGTTCTCCAAAATGGTTGGATCATTTCACAACTCCACCAACAATGTATTAGTGTTCCAATTTTCCCACATCTTCTCCAACATTTATCATTTTCCTGTTTTGTCATGTTGGCCAATCTGATAGGTGTGATGTGGTACCTCAGAGTTGTTTTGATTTGCATTTCTCTAATCAATAATGATTTAGAGCATTTTTTCATATGACTATAGATGGCTTTAATTTCTTCATCTGAGAACTGTCTGTTCATATCCTTTGACCATTTATCAATTGGGGAATGGCTTGTGTTCTTATAAATTTGTCTTAATTCTCTATATATTTTAGAAATGAGGCCTTTATCAGAGAGACTGGTTGTAAAAATTCTTTCCCAATTTTCTACCTTCCTTCTAATCTTAGTTGCATTGGCTTTGTTTGTGCAAAAACTTTTCAATTTAATGTAATCAAAATTATCCATTTTGCTTTTCATAATGTTCTCTATCTCCTGTTTGGTCATGAATTCTTCTGTTCTCCATAGATCTGATAGGTAAACTATTCCTTGTTCTCCCAGTTTACTTATGGTATCAGCCTTTATATCTAAGTCATGAACACATTTTGACTTTATTTTGGTATATGGTGTGAGATTTGGGTCTATGCCTAGTTTCTGCCATACTCTTTTCCAGTTTCCCCAGCAGTTTTTTTCAAAGAGTGGGTTCTTATCCCAGAAGCTGGGGTCTTTGGGTTTATCAAATAATAGATTACTATAGTCATTGACTACTGTGTCTTGCATATTTAACCTATTCCACTGATCCACCTCCCTATTTCTTAGCCAGTACCAAGCAGTTTTGATGATTGCTGCTTTATAATACAATTTAAGATCTGGAATTGCTAGGCCACCTTCCCCTGCATTTATTTTCATTAGTTCCTTTGATATTCTGGACCTTTTGTTCTTCCAAACGAATCCTGTTATTATTTTTTCTAACTCCATAAAATAATTTTTTGGTAGTTTGATTGGTATGGCACTGAATAAGTAAATTAGCTTAGGTAGGATTGTCATTTTATTATATTAGCTTGGCCTACCCATGAGCAACTGATGTTTTTCCAATTATTTAGATCTGATTTTATTTGTGTGAAAATTGTTTTGAAAATGTGTTCATAGATTTCCTGGGTTTGTTTCAGGAGGTAGACTCCTAAATATTTTATAATGTCTACAGTAAGTTTAAATGGGATTTCTCTTTCTATCTCTTGCTGTTGGGCTTTGTTGGTAATATATAGAAATGCTGATGATTTATGTGGGTTTATTTTATAGCCTGCAACTTTGCTAAAGTTGTTTATTATTTCAAGTAGTTTTTTACTTGATTCTCTAGGATTCTCTAAGTATATCATCATGTCATCTGCAAAGAGTGATAGCTTTGTTTCTTCTTTGCCTATTCTAATACCTTCAATTTCTTTTTCTTTTCTTATTGCTAAAGTTAACGTTTCCAGTACAATATTGAATAATAGTGATGATAATGGACACGCTTGTTTCACCCCTGATCTTATTGGAAATGCTTCTAGCCTGTCCCCATTACATATAATGCTTGCTGAAGGTTTTAGATATATACTATTTATTATTTTAAGGAAGACTCCATTTATACCTATGCTTTCTAGTGTTTTTAATAGGAATGGGTGTTGTATTTTATCAAAAGCTTTTACTGTATCTATTGAGATGATCATGTGGTTTCTGTTGGTTTTGGTGTTGATATGCTCGATGATGCTGATAGTTTTCCTAATATTGAACCAACCCTGCATTCCTGGTATAAATCCTACCTGGTCATAGTGTATTATTCTTGTGATAAGTTGCTGCAATCTATTTGCTAGTATTTTGTTTAAAATTTTTGCATCTATATTCATTAGAGAAATTGGTCTATAATTTTCTTTCTCTATTTTGACTCTTCCTGGTTTAGGTATCAACACCATATTTGTATCATAAAAAGAATTTGGTAAGACTCCTTCTTCACCTATTTTCCCAAATAGTCTATATAGTATTGGAATTAATTGTTCCTTAAATGTTTGATAGAATCTGCATGTAAATCCATCTGGCCCTGGAGATTTTTTCCTAGGGAGTTCATCAATGGCTTGTTCAATTTCTTTTTCTGAGATGGGGTTATTTAAGTATTTTACTTCCTCTTTGTTAATCTGGGCAATTTATATTTTTGTAAATATGTATCCATTTCACTAAGATTGTCAAATTTGTTGGCATATAGTTGGGCAAAATAATTCCTAATTATTGTTTTAATTTCCTGTTCCTTGGTGGTATCTTCGCCCTTTTTGTTCTTCATACTAGTAATTTGGTTTTCTTCTTTCTTTTTTTAATTAAATTAATCAAAGGTTTATCTATTTTATTGGTTTCTTCATAAAACCAGCTCTTAGTGTTATTTATTAGTTCAATAGTTTTCTTAATTTCAATTTTATTAATTTTTCCTTTGGTTTTCAATATTTCCAATTTAGTGTTTAATTGAGGATTTTTAATTGTTCTTTTTCTAGTTTTTTTAGTTGTATGCCCAATTCATTAATCTCCTCTTTTTCTATTTTATTTATGTAAGCATTTAGAGATATAAAACTTCCCTAAGAACTGCTTTTGCTGCACCCCATAAGTTTTGGTATGTTGTCTCATTATTGTCATTCTCTTGAATGAAACGATTGATTGTTTCTATGATTTGTTGTTTGACCCAATCATTTTTTAGGATTAGATTATTTAGTTTCCAATTATTTTTCAGTCTATCTTTCCACGGCCTCTAATACATATAATTTTCATTGCGTCACGATCTGAAAAAGATGCATTTAATATTTCTGCCTTTCTGCATTGCATTGTGAGGTTTTTATGCCCTAGTACATGATCAATTTTTGTATATGTGCCATGTACTGATGAGAAAAAAGTATATTCCTCTCTATCCCCATTCAGTTTTCTCCAGAGGTATATTATACCTAACTTTTCTAATGTTCTATTCACCTCCTTAACTTCTTTCTTGTTTATTTTGTGGTTAGATTTATCTAGTGCAGAGAGGGGGTGGTTCAGGTCCCCAACTAATATAGATTTGCTATCTATTTCCTGCTATAATTCCCTGAACTTCTCCTCTAAGAATTTGGATGCTATACCATTTGGTGCATATATGTTTAGTAATGATATTACTTCATTGTCTATGGTGCCTTTTAGCAGGATGTAGTTTCCTTCCTTATCTCTTTTGATTAGATCTATTTTTGCTTTTGCTTTGTTTGAGAGCAGGATTGCTATCCCTGCTTTTTTTACTTCAGCTGAAGCATAATATATTCTGCTCCAGCTTTTACCTTTACCCTGTATGTGTCACTCTTTTTCAAATGTGTTTCCTGTAAACAACATATTGTAGGATTATGGTTTTTAATCCATTCTGCAATCCGTTTCTGTGTTATGGGAGAGTTCATCCCATTCACATTCACAGTTATGATTACTATCTGTGTCTTTTTCTCCATCCTTTCCCCCCCCATTTATGCTTTTCTTTCTCCTTTTTCCTTTTCCCCCTCTACTAGTGCTTTGCTTTTGGCCACCTCCTCCTTCAGTCACTACTTCCTTTTATTATCCCTTTCCTTTTCTTCCCCTTTACTGTTACTGCTTCTTCCCTCCTTTCTTTCCCCCTCCCTCTTTTCTTTCCCTTTTCCCTCCTCACTGCCTATAGGGCAAGTTAGATTTCTATACCTAACTGATTATTTATGCCCTTCTTGAGCCAAATCTGATGAGAGTAAGGTTCCAACAATTTACCCCCCCCTTCTTTCCCTCTGCTGTAATAGGATTTTGTGTCTTTTCCTGTAATGTAATTTACCCTTGTCTGCTTCCTCCTTTCTCAGTACATTTTCTAAATCAGATTGATCCACTTATTTGGATCCATTTAACCCTTGATTAGATTTTTTTTTATCATTACATCAAAGTCAACTAATATCCACCCTCTTTATGTATACTCCTTTAACATGGTGTAAATAACAATAGTTCTCAAGGGTTGCAAGTGTCATATTCCCTTGTAGGGTTTAAACAGCCCCTTATTAACAACATATTGTATCTTTCTGTCCCATTTACCTTTTTATGTCCTTCTTGAGTCCTGTACTTGAAGATCAAATTTTTTGTTGAGCTCTGGTCTTTTTATCAGGAAAGTTTGGAAGTCCCTATTTCATTGAATATCCATCTCCTCCCTTGAAAAATGATGCTCATTTTTGCTGGGTAATTGATCCTTGGCTGCATTCCAAGCTCCTTTGCCTTAGGAAATATCATGTTCCACGCCCTGTGGTATTTTAATGTAGAAGCTGCAAGGTCCTGTGTAATCCTGACTGTGGTTCCATGATATTTAAATTATTTCTTTCTGGCTGCTTGCAGCACCTTCTCTTTCATCTGGTAATTTTGGAATTTTACTATTATATTCCTTGGTGTTGTCAATTTGGGATCTCTTTCAGGTGGTGACCATTGGATTCTTTCTATAGTTATTTTATGTTCTGGTCCTAGGACTTCTGGGCAGTTTTCCTTTATGATTTCCTGAAAGATACTGTCCAGGCTCTTTTTTTCATCATGATTTTCAGGTAGTCCAATAATTTTTAAATTGTCTCTCCTGAATCAATTTTCCAGGTCGGTTGTTTTACTGATGAGGTATTTTATGTTTTCATCTATTTTTTCATTTTTTGTTTCTGTTTGACTGATTCTTGCTCTCTCATAGAGAGACATTAGTTTCCATTTGTCCAATTCTAGTTTTTAACAGATTGTTTTCTTCTGTTAGTTTTTGTACTTCCTTCTTCAATTGGCCAATTGTGTTTTTTAGGGACTTGTTTTCTTCAGTGTATTTTTTTTTCCAATTGGCCAATTGTATTTTTGAAGGACTCTTCTACTTCTCTCATTTGACTATTAAAATCCTTCTTGAGCTCTTCTAAGAAGGCTTTTTGGGCTTCAGACCAGTTCATATTCCCTTTTGTTGTTGCAGATGTGGGTTTGTTGACAATGTTGTCCTCTTCAGAATTTCTGTCTTGATCTTCACTCTTTCTCATAATATGAATCTATGGTACATTTCTTTTTACTCATGGTGTTTCTTTATTCCCTGGCCTTTAAAGAGATTGAGCTCTCCTGCTGGGGAACAGAGGGCACTGACCCAAGCTTCTTGTGTTGGGAGCCTAGGTCTTGGTCACTGGCTTTGTGTGCTGGGGCCTCTTATGTTGGCAATTGGAGGCTGTAGGTTTCTGGCAGCTTACCTCGTGTTGGCTGGAATCAGCAAGGCTGGAACTTTCAGGCAATTCTAGGTTGCCTGCTTTTCCTTTCCTTTAGCTTTCTTCAGCTCCTTTTAGATGGTGCTGCAGGGTGTTTATCTGCCTGGGGCCCCCTGCAGTGTTGTCTCCCTTGTTTCTGCTAATGCACTGGGAGATTCCTTTGTGGTAGAGTGCCGAGGCACCTGGTGGTTTTCTGAGCTGGTTTCCACTGGTTCCCCCTCCCCCCACCCTCACTGAGAGGCATAGTCCAGGTGTTGCTGTTTGCCTGTTCTACCACATGGGCTTCAGGACTTCTTCACAATTGGAGGCTGCAGGGCTCTGACAGCTCACCTCTGTTGGGCTGGAACCAGCAAGGCTGGGGCTTTAGGAAGTCTTTAGGTTGCTTTCTTCACCTCCTTTCAGATGAATGCTGCAGGGTGCTTATCTGCCAGGGGCCCCTTGTAGTTCTGCCTCCCTTATTTTTGCTGAGGCACTGGGAGACCCGTTTACTGGGTGCTGCACTGCTGCTCCCCATCTTTCTACTACTTCAGCTGTTCCAGGGTGTTTTTCTGGGGTGATATTTTCTGGGTTTTCAGAAGTTGATAAGGGAGAGTGAGAGTGACTACCTTTTCACTCTGCCACCTTGGCTCCCAGAATCAGAAGTCTCCCCACTGTCACTTCTTAATAACATGAATCACTTATGCTCTCTAAGCTTATTTCCTCATTTGTAAAACAAGCATATTAATAACATTACTTCATAAGATTTTCCAATTAAAAAAAAACTACAAAGGGCAAAGTGCTGTATAATTGTGAAATTTCATAACAATCATGGCCATCATAATTATCTATATTTCTATTCCAGGGACCAGCACCAATATTGCTGCCTAAAAGCAGGGCAAACAAAAACCAAGGTCTACCCACCAGATACTGTGGCCAAGGATCTATGGTAATCTAGGTCCTACATGAATGTATTCGTACTCAATTTCCAAATCTATTATTCTTAAGAAAAGTAGTGTCTTGAAGAGGGAAATTGTAGGTGGAAGGGTTGAATGACAAGTGTCCAAGGTAATTGGCAAAGTTTAAAGATGTAAGATGCATATTTTTTTAATTTAAAAAATATTTTATTTTACTTTTAATGTATGGATTAAAGCAAGCATTTCATAACATAGTATAATAAAGTTTTGGTTGTACATGAAACTGCAAATCTGCAATGCAGGACTTGTTGTTTCTTTCAAATATAAAACAAAATTATCATATAAATTTATTTTTTTCTCTCCCCTCCCCACCTAGAGATTACTACCACTAAACACAAATAGGTATGTATGTATGTGTGTATGTAAGTACCATATTTCACTGCATAATTGTTGCAGAATTTGCACCAATATTTTGCCAAAAAGGAGGGTGCTACCATTATGTGAAGCTTTTAAAAATTGTGCCAGTATTAATTAATTAATTTATTTCTATTCATTTATTTAGTATTAACTTGTCTTTGGTGTAAGATCAGGAAGCATGGAATACTTTAAAATTGAATACTGATAGTGCTCTTGCTCTGAGAATTCTAGGCTTTGGGCTCACAATGTGTGAGACATAAATGCCCATCCATATGGTGAATACATTACTGCTCTGTTTACTTTTTTAAGAGGAATGAGAAACAGAATTATAGTGAACTAAACCATGTGATGATTATGCAACGAAAAATTATAAACAAATTTTAGACTGAAAAAAAGGATGCAACAATTATGTGGTGAAATATGGTATGTGTGCACATATATATGTATATATACATATATGTATATATGTATACACACACATATACACACATGTGTGTGTATATAAAATTCTATACATACTTCTATTTATCAGTTCTTTCTATGAATGCATACAGCACCTTTCTTCATATGTTTTTTAGAGTTAATTTGAATATTTATAATAGATAAAATTACTTATTCATTCAAAATTGTTATTAAATTACTATTATTGTTGCTGTATACAATGTTCTCTTGGTTCTGTTCCTTTAACTCTTCATTATTTTTTGCAAGTCTTTCCATGTTTTTTTCTAAAAATCACTGAGCTCATCATTTCTTACAGCAGAGTACTAATTCCATCACAATCATATACCACAACTCGTTCAGCCATTCTCTAATTAATTTCTAATTCATATTCAAAGTTATAATTGATACTTATGAATTTCCCTACATCTGATTTTTATTTACTATTTTCCTCCTCAGCCTGTCTTTACGGCCTATGCCTGTAACATTATATTCTCCCCTTATCCTTATTCACTATTTTACCCTATCCTCTAAAATTCCCCCCTTATCTATTTACCTCACCCTCGTAATCTTAATCAATTTAAAGCTGCCAGTGGGGTATATGGAGTTATTATCTCCTTAGTCTTACTTATAGCTACAGAACACAGCTTTTAAATCCATTGATGTCAGCTTATCCAGCAAGATAGTTAGCAATTTGGCCACAACAGCTGACACTCAAGGATGGGAAAGAAAAAATCTCATGAAAATGTTCTTGAAGAACTTTCATATCAGTACAGTTTTATTCAATGACACTGCCTTAAGCACACTAAATGTTGAAGATTTATTTGGAGTTAAAACTAGGTAAACAAATAATGTTTAGTATTTGAAGTATTCACAATTTTTGTGCTTATAGCTGAAAAATGTCATTCATATTTATGAGATATCCAAGTGTAATTGCATATATACATACACATATATGTATATGTACATATATATACATATGTATATATATATATATACATATGTACAAATGCAAGAATATGCCTTTTTATCAGTAGTACATGGCACCTACACAAAATCTGACTATGTTTTAGAGCATTAAAAACCTCACAATTCAGTGCAGAAAGGCAGAAATATTAAGTGTATCCTTTTCTGATAATGATGCTATAAAAATTACGTGTAATAAAGGGCTATGGAAAAATAGACTAAATATTAATTAGAAACTAAATAATCTAATATTAAAGAATGAGGGGTCAAACAACAAATCAGAGAAATAATCAATAATTTCATCAAAGAGGAGAATAACATTGAGACAACATACTGAAGCTTATACTATACAGCCAAAGCAATCTTAGGGGAAATTATATATACCTAAATGATTACAGGAATAAAATAGAGAAAGAGGAGATCAATGAATTGGGCATGTAATTAAAAAAGGTAGAAAGGGAACAAATTAAAAATCTCCAATTAAATACCAAATTACAAATTCTGAAAAACAAAGGAGAGATTAATAAATTGAAAGTAAGAAAACTATTGAACTAAGAAATAAAGCTAAGAACTGGTTTTACGAGAAAACCAATAAAACAGATAAGCCTTTGGTTAATTTCATTTAAAAAAAAAGAAAGAAGAAAATCAAATTACCTGCATCAAAAATGAAAAGAGTGAATTTGTTGCAGTCTGAGAGACTAAGACCTCTCAAAGATTGGAGTACAGCCTGGGTCATCTGGAATGAATTCACAGACTCAAACATTCTTCAAGTCAAGCTGGCAAAGATTTATTGTTATGCTTTTCAGTGGGCAAGGATTCTTAAGGACCCTGTGAGAGACTGAGGATGGAGCTAGGATTTATATGGAAAAGGGCATGGGAAAGGAATGCCAGGGACTCTGATGAGCTAATCTAAAGGTCCAGGTGTCTTTGGGAGCTATGAATGGGAAAGTACAGGGAGTATACCAGACAGGAAGGGAGATGACAGAGGTATGGATCTTTTGAGTCTGGAAGGAGGAAGAGTCCTTGGGCTGGCCAAGGACAAAACTCCTTGGGCTGTCTTGATGAGAGAATGCTCTGCAACAAGGGAAAACTTTCTTACAAGACAGGAACTTACTAAGGAATTGGGAGGCTTCCAGAAACATGATCTGAGAGCTGGGGCCTGAGCAGCCAAGCGCTCTCTCATCCAGCTTTGTGTAGCTGCACCAGGGAGAGAGATAAAGGTCCTCCCTGGGGCCCATGTATGAATAACTCTTAGGCACAGTGTCCTTGGGCTGGGGAGTGATTGTCTGAGACAGTGTTTCAGAGACTAGGGAGAAATTGGGGTCCAAGTACAAGCACAAGCACCAAGCAGAAGCACCCAAGCACCCCATCAAATTCATTACCAATGAAGAAGAAATTAAAACAATAATTAGAAGCTGTTTTGGCCAATTAATACCAATAAATTTGACAATATAAGTGAAATGGATGAATATTTACAAAAATATATAAATTGTCCAGATTAACAAAAGAGGAAATGAAACACTTAAATAACACCATTTTAGAAAAAGCCATCAATGAACTCCCTAAGAAAAAAATTAATTCTACTACTACATAAATTCTTTGGAAAAACAGGCAAAAAAGAAATCCTACCAAATTCTTTTCTATGGCACAATTATGGTGTTGATGCCTAAATGAGAAAGAGCCAAACCAGAGAAAAAAACATTATAGACCAATTTCCCCAATGAATATAGATGCAAAAATTTTAAATAAAATATTAGCAAAGACATCATAGTAATTTATCAGCAGGATAATATACTTTGACCAGGTGGGATTTATACGAGGAATGTAGAGCTCGTTCAATATTGGGAAAACTATCAGTATAATTGACCATATCAATAACAAAACTCATATAAATCATTTCTCAATACATACAGAAAAAGCTTTTGACAAAATACAACACCTATTCCTCTTAGAAACCCAGGAGAGCATAGGAATAAATGGAGCTTTCCTTAAAAAGATAAGTTGTACCTATCTAAAACCATCAGTAAGCATTATACATAATGGGGATATACTAAAACATTTCCCAATAAGATCAGGAGTGAAGCTAGGATACCCATTATCACTTCTATTATTTAATATTGTATTATAAACATTAGCTTTAGCAATAAGAGAAGGAAAAGAAGCTGAAGAAATTAAAATAGGCAATGAGGAAACAAAACTATCCTTCTTTGCAGATGATACAATGGAATACTTAGAGTATCCTAGAGAATCGACTAAAAAAAACTATTTGAAATAATTAACAACTTTAGCAAATTTGTTGGATATAAAATAAACCCATATAAATCATCAGCTTTTCCATATACTCAGCAGCTAGATAGAAAGAGAAATTCCATTTAAAATAACTGCAGACAACATAAAATATTTAAGATCCTACCTGCTAAGACAAACCCAGGAACTCTAGGAACACAATTACAAAATACTTTTCACACAAATAAAGTCAGATTTAAACAATTTGAAAAATATCAATTGCTCACAGGTACATTGAGCTAATATAATAAAAATGACAGTTCTACCTAAATTAATTTACTTATGTGCCATACCAATCAAACTTTCAAAAAATTTGTTTTATAAAGCTAGAAAAAATAACAAAATTCATATGGAAGAAAAAAAGGTCATGAATATCAAAAGAATTAATGGGGAAAAAACGCAAAGGAAAGACACCTAGCTGTAGCAGATTTAAAACTATATTGTAAAGCAACAATCATCAAAACTATTTGGTATTGGCTAAGAAATAGAGTGGTGGATCAGTGGAACAGGTTAGATTGACGAGATACAGTAGTAAGTGACTACTGACTGTTTCATAAACCTGAAGACTTCAGCTAATCATTGAATAACTCACTTTTTAACAAAAACTGTTGGGAAAACAAAATAATATGGCAGAAACTAGACACAGACCAGCATCTCACACCCTATAACAAGATGAGTTCAAAATGGGTTTATGATTTGGACATCAAGGGTGACACCATAAGCAAATTAGAAATCAAGGAATAGCTTACTTGTCATATCTTTGGAGAAAGGAAGAATTGATGACCAAACAAGAAATAGAGAGCATTATGAAATGCAAAATGCCTAATTCTGATTACATCAAATTAAAAAGAATCTGCACAAATAAAGTCAGTGCAACTAGTATTAGAGAGAATGGAGAAAGCTGGCAAAAAAATTTTACTGCTAGTGTTTCCTATAAAGGCTTCATTTCTAAAATATATAGAGAATTGATTCAAATTCATAAGAATACAAGTGATTCCCCAATTGATAAATGGTCAAAGCATATGAACAGGCAGTGTTTACATGAAAAAATTCAAGCTATCTATAATCTGATGAAAAACAATGCTCTAGATGCTATTGATTGTAGAAATGTAAATTAAAACAACTCTGAAGTACCACCTCACACCTATCAGACTGGCTAATATGACAGAAAAGTGAAATGATAAATGTTGGAGAAGATGTGGGAAAATTGGGACACTAAGGCATTGTTGGTGGAGTTGTGAATTGATCCAAACATTCTGGAGAGCAATTATGAACTATTCCTAAAGGGCTATAAAACTATGCATAGCTTTCAATCCAGCAGTGCTACTATTAAGTCCATATCCCAAAGAGATCATAAAAAAGGGGAAAGGATCCACATGTACAAATATATTTATGACAACTCTTTTTGTGGTGGCAAAGAATTGGAAATTGAGGGGATGCAGATCAATTGGGGAATGGGTGAACAAGTTGTTGTATACAAATGTAATAAAATAATATTGTGCTATAAGAAATGATGACTGGGCAGATTTCAGAAAAAAAAAAGAAGCTTGGAAAAACTTACATGAAATGATGCTGACTGAAGTGAGCAGAAACCAGGAGAACATTGTACACAGTAATAGCAACACTATGCAAAGATCAACTTTTATAGACTTTGCTCTTATAAGCAATACAACAACAAAGCGTATATTAAGATAATTCCAAAGGACTCATGATAGAAAATTCTATCCACATCCAGAGAAAGAAATGCGGAGTCTGAATGCAATCAGAGCATTCTATTTCACAATTTTTTAAATTTTTGTTCTTGTTTTTCTTTCTCATGGCTTTTCCCTTTTGTTCTGATTCTGTTTTCACAACATGACTAATGTGGAAACACACATGATTGTACATGTATAGACTATACTAGATTGCTTGCCACCTTGGGAAAAGGGAGGGCAAGGAGGGAGAAAAAAAACTAGAACTCAAAATCCTTTAAAAGTGAATGTTGAGGGGGCAGCTAGGTGGTGCAGTGGATACAGCACCAGCCTTGAAGCCAGAAGGACCTGAGTTCAAACCCGGCCTCAAACCAAACACTTGATACTTACTAGCTGTGTGACCCTGGGCAAGTCACTTAACCTTAATTGCCTAAAAAACAACAAAAAAAAAGTGAGTGTTGAAAACTGTATTTACATTTAATTGCAAAAATATATATACACTATTAAAGGGGTAGAAAGATTCAAATCAACTGAAAGTTTATAATGCTCAGACTAAGAAGACAGTAATCAGACCACGCATTAGATTACAACCGGTAGGGCCCAGTGAAAGATTACAGCCCCAAGGCATGAGTCTTTCCTGAATTCTTAAATAAAAAACATTCAATTCACAGAGAGCAGAGTGGCAGA
This sequence comes from Phascolarctos cinereus, assembly GCF_003287225.1. Taxonomy (NCBI): domain Eukaryota; kingdom Metazoa; phylum Chordata; class Mammalia; order Diprotodontia; family Phascolarctidae; genus Phascolarctos; species Phascolarctos cinereus. The sequence goes on from NW_027555847.1 coordinate 420,431,943, forward strand.
ACTGAAGATATTATAGATTAGGGCCATATAATGGCCCAAAATTCTCTCCAGCATGTTGTAGTTGTTGTTGTCTAGCTCATTTTACAGATGAAGCAACTGAGGCAAATTGGGTGACTTGCCCAGGGTCACACAGCTAGTAATTATCTGACAACAGAGTTGAACTCAGAAATATGAGTCTTCCTGACACCAAGATAGGCGCTTTATCCACTGCATTACTTAGCTACCCTAGAACAACTTGTAGAACAATGACCTATCAATCCACAGAACCCTTTAAGTGAACTACATGCTAATGTTCAAAGAGCTTAACTAATTATTGACAAAGAAAAATCAAAGTGAATTAATATGCACAGTGCCCATTTTGTGACATTCTAATATACAGGAAGTTTAGAAGATTTATCTATCAGTATGGGTTGTTCAAGCTGGGAAATCTCATTTTCCTGATAAGCAAAATGAGAATATTATATCATAACTTTCTTTCATACCTTCCAGTGAAGGGCATTGTAAACAAAATATTTTACAAACGATAGACAGATAGATAGATAGATAGGCAGAAATACATATATGTATATATGTGTATATATGTTTGTGTATATCAATAACAAATCAATAATTAGGAGGTAGAGCCAAGACGGCGGAATGAAAGCAGTGACTTGCTTGAGCTCTCCCCCGAACCCCTCCAAATACCTGTGAAAAAAGGCTCTAAATAAATTCTAAAGCAGCAGAACCCACAAAAAGGCAGAGTGAAGCAAATTTCCAGCACAAGACAACCTGGATGGTTGATCAGAAAGGTATATTGCACAGTGTGGGAAGAGGAACACAGTTTGGCGTGGGTACGCAGGCAGCAGCAAACCTGCAGCAGGCCTCAGAGGACTAAATCACGGGCAGCTGTGGAGATTTCCAGACTTATCAACCTATGAACACCAAAGACAACTGAGTGGGAAAAGTCTGTTTCTGTGGTGCTGAGACAGGAGCACGGTCGCAGCTCCATTTCCCCAAGAGTGCACAGCATGGCCCTGGGGGCAGCAGCTGCCTCCTGAGCTTCTGGCCCACAGACTGAGGGGGAAATGAGTGGCTGATCAGAGGGGCATTGCAAGGATCTCTTTGCCAGTGCTGAGGCAGGAATCACTTGCTTTGCCCATGCTTGCATCTGGGTCACAGTTTTGGCAGCAGTCCTGGGTTGAGAAGGAGCGCTGGCTTGGTGGAGCTTGTAGTGGCTGTGTAGAGAAAACCCTCCTCACAGTTCCAGGACAGAAAAGAGTGCTTGTGGTCACTAATAAACCAGAGCACAGACCAGGAAAGGAGTAAACATCTCACCCCTTATCATACCACCTTGCAAGAACTGAAAATTACAGGTCCCTACAAGTATCCCTGAAAACAGCTGTACAAACCCCCGAAGCTTGGGGAAGTACATTCTTCAAATTGGAAGCAGACTCTTACCTTAACAAAGAGTTTAAAACTCAAGTAATTGTCCGGGATCATGAGGAAGCAGTGCAAAAAGAGTCAGACTATATTATCTTACTTTGGTGACAAAGAAGATCAAAACCTACTACCAGAAGAAGGCAACAAAGTCAAAGCTCCTACATCCAAGGCCTCCAAGAAAAATATGAATCAGTCCCAGGCCTTGGAAGAGCTCAAAAGGGATTTTGAGAAGCAAGTAAGAGAAGTAGAAGAAAAACTGGGAAGAGAAATGAGAGTGATGCAAGAAAATCACAAAAATCAAGTTAACAACTTGCTAAAGAAGACCCCAAAAAAATACTGAAGAAAATAACACCTTAAAAAATAGCTTAACCCAAATGGCAAAAGAGGTCCAAAAAGCCAATGAGGAGAAGAATGCCTTAAAAAGCAAAATTGGCCAAATGGAAAAGGAAGTAGAAAAGATTGCTGAAGAAAATACTTCCTTAAAAATTAGAGTAGAGCAATTGGAAGCTAGTGGCTTTATGAGAAATCATGGCACAGTAGAACAAATCCAAAAGAACAGAAAAATAGAAGAGAATGTGAAATATCTCATTGGAAAAACAACTGACCTGGAAAATAGATCCAGGAGAGAGAATTTAAAAATTATTAGACTATCTGAAAGCTATGATCAAAAAAAGAGCCTAGACATCATCTTTTAAGAAATTATCAAGGAAAACTGCCCTGATATTTTAGAACCAGAGGGCAAAATAGAAATTGAAAGAATCCACTGATCTCCTCCTGAAAGTGATCCCCAAAGGAAAACTCCCAGGAATATTGCAGCTAAATCCCAGAGTTTCCAAGTCAAGGAGAAAATATTACAAGCAGCCAGAAAGAAACAATTCAAGTACTGTGGAAACACAATCAGGATAACACAAGATTTAGCAGCTTCTACATTAAAGGACCACAGGGCATGGAATATAATATTCCAGAGGGCAAAGGAGATAGGATTACAACCAAGAATCACCTAACCAGGAAAACTGAGTATAATCCATCAGGGGAAAAAATGGTCATTCTGTGAAATAGAAGACTTTCAAGGATTCTTGATGAAAAGACCAGATTTGAATAGAAAATTTGACTTTCAAATACAAGACTCCAGTGGAACATGAAGAGGTAAACAGGGAAAGAGAAATCATAAAGATTTATTAAGGTTGAACTATTTACATTCCTGCATGGAAAGATGATATTTATAACTCATGAGACCTTTGTCAGAATTAAGGTAGTTGGAGGGAAAAAATTATATGTATGTATATATAGATAGAGAGATAGATAGATAGATAGATAGATAGATAGATAGATAGATAGAGTTCCCAAGGTGAGTTGAAGTTTAAGGTGTCATATCTGGGGAATAAAATTAATGGATGAGAGAGGATTATATTAGGAGAAGAAGAAAGGGAGAGGTAGAATGGGGTAAATTATCTCCCAAAAAAACAGAAAAGAAAAGGCTCTTAAAGTGGAGGGGAAGCAGGGGAAGGTGAGAGGGAATGAGTGAATCTAATTCTCAAAAGATTTGGCTTAAGGAGGGAATAGCATACACATTCAATTGGGTATGGAAATCTGTCTTACCATACAGGAAAATAGGGGGAGAAGGGGCAAGAGAGTAGGGGGATGATAGAGAGGAGGGCAGATTGGGAAAGGGGGTAATCAGAAGCAAATACTTCTGAGGAGGGACAAGGGTCAAAAGAAAGAATAGAATAAATAGAGGGCAGGATAGGATTAAGGGAAATAGAGTTTTCACAACATGTCTACTCTGGCTTTTTCAATGAGGGTGGGTTTGGGAGGGAGGAAGGGAGAAAATTTGGAACCCAAAGTTTTAAAAACCCATGTTTAAAAAAAATGTTTTCACATGCAGCTGGGAAATAAGAAATACAGGAAATGGAGTACAGAAGTCTATCCTGCCTTACAAGAAACTAGAAGGGGAAGGGGAGAGATAGAAAAGAGGGCAGACTAGGGGAAGGGGTATTTATAATGCATGCCATCTTGAGGTGGGGGGAGGGATGAGATGGGGAGAAAATTGGGAACTCAAAATCTTGTGGAAGTAAATGTTGAAAACTAAAAATAAATAAATTTATATTTAAAAAAAGAGAGAAATGACGAACAGGCTGTCTTCAGAAAAACCTGGAAAGACTTGTATGGTCTGATGCTGAGTGAAGTGAGCAGAACCAGGAGAACACTGTATACAGTAACAGCCACATTGTGCAATGTCTAATTTTGATAGACTTAGTCCTTTTCAGCAATGTAAGGATCTAAGACATCTCCAAAGGTCTCATGATGGAAAATGCTACTATCCACACCCAGAGAAAGAACTATGGAGTTTGAATGCAGATTGAAGCATAAAAAAAAAATTAACAAACATTTATCAAGTACCTACTAAGTTTCAGGCATGGTGTTCAATGACTAAATCAAGGCACATTTTAATTTAAATGAATAAACAATTAGTTTTAGGAATAAATAGCATTCATAACAATTGAATCTTATTTCCACACTTTGTAATAATATTTTTTAGAATGCATCCTGAATTTGGACCTATAATCAAATCTCTCCTGGGGCAGGAATATGACTCTAGTATTATAGCAACTTGCCAACAAAAGCTTTATAGTTTTTCAACTTATTTTCCCATGACAAGTTTTTGTGTCTTCTAACCACCACAAGTTTCATCATAACAAAGTGAGATGCATAGTTTGTTTTTGGACTCATGCACCACTGATTTGCCCTCCAAACGAGATTTTCTATGTGACAGAAAAAATAAGAGAAAGAGAATACTATTTAGAAAATGTTTATGTAGAAGAATATAAACAAACATATACATATGCCACTCAACCACAAGCATACTCTTTTTTTTTATATTCAAAAAGAGGCAATTTTCTACTTTGTTCTCAAAGAGGTAAAACTTCGTTTGTAAAGGAATTTTCTAGGCATAACTGCTGGATATATATTAGTCAGTGTTTAAAAATCAATGCTACCCTAAATGTTCTACCAATTGCTTTATGAATTGAATTCCTCAGAACAATTCTTATAGAAAGTAATTGCCTTACAATAGGATTTGTTTTTTAGGCAGTTGGGGTTAAGTGACTTGCCCAGGGTCACACATCTAGTGTCAAGTGTTTGGTCTGAGGCTGGATTTGAACTCAGGTCCTCCTGACTTCAGGGCCAGTCTCTATCCACTGTACCACCTAACTGCCCCTCGAATAAGATATTTTTAGACCATAATTTTTTAGCAAAATGCTGATGTGTGTTTTGTAAAAATTTAAAAATTAATTTAACAACATGTAAGCTGTCAAAAGTAATAAGGAATATGTGTAGTGTGAAGAGGAATTCAACCTCTCCCAGAAGATGTGAAGCATAAGTAGATTGAGTATTGTCTATGATTGTATTCTTGTCTTTACCTATGTTGGGTAAATGTTTTTTATCATCTTTTCCTTATCAAAATAATAAAAGTAAAATTACTTGCTATTTTGGAAAATATTAAAGAAATACTGTTAGCTTACCATTAAGATGTACTTAGCAGTATGGGAAAAAAAAACATTATTGGTTGGAATCCTCTGTAGACATGCACTGCATTTACTCAGCTAGCAAATGCTTGATTATCCTTGGCAAGTAAATAAACATGGCAGCCAAGGGAAAGGACATTTACAAAAATTGTAGAAAGTTACACTGAAATATTAGGAAAAAAGACATATTTCAAAATAGCCAAAAAATGGAGTTAAGACACATGTGACTTAAGAAAATTGTCAGAACAAACAGATTATCCCAATTAAAGTAGTTGGCTATAGGTATATTTTAGATGAAATTGTAAAAACAACAAACTGACCCCATAATGGAATAGGTTTGACAATGCTTCTTTAATATTCTATTATCATCATCAGAGATAGTGGAATCATTATATTTTGATGCTAACACTTTATTACCTTTAACTTATGTTATATGTGAAGAAATAAGGGTAACAGAATAATAACTTATTACTAGCTACACCTTATGGAAAACTTAGGGGGAAACATGCTATATGTAACAGGATATTAAAATCTCTCAAGGTTGTATTTTCAAGATATTTCAAGACTTCTTGGGGCACAGCCAAGATGGCAAAGTAGAGGAAACACTTGGCCAAGCTCTCCCAACTTTCTCCTCCAAATAACTATAAAAAAATGCCTCAAATGAAATTCTGAAGTAGCAGAATCAACAAAAGGTCAGGGTGAGCCATTTGTTCAGGCTAAGAAAACTTATAAGATAAAAAGGAGAGATCTGTAACACTGAGGTAGAGGTTAGCATGAAGCCCATATGCATACAACATCACTGTTGAGACTAGGTGACGGTGATAGAAGCACCAGCAGCTTCAGAAACTGTCAAGCCACAGATGGCAAGAGGAGCTGGCAACTGGACAGAAAAAGACTATAGCGATCCTCTTTCTTAGCACTGGATTCAGGACCAGATGCTGTTTGACAGCTCCATTGCCTCTACTGGGCCACAGTTCAAGGGGAAAGAGGAAAATTTCTGGCCCTAAGAAAACTGAGACCCTGAGGATCAATATCAATTGCAATCCCAAGGGATCGGGGGCACTTCCTGGGTAAAAGAGCAGATCACAGATCAGGAGAGCATTGACCACACCTCTCCCCAGATCACAGCACTTCAGAAGTACCGAAAACTTCCAAACCCATATAACTCATTCTGAAAACTTCATTGCAAAAAAGCCTGAAGCTTGGAACAGTATCACCATATCACCACACAGGGAACAGAGCCCAACTTTGACATAAAGTTAAAAGTAAATAAATAGGCTGGAAAAATAAGGAAACAACAAAAAAGAACCTGATCATCAAAATCTACTATGGAAGAGCTTTTACAAAGGATGGGGGAAATAATGAGTGGTACAAGAATCACTTTAACTTCAGTCTCATCTAAATTGGTTCAAAGAAGGAAAAAAAGTATACGCACATATACACACACTTAGTCGGGTAAAGAAATCTACCTTACTCTAAAGAAAAGAGGGGGATAAGGGGATAAGAAAAAAGTGGGTGATAAAAAGAAGGTTGGATAAAGTAAGGTAGGGAGCCAAGGGTCAGAAGCAAAAGAAACTTTAAAGGAGGAACAGGATAAAAAGAGAGGAAAAAATGGACAGAAGAAAATAAGGTGGAGGGAAATGCTCAGTTACTAATCATAATCATGAATGTGCATGTGATAAATGCACCCATAAAACAGAAGCAGATAGTAGAATGGACTAAAATCCAGAATATAATCACATGTTGTTTATAAGAAACACACATGAAACAGAAAGACAAACAGTTAAAATAAGGAGCAGAATCTATTATGCTTTAGATGAAGTTAAAAAGGGAGGGGTAATTATTATCTGACAAAGACAAAGCAAAATTTGATCTAATTATAAGAAAATATATAAATGAGATAATGTCAATACTAAACATATATGTACCAAATGACATAGTATTCAAATTCTTAAAGTAAAAAGAAAATGAATTGCAAGAGGGAATAATAAAATTATACTAGCAGGGAGAACCCCAATTATCCTCTCTCAGAGCTAGATAAATCATATCATAAAATAAGAAAGAAATTAAGGATATAAATAAATATACATTTTTCTCAATGATACATGGTACATTCAATAAAATTGATTATGTATTAGGGCATAAAAACCTCACAACCAAATGCAGAAATGCAGAAATATTTATTGCACTATCTTCAGATTATAATGTAATTAAAAATTACATTCAGCATTTTATAAGAGGCTGTGGACGCATAGATTAAAATTAATTGGAAACTAAATAATCTGAAAGAATGAGTGGGTCAAAGAACAAATCATGAAACAATAATTTCAAGAAAGAGAATGACAACATAGATAACATATTAAAATTTGTGGAATGCAGCCAAAACAGTACGTGGGAGAAAATGTAAATCACTAAATGTGTACATCAGTAAAAGAGAGAAAAAGCAGATCAATTAACTAGGTAGGCAACTAAAAAAAGAAAAAAAAGAATAAATTTTAAAAATCTCCAATTAAACTCCAAAATAGAAATCCAGAAAATCAAAAAAGAACTAAAAAAAAGAAAAAGTCATAAATAAACCCACATAATTTTATGAAAAAAACAATAAAATAAACCATTGCATAATTTACATTTAAAAAAGGAAAAATCAAAATTACTGGGATAAAAATGAAAAGGGTGAATTGCTACCAATGAAGGGGAAATTAAAATAGAAGATATTTTGCTCAATTGTATGCCAGAAAAACCTGACAATCTAAGTGAAATCGATATTTACCAAAATAAAAAATGCCCAGATTAAAAGAAAGAAATTGAATAAATTACTGCATCTTAGAAAAAACAATTGACCAAGCCATGAATGAGCTCCCTAAAAGCAAAACAAAACAAAAAAAAACACCAAAAAAACACCAAAACAGAAAAAAAAAACTTGGCCATTTTCCTTGATGAATATCAATGCAAAAATTTTAAATACAATGTTAGCAAATACATTACAGAAATATGGCGGCCAGATCACACACTATGATGAGGTAGGATTTATATCAAGAATGCAGGGCTGGTTCCATATGAGGAGAACTATCAGCATAATTGACTATATTGATAAAAACAATAAAATAATTATTATATCTATAGATGTGGAAAAAGCTTTTTTACAAAATGCAATACCAATTCCTATTAAAAACACTAGAAAGCATAGGAATAAATAGAACCTTTCTTAAAATTAAACATAGAATCTATCTAGAACAAGATAAGAGTAAGCATTATCTGTAATGGAGAAAACCTGAGGCCTTCCCAATAAACAAACTTGAGATTTCATGTCACACTTAACAGATTGGCAACCATGACAGAAAAGGAAAATGAAAAATGCTAGAGGGGATGTGGAAAAAATAGGTATGCTAATACCCTGATGGTGGAGTTATGAACTAGTCCAACCAGTCTGGAGAACAATTCGCAACTATGTCCTAAGGGCTATAAAAGTGTACATATTGACTGACTCAGTAATACCACTAACAGGTCTGGGATCCAAAGGGATTAAAGAAAAGAGAGAAGGACCTATTTGTATAAAACCACTTATAGCAGTTTTTTGGTAGTGGCAAAGAATTAAAATGAAGTGGATGCCCATCAAATGGCTGAATCAATTGTGGTATATGCTTGTGATGGAAAACTACTGTACTATAACATATGATGAGCAGGATGATTTCAGAAAAACCTGGGAAGACACATAAACTAATACAAAGTGAAGTGAGCAGAACCAAGAGAACAGTGTACACAGTAATAGCAATGTTGTAAGTATTATTATCAACTGGGAAAAACTTAGTTACCCTAATCAAGACAGCTATCCAAGAATATTCCAAAGGACCCCACAAAGAGAAGTAACAACCTTTGAGTGCTAATTGAAACAATACATTTAAAAAAAAACTTTTTTGTTGTCTTTCTTTATGTGTGTATGTGTATGTTTTCTTTTGCAACATAGGTAATATGGAAACATGTTTTGCAAGACTTCATTCTCAAAGAGTCAAGGGGGGCCTGAGGGAGGGAGAAATTTTGGAACTCAAAATTTAAAAAAGTATTAAAATATTGCATGCAATCGAGCATTATTTAACAAAATGAATAAAACTATAATGATTCCTAAAAAGATATTTCAAAAGAAAATTTTAAAACAGTGCAAAAGTTCATAGATGAGTTTGTCACTGAAAAGGGTAATCTAGCAGACAGGAACAATTGCAAACCCATATGCTTCCTTTTTCATTTGTACAAAATTTTTATGGGAATGGGCTACTTGCATCATGCATGTTCAGAATGTCTTTGAAATATGATAAGGGAATATATGTGTATGACACTTTCCTATATTGTAGTACTTATTGTTTACAAAAATGAATTTGAACCATTAGAGAACAATAGCCTGAAAATCTGTCCTCTAAAAAGTAACACCTCTGCATTTGTTAAGAGCATACAAGATTTCTTGATAGATTAACCACAGAAATAACTTTAATTATATTTTTAAATCAATATTACAGTGGGCACAAAAATACATACCAGCTCAACTATTTGTGAGTGCTGTACAGGATGACTTATGCAAAGTAAAAAATTTAATAGTTTTCTCTATAGACAGGGAGGCTCTCCAGATACTCTTGTTTTAAAATCAGAGAATTCCAGAGTCAAGAATCAGTGGGGACCTTAGAGGTCATTTTGAAAGCATTGGTTAAAGACTTCCAAGGAGGGACAACCTACAACTTTAAAGGCAGAATATTCTCCTTTTGCAACTATACCTGCTTTTTTATATTTCAATGTGAATATTGTGGGCAGCTTCATCAATTAATCTAAAAGAACTTGTATCTGTTAAGAAACATGGACACAAGAATGAATACCTTTGCGCATATGCAATCTCTCTGGGACATTCATGGTTCAAACTGGACGTTCACAAAGTAAAAACCCTTCATAAATAAAAGAACTCTCTCTCTCTCTCTCTCTCTCTCTCTCTCTCTCTCTCTCTCTCTCTCTCTTTCTCTCTCTCTCTCTCTCTCTCTCTCTCTCTCTCTCTCTCTCTCTCTCTCTCTTTCTCTCTCTCTCTCTCTCTTTCTCTCTCTCAAATCTCATATGCAAAATGCACATACCTCATTTATCTGTGCAAAAAATGTGTCTATACATTTATATGTAGACTAACAAAAATGTATTAATATTATCATCAGAGATGCATATGAGCAGAAAAGAGTAGGCCAGGCATGTAGTTGGCATGAGAGATGAGAGGGCTAGACCAAATGTTACCAAATTTCAAAAGAAATAATGGAAGCTGTCTAGTCTGCTGCATACATCTTTTATCAAGGACCTGTGAAAGGACACAAAAAAAATCACACAGAATGATACCGTATGAATGGATTTTATAGGAGAAATGCTCACATCTATAAGATTAAAAGTACATCAGAGTAGAGAAGTAAAAAAAAAAGAGTAAATACTAAAATATAGACTAGAAACAACATGAAAATAATTGAAAGGGATATTTACAATGAGTTTATAGCACTATGCTTAAAAAACCTTTTTAAAAGAAAACTAACTGGAAGAGAGATTAGATGGTCTCCAAGGAAAAAGGTAGAAAGAGGAAACCCAGTTTTAGGGGCAGCTAGGTGGTGCAGTTTGAAAATACACAGGAGCATTCCTGTCTAAACCTATAATTCACTCTGTGGTTTGGATAAAAATGATAAAAATTCCAAAGTGCACAGGTAGTACGAAAGAAGGCTCAGATTTTACCCAGAGGTGGAATCTGAAGCAAGGTCCTCCTACTCCAAATGTGTAACTGTGGAGGAATGTACTATTGGACTCTGGGGAAAACATCTCTAAGAACCTAATTGAACATCTTGAGAGCATATTGCTATATATATTTTGTAAACAATGCTTGGAAACTTCAGCATGAAATGCACCAGAGTCTCCTCATCCCTTTCTTCTTTTCCTCCTTTGTCCAATGAACCAATTATAATGTTTAAATATCCCAAAGAATAAACTTGGAACCAGAGGAAACAGATAAACCACCTTATCTTAACAATAACCACTGCCCTACAACTCTTGAGAAACACAAAAACAAGTGAAATATCTTTGACATAAGTGAAAGATAGGACCGCTCCTAAAAACAAAGGGGGAGCTGAGAACCCATTTTGATGCTAGTGATTCACAAACTCATCTAGGGAAAATGGCATGATAGGACACAAATAGCTGGTCTGAGGTCTTCTACAGACTTTGAGCAAAACTTTTTTTTTATTTTGTTTTTTTCTAAAAGTCCTCCCAACCCCTCTAACTTCGTTTCTGTATCATTGGTCTTTGATCCTTCCTTAGAGTCCTTGACTAGTTGAAATAAAATTCTTTAGCAAATCTTATAGGATATGTAAACTTTTTGTTCAGGCTCTCTTTTCTGTCTGTGGTATGACTGACTACTAACTCACCATAAAGTCACTAATACAGAGAAGACTGGCTACTAAATGGTGACAAAAGTGAACAGCAGAGACTGAGCCTATTTCCTATACATAAAACCACTGTGATCATCCAAAACTTAAATAATTATTTGTGTACCAGGTGTGTGTGTGTGTGGGTGCATGTGTGTGTACCAAAGCTGTCTAAAGTCACTGTGCCAGAAGCAATCCATGGCAATATTTTCTCTGATACCTGTTAGAGTTTCTCCTACTTTTAATAATGATGATAGCTAGTAGTTGGAGTGTTGCTCCTTGCAAAGGTCTTTATGCACATTATTTAATATGATATGTAGGGTACTATTTATTATTCATTTTTATAGATGAAACAATTTACACAGAGAATTAAAGTCACTTTCCCAAATCCAAATAGCTCTGATTGGCAGTCCCAGTATTCCAATTCAGTTTTCTTCCCTCTAATTCTAATAATTAACCTTTAATTACACTCTAATTAGAGTAGCTCAGACCCCTGCCCAGCAATGTCTTATGTTACTGAGACATTGAGGGAAGGGGCTGTTTTGATTTTGTTTGTTTGTTTCTTTTTACTATCCCCACAGCAAAGTACCTGGTGCATAGGGATCACTTAGTTAAATGTTGGCTACTGATTTCTGATTAGATTTCCTCTCTTTCAGTATTTGGTGCTGTTGTTGTCATTGCTATTGTTCAGTCATGTCCATATCTTTGTGACCCTTCTGGGATTTTCTTGTCACAGATATTAGAGAGGTTTACCATTTCCTTCTCCAGCTCATTTTACAGATGAGGATATTAAGGCAAACAGGATTAAGTGATTTCTCCAGGGTCACATAGCTAGTTAGTGTCTGAGGTCAGATTTGAATTCAGTCTTCCTAACTCCAGGCCCAGCATTCTACCCACTATGCCACCTACCTGCGTTAGCTGTGTAGTGTTCTCTTCAACTAGTACTTTCTCTGAATGGATAAAAGGGGTCTCTAACCTATTTGGGTTTGACACCTGGACCTTTAATTTCCTCCTCATTACATCTTCTATGCTCCTGGGTTTGGGCAGAAGCCCTCATCATAAGGACCTTGACAAGAAAAGAAGTCAGGGTCAGGTTCATTGGGGTCAGATAACATGAGGCTGGTATTAGAAGAAAGGAGATTATACTACATATATTTACAAAATTAATTTACTTTACACAGTACTTCAGTACTTTGGTGAGTCTATGATTTACTATATATTAACTTGTATAAAATTATATATTTAATCTATGAATTTATTTCCTTTTATTGTGTTCGGTAAATAAAGTTTAAATATTTAAGTGTAATCCTAGCCAAAAATTTAGTTAATATTCACCATATGGATGGCAGCTCATTTTTCTTCTTGTCAGTGGTGGATTAAACACAGAAGTAATGCATTATTAATAGGCTAAGGGAAAATACTGCACTGCAGTAACTTTTAGCTATGTGTACAATTATCTCACAGCTGCTCAGTAGAGTTAAAATGTTTACTTTCTCATCTTGTCGCAAAGTGTGTTTGTTAAGACAATGAAACCACAGGTATAAAGAAAGGAAAACATGTTCAAGAAGGAATTAAACTGGTTTCCAAGCTTATGGAAATTGGATTCGTAAAGGAACATGTTATTTTCAAAACATTTTTTCAGTCTTTGGTAAGTTAAAATTACCATTTTAACATGTCATAATTAGTTACATACGAACCTATGTAGTCAGGTAGATAATGCTGCCTTTAGCATCCTTTATAGAACTTTAGAGAAACAGTGGTTAAATGGATAGCATGCTGGCCTCAGAGCCAAAATGATCTGGTTCCAAGTCCCATATCAGAAACATCAGGCTATGTGACTCACTTAGACAGTATAGTGCCCTGAGCAACTCTCCAGGCCTGTAAATTATAGAAATGGTTTGACATTGGTAGAGGAAGTATGCTCAGCAATTCCCTATATCATTGGTATCACAGATCCAGTTTATCTCATATGCCTATCTTGAATTCTATAGACATCTAAATACTTTCACAAAATGATTATTATCCATCATGTTTAGTTACTGTTTTTTTCTTAGTTAAGTGGCCTGAAAGGACACTGTCAATGACATTTTAGGTAGTGATATGATGAGAATAAGATTCTAGGTAACACTTCAGAGCAGTCAAAAATTAGCTTTTACTACCCTCCCTGCTCCTGGCATTATTTCTCTCTTCATTCACCTGATGTACTGCCTTACTGTCTTCAATCTATATCATGTCTGCCAAAGGCATATATTTGTCCACCTTTCATTGAAACACTCCTTATCAAGAAATATGTCTCCCTCTACCCTTCTTTGAATACCCCTCCAATCTTATTCACTCAAAGCTCTTTTGATCTGATCAACAAGAAGAGACCAATATGGGTATCTGATTAGAATAATCTGATCCTAGGTAAGTGTAAATAATAAGCTTAAATGATCCAGGGACATTTGTATTTAAAAATTGTATTAAGTCAGGTAGCTTTTATGATAACATGTGTGCTTGAGAGATGATTTGAGCAGTGGGCTCTTTCTTGGGCCTTTGGCTTACCTAGAACCAATATTCTTGCATTCTTGCTAGGACAAAAGAAATGGGTCAACAGCTTGGCTGGCAGCTGACTTCTGAAAGAGTGCTGAGCAGTGCCCTAGATAAGTAATAAAAATTGAAAACACTTGTTCAAAGATTAAAGTATACACGGCCAGAATGTCTTTGATATTATTAAGAGAATATTAGCTTTTGGCCAGAAAGACATTGCCACAAACTTCAAGGTATTTTGTGGTTCAGTAGTAGTGACTGATTTTTCATCCATTTTCTCCCACTCAGTCTCCATAATGACCAATAGCATATATTTTTGATAATGCTAGTTCACACTGGGTGTACAGTCTTTTGCATATATAGAGACAAAGCATATATAGTCAATATGAAAATTGAATTTGTGACTTTGGCCTTTTTGGCCAACTGAGCAACCAAACACATGAATACAGTAGTGCTGTACTGGAATTTATTTTTTTCATTTATTCTTTAGCAAATATAATGAATTTCAATAAGGTAATTTTAATTTTTTATAAGTATCGTGAATGTTTAAGTTTACAGTTCTATCTGTGATGCTTAAGCACTTTTTAAGTGATACCTTTGGGAGTTGTGTTAGGCAATTATAATGACAAATGGATAAGTAAACCTAAATACTATTAAGTAATCTAGTAGGTAAATGAAATTACACACGGAATGAATGAACTGACTGAAAATGCAAATACAAACTTATTGCATCAATTATCCAGATAGTATTCAAACTACATTGACTTGAATTGCTTGAATAATATTCTCTCTAAACAAGTAGATGCCAATTGTTTGGTTAGTAGTTAAACAAACTCTGGTATATTAATGCAATTGAATATTGCCGTGTAATATGAAATGACTTTGATGAAGTAAGAGAAACCTGAAAAGATTTTTTATAAACTGATGCAGAGTAAAGTAAGAATCAGAAGAATTGTATACATGACAATAATAAGAATACTAAAAATTAAGTCAAGTTCTGAGTAATGGTAAAGATGAATGTTGTTTCTCAAGAAAAAGTAATGAAACATAAATTCCTCTTTTTTGGCAGAGAAGCGATCATCTATGGAGTTATAATGTTACATGTAGTATCAGATATAGTCACTATAAGTGTTGCTTTTTTCCATATTATTTTTCTCTTACAAGGGAGAATTATATTAAGGCTACTGGAGAAAGGGAATTATATTTGATGATGTCTATAGCATAAAAAGAAAGAGCATCAATAAGTAATATTTTAAAATTTTCATTTAAATTTAAAAGACAGATTTAGATTTATTTTAATGTTTCATTTACACTTTAGTAAATGTTGTGAATTTTAATTTAAAACTGTTTTTCCTAGGTTTTTTGAGTAGAAAGTTTATAGCTCCATGTTGCTTAGGCATTTAAGTGATACATTCAGGAGTTGGGTCAGGCCACTATGAGTGATTTTTCTCCCATTACATGATACCAAATGGATAAATAACTATATATTCAATTAAATCCATTCCATTAAAAAATAAAAACAAAAGTTCACAAATTCTATTTCACTGTACAGGTATAATTATGTCCAGCCTATAAACTTAAAAAATGTTATCTACACTAAACTTAGGCTTATATGGGTATCTTTAACTACTGAGATAAAATTGAATGAAATGAAAAATTAATATATATTTTGGCAGTAAACATACACTTTATTAAGATTTTGTAACTAAAATTGATCAATATGATCAGTTTTAGAGAACCAGATCTATTATCTATAAATAGACTAAAACATCAAGCTGACAGCATTATCATCACTGCACTATCACAGGTGACACAGAAAAACTCATTTAAAGGCCTTTGGAGGCTGGTCTACAGAGAGCAAAGGAAAGCAGACATTTCACAATTCCTAATGAATAGGTTTAAATGACAAATTCAGGATTTGGAGTAATGTTATAACACTCTTAAGAGAGCTAAAGTCTATTTCAGTCTGATAGTAATTATAGCTCACAATTATACATACAACTAGTTTTAAAACTCATGAAGCATTTTCCTCACAGTAGCCAAGCAAAGTAATTTGTATAAGTATATTCATGTCTCTATCACTTCCTACATATGCAACTTTGGAAAGTCATTTAGCTACTTTGGGCCCCATTTTTTAATATCTTAATTGAGGGACCGATGTTAAGTGGTATCTGTGATCCTTTCCAGATTTAAATGTGGTGATCCAATTTTCATTTTACAGATTAAAAAAAAAATGAGACTTATGTTATCCAAGGAATGAATAAAAGTTTACATGCTTAAAAAGAAGAGAATAAATGCAAACTATGAACAACCATATCATAATGATATAAATCAAAAGAAATATACATCAAAATGACTTTCATGTTTTACCTCATAGCCAGCAACTTGGCAAAGGTGATAACAGATGGAAACAGTCAACAATGGTTGTTGTTAAACAAATATGCTGATACATTTTTTGGTGGAATTCCACATTATTCCCACCACTCTAGTGGAAAAAATGGAATTATAACAGAAAAGTTACCAAATTATCAAAATTTTTGCCCCAGAGATCCCACTCTTTTTTTGTCACAGCCAAAATGATGATAGGGAGAGAAGGAAAGAAGGAAAGGAGAATGAACGAATGTAGAAATAAATTAGTGCTTAATGATTAAATTGTGATAGAATAATGCTGTAAAATATTAGTGTAACAAGTAGTATCTATCCAAAAACAAGCAACAAGCATTATCTGTAATGTGGATAACTAGAAGCTTTTCCAATAAGATCAATGGTAAAGCAAGGGTGTCCATTACCACCACTGTTATTCAATATTGTTTTAGAAATTCTAGCTATAGCAATAAGAGAAGAAAAAGGAATTGAAGGAATTATAATAGGCAATAAGGAAAGAAAACTATCACTCTTTGCAGATGATATGATGGCATACTTAGTGAATCCTGAAGAATCATCTCAAAAACTACGTGAAATAATTACCATTCTCAGCAAATTTGCAGGACATAAAATAAAGTCATATAAATATCAGCATTTCTATACTTTATTCCCAATGTCCAGCAGCAAGATATACAGAAATTCCATTTAAAATAACTGCAGACAATATAAAATATTGGGAGTCTATGGGCCAAGACAAATATGAATACAATTACAAAACACTTTTCACACAATAAATTCAGATTTAAAGAATTAGAGAAATTTTAATTTCTCCAATTGTTCTAGGGCATAGAGGTGCCACAGTGGATAGAGTACTGGGCCTGGAGTAAGAATCATCTTCCTAAATTAAAATCTAGCCTCAGACACTTACTGTGCAACCCTGGGCAACTCACTTATCCTTCTTTGTCTCAGTTTCCTCATCAGTAAATGAGAAGGAAATGGTGTGTCACCAGAGTGTCTTTGCCAAGAAAACCTAAATCATGGAGAATCAGACATGATTCAAAATGACTGAACAACAAAAACAACACATTGGGAAAACATTAATTGCTCATGGGTAGGCTGAGTTGATATGACAGTGTAATACCAATCAAATTACCAAAAAATAGAGAGCTGCAAAAATAATAACAACATTCATCTGAGAGAACAAAAAAGTTCAGTGATATCAAGGGAAATAATGAAAAAAATGAGAAAGAAGGTGGCATAGAAGTATCAAATATCAAACAGTAATACAAAGTGCTGATCATTTAAACAACATGGCTCTGGCTAAGATATAGAGTGGTGGATCAATGGAACGGATTAAGTACACAATACAGAGTAGTAAATTACCATATGACTATAGTAATCTATTGTTTGATAAGCCCAAAGATCCAAAGTTTCTTTTGTTTGTTTGTTTGTTTTGTTCTGTTTTTAGGAGGAGGAAAAGAAGAAGAAAAACAACAACAAGATTAATATTTAAATGATACCTTAAGATTTGCAGATAATTTTAATTATATTATCTCACTTGAGCTTAAAAAAAAAAAGGAGGTTCTGTCAAAATCCCTACTCTACCCAATAATATAAATGACATAATAAATCTTGGTTCTAGAGAACAAAAGGTACAATAAACTTCCTTTCTTTCAGGAGTGAGGCAGAGGATTACAGATGCAGAATGTTGCACATACAGTCAGATAAGGTCACTGTTTAGCTTGACTTTGCTTAGTTATTTCTTCTTTGTTAATAATTAACTGACTCAGCAGTGTGATTTAGAAGCCAGAACAGTTCATGCAATCTTGAAATGCATTAAGAAAGAAATAGTTCCAGGAACAAAAAAAAAAAATGGGTGGTATGCCCTCTGTATTTTCTGCTAGTCAAACATCTAGAGATTTGTGCTCAGTTTGGGGTGCCAAAGTTTCAGGACACTGATGGTCTCAGAGAATGCAGCAAAGGACAACTATGATTCTAAGGGGCCTTGGGTCCATAACAAGAGGACTGGTTGAGAGAAATGAGCATGTTTATACTGGAGAAGAGAAAAGCCCATGAGGGCAAGGGAAAGTGAGATATAATATCTGTGTTCAAATATGTGAATGCCTGTCATGAGGAAGATGGATGACTTATTCTGTTTGGTTTCACAGGACAGAGCAAGGGATCACTAGACAGAAGTTGGAAATAAGCCAATTTAGGCTTTATATCAGGAAAATTATTTTAACAATTAGAACTGTCCAAAAGTCGAAAGGATTGCCTTGAGAGATGGTGAGCTCCCTCTTGTTGGAGGTCCTGAAACAAAAGATGTATGACTACTTGTTAGGTATAATATAGAGGTGATTCCTCTAAAGTATGAGTTAGACTAGTTGACCACTTTCTGACTCTAACACTACATGATAACATGACTCAGCAATCACAAAGAAGGAACATTTTGGGAAATGGCTCTGATGTCAAAACCGAAATGCACCAATAAAGCATAATTTCAAAAACAATAGAGCTCAAAGAAATGAATTTGCCTATTAAATAAAAGACAGTTTATAAGTAGTAGAGCTGGAATAAAAAACAAGTGTTCTTTACACTACACCAATATAAATTGATGTCAATATAAATTATTTTTTAAGTGTCATTAGACTTACAAGTAGTGCACAATTTAGATCATAACTATGTTTAATCGTATTAAACTATTTGACAGTATTCTCATTTTTCTGATAACAGAAAACATAGTTTATATATAATCTGAATGTGACATATTATTTTTGATACCATTTAGATAATTATACTTTAGTGGGTACTAAATTAGTCTCATTATTTTCTCTCCATTCCTTCTTCCTATATGGTAATGTCAAATTAATGTTCTTTTCTGATCACTATGATTTACCTACTCAAAAATCTTTAGTGGCTCTTTATTTTCTATTGAATAAGATGTAATCATCTTAGTCTAGATTTCAAGGCCTACCTTTATCTGACTGCAAAGAAGATTATCCATGTCATCATCCATTACTTTCTTTCACATCAAGCCTATAGGCCTAGTTGTTCCTTTGTACCTTTTGTTTATATAATTCTAGGCCTTTGCTCAGTACTGTTCCCTAAACCTGAGACTTCCTTTCTGTCATTGCCTGTTGAAAATCTACCCATATTTCAAGGTTGAAGTCAAATGTCAACTCAAGTCATTCTGCCAATCTTGCCTGATCTTTCCAATCATAAAGGAGCTCCCCTTCCTTAGAACACTAATATCAATTTAGTTTATGCCTTTTTTTTATCACATTTCATCACTTATTTCTTTATGTATGTATGTATCATAACTCTTTTTTTCTAGATAATAAGCTCCCATATGGACAGAGAATGAGTGTTATCCATCTTTTGATCCCCCCCAATGCCTGGAATGGTGCCTTATGCATAATAAGCACTCAAAATTGTTTGTTAAATGACTTTCTGTGACATTAATAATCATATATATGCACATATAAGTTATATTTTATCATGTTGCATTTTGCAGGTAACTGTAATTGTATGATCACAACATACAACAGAATAATATGATAAAATGGACTTCTTAAAAGAATGCACTGGGCCTTTTCATGAACTAGCTATCAATAAGGCCTAGAACTATTCTTTCTTAACATGCATTTATTGGAATCAATTCCTGATTTCCTTCAAGTTTCAGCTCATATGCCATCTTTTACAGGAATCTTTTCCTGACTCCTCCCTCAAGCTGAGCTGCTAAAGTGCACCATCCTCAAACAGGCTTTTATTATTTTGTACAAGATAGATATAACATATGTATGTGAACACAGATATATAAAGATTTTTTTCCTCCATTACAATAAAAACTCCTTAAAACATATAGGCTGTTTTACTTTTGTCCTTGTATTGACAACAGGTAGCACATATCAAGTACTTTAAAAATGCTTGATGCTTTGTTTATTTCTTCATTAAAAAAAGTATCTATTAACAGAATTGGGCAGCTAGGTGGTAAAACACAGAGATCACTGGGCCTGGAATAAGGAAGACTTGAGCTCAAATCTGACTTCAAACACTTATTCCTTGTACAACCCTGGTCAAGTCACTTAGCTTTGATTGCCTCAGTAACCACATCTATAAAATGAACTGGAGAAGGAAATGGCAAACCACACTATTATCTTCCACAAGAAAACCCTAAATTGGCTCATGAAGAGTAGGATCTGGCTTGAAATGATTCAACAACACAATTAATAGAATAACTTCTCAGTACTCATTAGAGTTTAACTGAGACCAAACAAGTCAACTCTAGTGAAGATTCAGATAAATACTGGTGAGTGTTCATTCAGTCTTTTCACTGGGAATTATTTCAATATATAAACCTCTTTGAAATTGTTTTACTTTAAGAATAAACTTAAAGGAGGTATAAAACATGCTGTAATGAGAGAGCCCATGAAATTGGAATCACTGTTCTGACTGAATGTACAGAAGTAAATTGAAAACTCTGCAGACATGAAGGAAACCACATCTTTGCCTCAGATCACTTGGGTATAGGAAGAGCTAAGAATTATTAATTTATTTGTCATAGACTGAGAATTTCAACATTTGAATAAAAGTGTGCTAAGTGTGTAGGATGAAAAATCTAGTTTTCATTTAGTTCTAATTTCCCAAGGGATGATCAGAATCATGTTTCTGAGATAAGGTTAGTGCTCCTAGTTACTATCAAACAAGATAGGGCAAGAGCTTTAATATCTATCTTGTTAAGGGAATTGAAGGTGCTAATTAGTTTAAAATTTCAATTAACTGAAAATTCTACTTACCAAATTGATTCCTATACTAGGTATGGATTAAAATTGGGGAATGGGTAGGGGTGGATTTGAAAGTCAGTATTAGAAAAGTAAGGCCTAGATCCCTTGAATAACATTAGCAGAACAGGCAGAGACTTGCTGGAGCAGAGTTAGTGAGAAAAAGGATAAATGAGTACTGGGGAAAGGATATTAAAAATAATCAGTTGGCAAATATTGGGGCTTTGATTGAATTACCTATTCCTTACAAAGAATTTAAAAAGTTTTTACTTCTTTTATTTACTCTCTGTACTTTAAATGTGGATTCAATTTTTAGTTTTATGTACGTGTGAGCTAGAAACATTTCAGGGAACTGAGTCAGTTATTCTCCAAGTAAACCTGAATTCTTTACATTAAAACAATATTCACATCATTTTTAGAACTCTTTATGACTTTTAATATGTTCTATCAAATTTTATTTTTTTAAATATCTGTCACGTCATTACATCACTAAATCACAGAATCTTAAACTTGGGATGAACAGAAAGCTGTTCTTTATACTGTCTAAATATGCCTCTCTGAAACTCCCTCTCACTGCTTCTAGTTCTGTACTTGAAGGCTAAACAGAACAAATTGAATACCTTTACTATGTGATTTCTAATGGATCTCTGAAACTTTCTTTATATGTGAAAAGTGAGGGGATTATATGTTCTTCAGGTTTGTTTTATTTATCTGAAGTCATTAAAATGACAGAATTTGTATAGCAAGGCTTTTTCCTCAAAAACATACTGACTCTTCATTAAAATTCCAGTAATACTATTGGACCCTGTTGCAAGAAGAATTGGAAGATACCTGAAATATAATAACTTGTAGAGATTTTAACTTTGTAATTTGTTTTTAGCAACTTTCAAATACAAAGAGGGAAAATAATAGGAAAAAACACTAGGCATGCTCATAATAAATGTCCTTCACCACAGCCAATCTATTTTGCAGCCACCTTAATGATTGATGTGATAACTTCACAACTGAGTCAGATATGACAACTAGGATAGATGGTAAAAGAGGCCAAAGTGAACAGATTGACCATGCTTCAGGCCAGTTCCCCAAACACATGTGGCCACAGACAAAGATCTGGGAAAATTCTGCAGGGATTTTATGTGGATAGAACATAATGACAATGTTTATTTGAACGAAATTGGGGAAATAATACTATATAATGTGTATTTATTTCATGAGCAATTACTTTTTCTGTTGCCACAATTGAGTTATATATTTCTAAAACTGATATGTAATCAAATGAAATATTTCCAAGTGGCCCTTAAACTTCATTTACTTTCAGATGCATAAAATGATTTTATTTGACATGTTGCTTTTCTTTACATTCATACTAAAGAAAATAGCCCAAGGTAATAGCATCAATGAAAATAACCTCATACTGTGCATATTTTAATATATTCTGTCCATAATATTAGCATTGCATTTTTAAAAATCAAACTTGTTTTGGCAGATGTGACCACCATGATGAAGAACCATATTTATGAGCTCTCAAAATATCTCCAAAATAAGAATTTGTTATTATTATTATTATTATTTTTATTAAAGGTATTTTAGCTATCTATATGAGATATTGCACCAAGAACCCTAATAAGGTAGCAACACTATAAACAAAGAGGAGAGAAGAATTCCTAACCCCCTGAGACACTCACTCAGCATCCCCTTCCCCACCAGTCACCATGTGCTGACTGAGCTGAACAGGCTTGCAACAAAAGAGAATTTTGACATTTATCTACTCTCTGTGTCAGGTAAAGCCAAACTTTAAGCTTCCAGTGGCTGGTTCTATAGCTTGGCATCATTTTGTCTTACAATGCTCTCAGAGAACTGAAATAAATCAGAAACTAGGATAGGATACCAGAATGTATGTATGGATCCTCCAGCTCTGCTTGAAATGAGGGGCCTAGCATTCAGCTAGGGCCAGTTATTTCCCCTAGGAACGACTTGGGGCTGAGACTAAAGTAGGTGAAAGAAAAGTTGCCCAGCATGGGAGGAGGTTGAGATGGCATTGGCCTTAGAAAAACCGCAATCAAATGGGAAGGATTCAGGAAGAGAATGATAAGACAATAGAAGAAAAAAAATCTGAAATTACCAAATATCTCAGAAGAAACAAAACTCAGTTTAAGACCTTTAGGATAATCAGATAAACAAATAGATAAAACATTAATAACAGAAGAGGATATGATCTCCATTTCAGCTAAATGAACCCAGATATTTTCAAATAAGAATTACAAGACAAAGAAAAATTAATCAAGCCCTGATAAGGTAGAAGGCACTATGGATTCCCAAGAGATAAGAGTATCATGGCTGGATGTTTGTGAATAGTTTAAAAGAGAAATATACATTGTTTAATAAGAATATATGGTCTGCACAACAGAAATAATTGGCAAAATAAAAAAAAGAAAGTTTGGTGTCAAGACATATCAAAGAAATGAAAGAATTGAAGGGTAATTTGGGAAAAGAGAGGGAAAAAACAATAATGTTAAAAGAAAACATGTTCATTACAAAAAATTAATTTCAAAGACACAATTTATAGAAACAACTTAAGGATTGTAGATCTCTCAGAAGAACACAATAAATTAAAAAAAATCTGAACACTATAATGCTAAAAGTAATGCAGGAAAATTTCCTAGGACTTGTGAACAAATAAAATAAGATGTTAATTGATATACTCCTCATAGAATCTCAAAACGATAGCAACAGCTATATATATGTATATGTATGTGTGTGTGTGTGTATATACACCTATACATACATACATATGTATATATATACATATGTGTGTGTGTGTGTGTGCATATTCTGCAAACTCCAAGACACATATTAGTGAAACTTGTGTGGGACAAGTGAAAGTTTCTCATAAGAAATGGAAGATATGCCCCCAAAATTTAGTTAAGGCTTTAACATTAGCTGGGCCAATGTTTGGTTTTCCTGTAAATCATATAATAGGGTCATACACCAGCTGCCCACCCCCTCCCTTGTTTTGTAACCATCACCCCAGCCTTATCCTTACCAAATAAGGCAATCTTCTAGCTTCCAAGCTTGGTCTGGGTAAAATGTATCTCTTGAGTTCTAAATACAGATTGTAGGGTCTCTTGCTCAACCAATGAGGATAAAAAGATTCAGGTAAACAAGTGGGGAGGGGGTTTCTTGGAGTGGTTTGTCTAGGGGTATATAACTGGTTGCTTGCTCTCACTACTCCAGTCTTCCCTGAGTAGGTGATGCCCAACTCTTGCACAAGACTTGCTAGAATAAAATTTCTGTTTTCTACTGAGAGGAACCTCTGAATTTTTATTTGGGTAAGTGGTCTCAATCCCACTCAAACTGAACAGTACCAATATAAATGAATAAATTCTGTAAGCAATAAGGAGAAGAACCTTCAATTACAAAGGAAAATAAATTCAAATAGCACAAGACTATTATATATTCGCTGGAAACCACAGATTGGAATGGGATAATGCTATGTGAAGAAAAACATTGCTTTAGATACAATGAAAGGTGAAATACCCTGAAAACCTGAGTCTAACCATTAATGAAAAAATGAACATTCCATTGAAAGATGTATTAAAAATTTCCCTAGAAAAAAACACATTAATAAATTATTTACTTTATATAAACCCTAAACAACAGAAATATAAGAAATACAAACAAATACAGCAACAAGGCAACAACACAATAACAAGAGAGAGAATTAAGAGAATTTTTTGAAAAAGCACCTAGAGACAAGGATGAAAGTACAAGTTAAATAAAAGTGATGGTAGAGAAACAGACATAAAATATGATAAACCAAACCTCACAACACCTTACCTACAGGTAAATCAATTTTGGAGGACTAAATTAGAGAATGAGAAAACACAGAAAATGAGAAAAGAAAAGAAGGCGATATGGGGGAAAGTGATATGCTCTAGTTAAGGCAAAGGAAAACTCCTATACTAGCTTCAGAAAAAGTTGACCTTCAGAAGGATGGACAAGGAAGCAAAGGGGTGGTTGGAAAATAGATAACAGGAAGAATCTTGTTTCAGTGATGTCAAGAGATGCCACTTAAGAATGGTCCTATGGTAAAAGAAAGACATTCAACAAAAGTACATTAGGACCTTTTGTTGTGTACAATTTGCAGTGGCTTGGTATATAGGGGGAAAAACACAAGCAAACTAACCCTGTCTCAGGAGAAGAGGAATAAGAACACATAGGGGCAACTGATACCCAGAAAATGAGAGGGAGAATTGAAGAAAGAGATTTCAAGGTAAGTGAGAGGGGAAATGACTTTAGGTGGGACAAAGTAAATAGTGAGCTGCACAATCAGAAACATGGGAAAATAGCTACCATGAGGTAATATCCTCTCTAACACCTACAGGTATTCCTAAGGGTAAGGAAAAGAAGAAAAAGGGGTTGGAGCTAGGGAAGACAATACACAGAAACTGTTAAGATGAAGAAACCCAAAATAGATACTTAGAATTGTTAATTACATGAGGAATAAAAGAACTAAATAAGTTTAAGGGCCATTAATCAAAATATACAAGTCTATAATAGACATAAGCAAGATAAATAATAACAGGAATGAAAGGAAGAAACTGGTTTTTTTTTTAGGAAAAGGTGCAGAAAATAAAATTTTAATATTTAACAAATAAAATAAGTGGAATGTTAGGAGAGAAAAGGAGGAGATGATATGTTACTTCCTATCTGATGAAAAGGGAGGATGAACTAAATAAAAGGTAGAAAGAAAATGATATAAGTATTGACAGTAAGAGGATGAGTGCTGGTAGGAATTGGATTACCCTAATTTAGAATAGGCTAAAATAATTATAGAAAAAATACTGCCTTAAAAGAGGAAGGTGAAGAAAACCTAATTAAAAATTTATTAGAAAGAAAAGAATGAAAATATAAACCTGACTCTCATAACTTTAAATGTGAATGGATTCAAAACAATTGAATAATAAATGATTGACACAAAATCACAGCAAAACCAAAAGAAACAAAAGGAATTATCAGAATATATCATATAGATATATGCTAACAAAAGAGACACAAAAGGAAGAATACTTTCAAAAACATGAAAAAAAAACTCTCAGAAGACCATATAGAGATCTTTAAAAATCAAATAATCAAAAAGGAACTGAATAACTTTTGGTAGTTCTTATAAAGGAGATAAAGAAAGAAAGAAAGAAAGAAAGAAGAAAGAAAGAAAGAAAGAAAGAAAGAAAGAAAGAAAGAAAGAAAGAAAGAAGGAAGGAAGAAAGGAAAAATAAAGAAAACCTGGATTTAATGAAATTTTTCTTCACAGAATAATTGTCAGATTTTTAAAGAACAGCTAGTACTCAAAAGTTATTCTCAGATAGTACTTCAAATATGCATTTAAAAAGTACTTCTCAAAACTTCAGGGAAAAAAAAAACTTTGCGAGAATGCTTTTATCATACAAATATAGCCCTAATACCCCCAAAAGGAAAAGATAAACACAGAAAGGAAACTATAGACCAATATAATTAATGAACATTGACTCAAAAATTTAAAACAAAATCCTGTCAGCATACAATGATTTATTCTAGACATCATTCATTATGACCAAGTGGAATTTATAATAGGGATGTAAGGTTGATTCAACATTGATAGAATAATAAATATAATTAATCATAATAAAAACCAAAATATCCCAAACGACATGAGCACTTTAATACAGGCAGAAAAGACATTGGTAAAGCACAACATTCTTATCCTAAAAATTCTTCAAAGAATAAGCAGAGAGGGACATTTATATTAAAAAGCAACTATCTAAAACAAAAAGCAAGAATCATATGCAATAGGGATACACTAGAAACCTTTCCAATATATTCAAACATTACTCTTCCTAGTATTATTTGATATAAATCTGGAAATGCTAGCAATAGCAATATGAAGAGAGAAAAGAATCAACAGATAAAGATAGGTAAAGTGGAGATACAACTATCCCTGTCTGCTATAGATATTTTACTTTGATGATGATGGTTTACTTGGAAAACCCCAGGGAATCAGTAAAGACATCAATTCAGACAGTAGCTTCAGGAAAATCAAAACTGTAGTGTACAAAATAATAAGCAGCATTTCTATATGATAATAAAAAACCCTCAAAACTATAATAGAAAGGGAAATCACATTCCAAAGAAACATAGAATATCTGGGATCCACTTTTCAGTGTACACAAAATACACAGCACTCTTTAAAAATGAAAAAAAAAACTAAACTGGAGGAATGTTCAATGTACTTTTCCATTTTATGGCAACATAATAAAAATGACAATGCTATCAAAGTTAATTTACACTTCTTATACTATAATGATCAAATTACCAAGAAAGCTACTTTACAGATCTTGATAAAGCACTTTCAGATCTCAAGCTATATTATAATGTAGCAATCATCAAAAACTCTCTTTTATTGGTTAAAAAATGGAGTGATTGTCAATGGAATTGACTAAATAAGGGAGATTAAGAAACTCCATAACCTAGTGTTTGATAAAATAGAAAACATAAGTTACCTAGTAAAAATCTCCCAATGTGATTAAAAAAAAAACTGCTGAGAAAACTGGAGTGCAGTCGGGAAGAAATTTGCAGAAATACTTACACTTAAATCATACTCTACAATGCTTTTTTTAAATTTATAGGTGGCCTTAATATTAAATATCATATTTGTTTTAAATTAGAAGAGGAACAGATCATGTACTTCTCACATCTATGAGTAGGAGGTATATTCTTAGAATATGAGATAGAGGAAAATAAAAAAAATAAAGTGGATAACTTTACTTGAAAATGAAAAGCTTTTGTATACAATATGCATACATGTAGTATCAGAAACGAAGTGGTTAGGGAAAAAAAAACTTTGTATCAAATTTTCTCTGGTAAAGGTTTGGTATCAAAGATTTATAAACAATAAGTATATATGACTAATAACTATTCCACAACAGATAAATGGTTAGAAGATATGAACAAATAGTTGTCAGAACCACAAAGTATCCACAGTTACATGAAAAATGCTCTAAATCACTAATAACAAGGGAAATAAAAATCAAAACTACTTTGAGTTTTCTGCTCACACCTGCAAATTGGTGAAAAATTACAAAAAGAAAATGAACAATTGATGTTGGAGTGGAAAATAGGCACATTAATATATTTTTGGTGGAATTGTAAAACGATAATCATTTTGGAAAGAAGTTGTAATTATGCAAAGTAAATGACTGAAACGCCCATACTCATTGATCAAGATTCTCCATTACTGGGCTTATAGGCAAAGGAAGCCATTCAAAAGAAAAGGAAAAAAGCTCTCATATACTTCAAAATATTTATAGCAACACTTTTTTATAGTAGCTAACATCTAGAAACAAAGTAGATGTCCATTGATTGGAGAATGTCTAAACAAACTGTGATACTTACATGTTATGGAATGTTGCTGTTTTGTAAGATATGTTGGGTGTGATAAATGCAGAGAAACATGGAAAGATTTAAATAAATTGATAAAAAGTGAAGTAAGCAGAACCAAGAAAACAATATGCACAATAACTACAATAATATATATGGAAATAGTGACACGAAAATAAAATATAAATGTCACAAAATTTTAAAGAGCAAGTGGGAATTCAAAGAAACTCTAATCTATCATTTTGTGTAGATGGGAGATCCACAGCTGTTACACATTGCACTTGTTTTTGGGACTTTCTCAATGTATGATTAGTTGTGCTAACTCTTTTTCCCCCCTCTCAACTCTCCCCTGCACTCACCTCCACACACTATTTATCATATGTAATGACTCTAGAGGAGGGAGAGGGATACACTGGATTCTATCATGATGTAAGAAACAAAAAACACAAATAACAATATTTTTCAAAAGGAAAGACTAGAAAGAAAATTATGAATGTTTAGACAATTCAATTTAAAAGAGAAAATCAAGTAAATACATTTCAAGTTACCAAGGTAAAATCACAAAAAAATCAGAAAAAAATTTTAAAAAATTATTAAAACCAACTTTTCATAGTTATATACTAACAAACTTGAGAATACCAGAGAAATAGACTATTTTAAAAAATAAAATGCCCAAACTAAGGGAAGACAAAATAGAGATCCTGTGTAACCCAGTCTCAGAAAAGGAAATATAAATGGATCAAAAGGAACTATGAATGAAAAACAAAACAAACAAATAAACAAAAACACTCCTGGACCTAATGGAAATCCATATCCTGTTAATATAAGAGAAATCTATCAAACTTTTAAAGAAAAATTGTTATTGATTGTACAGAAATAACTCTCAAAAATTAAGAAAGCAAGCTACCACAGAATATTTATGAGACAAAAACAGTTTTTATGCCTAAAAATCCCTGAAATATAGTCATAGAGGAACTGTTCAATCAGCATACCAACTATCAAATTAAACTCAAAAGCAAACACCATATTAAACAGGGATACAGCAGAGATGCACTAGAATCTTTCCCAATCAATAGGAATTTAAATCAAGAATATCTATTCTCACAACAATTATTTGATATAGTCCTGGAATTGCTAGCAATTGCAATAAGACAAGAGAAAGAAATTAAAAGTGTAAAGACTGATAAAGAAAAAAAAATTTACTATCCCTGTTTGTTGATAATAGAGTGATTTACTTAGACAATTCTGGGGAATTAGCAAAGATAGTAATTGCAACAATTAACAGCTTCTGTAAAGTTGCAGACTGTAAAATAAAATATCCAAATCAAATGTATTTATGTAAAATAATATGGAGATGATGGAAAAGTGTCATGGAGAGTTATTCTGGGCAGGATAAATTGAAAACTATCCTATCTGAACCTGGGATTTCTGCTACAGCTTTTCCCTCTCAGTAGAGAATATATTTGTTGAGCAGGCATCTCCTTACTTTATACTTACCTGATACTTACAGTTAGATGATGACCAAACAAGGATGTTTCTGTTGTTACATTTTTCCTAGGAATCCTAAATAATCTTGGCACCTGAGGGGAGCATTGCATAGAGTGCTGGAGCAACATGAGTTCAAATACAGAATCAAAAACCGCTTAGCTATGTGAAACTGAGAAAGTTACTTAACTTCTTTCTGCTTTAGAAACCTTATCTGGAAAATGGGGATAAGAATAGCAACTATCTCCTATGGTTATTGTGAGGCTCAAATGATATAATATTTGTAAAGCATACTGCCAACCTTAAAACTTTATATAAATGATGTAATTATTAACAACAACACTAATAATAAAAGAAGGGAGGAAAAAAGGAAGCTGATGAATAGGACTAAACTCTTTCTTTAAAATAGACTGTGAAGTTGCATTTTGTCATACTAAAACTTTTTTTTTCATAATGAAAAAGAGTAAGTGCAATGGATTCATGTGTTCTCAACATCTTTTAGTTAATTGTGAAACAGTAAAAATATGGCCCATTGGCTCCTTGCAAAAGTCTTCATGTTCACAATGAATACCTTTCAACAATACTCAAGATTTCATAAAGTTTTGTTTTGTTATTTTTTAAGATGGCATCTAGGTGAGTAGATATTAGTTTTCTTGGTCACATTTTTATCAGTAATGTATAAATCTCTTTGATCCTTGCATTCAGAATTTTCTTTTTCCAGAAATTTTGTATATCAATCCCTTAGTGACCTCACAATTGTGTCACTTCTAGCAAGATCCCTTCTGTATTGGAATATACAGCTGGTCAAAACTGGCTGCCTTTCTCATTTCTCTTCAGTAGCTTCTGTAATTCATTTACCTTGAAGTCTCTAACATTGGGGTGCAGGTATGGTAGTTCTATAGCATTAAAGGTAAAAATGTTACTTTTTTCAAATCCTTTCTACTTTTAATCTCTATACAACCTTTTCCACTTTTTATCCATGAATGACTTTGGAGTGACTTTTCTTAGTCCAATATTTTAACAAGTTTTCTTTAAACTGGTTTTATGCTGTGCTATTTTTCTCTGTTGTTCAGGTGACCTTGCTCATCATTGTCCATCATACTTCCTTAGTAGGATCTTATAGTTTCTATTATACTTGAATAGTGCTTTCAGTACCTATCTCTATGTTTGGCAAGTAAGTAAAAATCTGATGTTTGCTGACTAAGGTGCTTTCTTGGATTTTTCATTTACTTGTCACAGCAATTAATTTACATGATCACCTTCTGGAGGAAATTAATATAGTGCCTATCAATGACACTTCTATCATCTATTCTGTTTTATTTTTAATTATTGTTTAATTAAGCTTACATAATTTTGAATATACATTATGTTTCCCTACTTCTTTTTTAAATTTTATTAATTTATTTTGATTTATCAATAATCACTTCCATATTCTTTTGAGTTTAAAATTTTTCTCCCCTTTTCTCCCCACCACCCTCCCCAATATGGTGCACAATTTGATATAGGCTATACATTTACATTCCTATTAAACATATTTTCGCATTAGTGATGTTGTAGGTAAAAATTAAAACCAATAAGAGGAATCATCAGAAAGATGAAACAAAACTCAACAGAAGAGGAAAAAAATAGCAATTCAACTTCCATAGTTCTTACTTTAGATGTGGATAGCATTTTCCATCACAAGGCTTCTGGAGATGTCTTAGATCCTTGTATTGCTAGGAAGGGTTAAGTTTATCAGCATTAGTCATCGCACAATGTGGCTGTTATTCTGTACAACATTCTCTTGGTTCTGCTCACTTCACTCAGCATCAGACTATACAAGTTTTTCCAGGTTTTTCTGAAGTCAGCCTGTTCATCATTTCTTATAGCGCAATAGTATTCCATTACATTCATATACCACAACTTGCTCAGCCATTCCCCAATTGATGGGCATCCCCTCAATTTCCAATTCTTTGCCACCACAAAAAGAGGTCCTAGGAACATTTTTGTACACGTGAGTCCTTTTCCCACTTGCATGATCTCTTTGGGATATAGCCCTAGAAGTGCTATCACTGGGTCAAAGGGTATGTACATTCTTACAGCTCTCTTTGGGCATAGTTCCAAATTGCTCTTCAAAACGGTTGGATCATTTCACAACTCCACCAACAATGCATTAGTGTTCCAATTTTCCCACATATTCTCCCACATTTATAATTTTCCTGTTTTGTCATGTTGGCCAATCTGATAGGTGTGATGTGGTACCTCAGAGTTGTTTTGATTTGCATTTCTCTAATCAACAAGGATTTAAAGCATTTTTTTCATAGGACTATAGATGGCTTTAATTTCCTCATCTGAGAACTGTCTGTTCATATCCTTTGACCATTTATCAATTGGGGAACGACTTGTGTTCTTATAAATTTGTCTTAATTCTCTATATGTTTTAAAAAAGAGGCCCTTATCAGACAGACTGGTTGTAAAAATTCTTTCCCAATTGTCTACCTTCCTTCTAATCTTACTTGCATTGGCTTTGTTTGTGCAAAAACTTTTCAATTTAATGTAATCAAAATTATTCATTTTGCTTTTCATAATGTTCTCTGTCTCCTGTTTGGTCATGAATTCTTCTGTTCTCCATAGGTCTGATAGGTAAACTATTCCTTGCTCTCCCAGTTTGCTTATAGTATCACCCTTTGTATCTAAATCATGAACCCATTTTGACTTTATTTTGGTATATGGTGTGAGATTTGGATCTATGCCTAGTTTCTGCCACACTCTTTTCCAATTTTCCCAGCAGTTTTTTTCGAAGAGTGGGTTCTTATCCCAGAAGCTGAGGTCTTTGGGTTTATCAAATAATAGATTACTATGGTCATTTACTACTGTGTCTTGCATATTTAACCTATTCCACTGATCCACCACTCTTTTTCTTAGCCAGTGCCAAGCAGTTTTGATGATTGCTGCTCTATAATACAATTTAGGATCTAGAATTGGTAGGCCACATTTTCCTGCATTTCTTTTCATTAGTTCCCTTGATATTCTGGACCTTATGTTCTTCCAAATGAATCCTGTTATTATTTTTTCTAACTCTATAAAATAATTTTTGGTAGTTTGATTGGTATGGCACTGAATAAGTAAATTAGCTTAGGTACAATTGTCATTTTTATCATATTAGCTCAGCCTACCCATGAGCAACTGATGTTTTTCCAATTATTTATACCTGACTTCATTTGTGTGAAAAGTGTTTTGTAATTGTGTTCATAGAGATCCTGGGTTTGTTTCAGGAGGTAGACTCCTAAATATTTTATAATGTCTACAGTAAGTTTAAATGGGATTTCTCTTTCCATCTCTTGCTTTTAGGCTTTGTTGGTAATATATAGAAATGACAATGATTTATGTGGGTTTATTTTATAGCCTGAAACTTTGCTAAAGTTGTTTATTATTTCAAGCAGTTTTACTTGATTCTCTAGGATTCTCTAAGTATATCATCATATCATCTGCAAAGAGTGATAGCTTTGTTTCTTCTTTGCCAATTCTAATACCTTCAATTTCTTTTTCTTCTTTTATTGCTAAAGCTAACATTTCCAGTAGGATATTGAATAACAGTGGTGATAATAGACATCCTTGTTTCACCCACAATCTTACTGGAAATGCTTCTAGTTTTTCCCCATGACATATTATTCTTGCTGAAGGTTTTAGATACATGTCATTTATTATTTTAAGGAAGACTCCATTTATACCTATGCCTTCTAGTGTTTCTTAATAGGAATGGGTGTTGGATTTTGAGAAAAGCTTTTTCTGCATCTACTGAGATGATTATGTGGTTTCTATTGGTTTTGGTGTTGATAATGCTCAATTACGCTGATAGTTTTCCTAATATTGAACCAGCCCTGCATTCCTGGTATAAATCCTACCTGGTCATAGTGTATTATTCTTGTGATAATTTGCTGTAATCTATTTGCTAATATTTTGTTTAAAATTTTTGCATCTATATTCATTACAGAAATTGGTCTATCATTTTCTTTCTCTGTTTTGACTCCTCCTGGATTAGGCATTGGAATTAATTGTTCTTTAAATGTTTGATAGAATTCACATGTAAATCCATCTGGCCTTGGAGATTTTTTCCTAGGGAGTTCATCAATGGCTTGTTCAATTTCTTTTTCTGAAATGGGGTTATTTAAGCATTTTTCTTCCTCTTCTGTTAATCTGGGCAATTTATATTTTTGTAAATATGAATCCATTTCATTAACATTGTCAAATTTGTTGGCATGTAGTTGGGCAAAATAATTCCCAATTATTGTTTTAATTTCCTCTTCTTTGGTGATAACTTCACCCTTTTTCATTCTTGATACTAGTAATTTGGTTTTATTCTTTCTTTTTTTATTTTATTTTTTATATAAATTTATTTGTTTTTAGTTTTCAATATTCACTTCCACAAGTTTTTGAGTTCCAAATTTCTCACCCCTCCCCCCACTCCAAGATGGCATGCATTCTGAATACCCCTTCCCCTGGTCTGCCTTCTCTTCTATCTCTCCCCCCTCCCTTCTCTTATCCCCTTCCCCTTCTATTTTTCTGTAGAGCAGGATAGACTTCTGTACCCCATTTCCTGTATTTCTTATTTCCCAGTTGCTTGTGAAAACATTTTTTTAAAACATGTGTTTTTAAAACTTTGAGTTCCAAATTTTTTCCCTTCTTCCTTCCCCACCCACCTTCACTGAAAAGGCAATATAGGTTGTACATGTGCAGTTATGCAAAACACTTCCTTAGTAGACATGTTGTGAAAAACTAACTCTATTTCCCTTAATCCTATCCTGCCCTCCCATTTATTCTATTCTTTCTTTTGACCCTGTCCCTCCTCAGAAGTATTTGCTTCTGATTACCCTCTTTCCCAATCTGCCCTCCTCTCTATCACCCCCTGCTCTCTTGTCCCCTTCCCCCTATTTTCCTGTAGGGTAAGACAGATTTCCATACCCAATTGAATGTGTATGTTATTCTCTCCTTAAGCCAAATCCTATGAGAATAAGATTCCTCATTCCCTCTCACCTTCCCCTGTTTCCCCTCCACTGTGAGAGACTTTCTTTTCTGTTTTTTTTTTGTGAGATAATTTACCCCATTCTACCTCTCCCTTTCTTCTCCAAGTATCATCCTTTCTCATCCCTTAATTTTATTCTCCAGATATGACCCCTTAATCTTCAACTCACCCTGTGCCCTCTATCTATCTATATATACATACATACATTTTTTTCCTTCAACTACCCTAATACTGACAAAGTTCTCATGAGTTACAAATATCATCTTTCCATGCAGGAATGTAAACAGTTCAATCTTAATAAGTCTCTTATGATTTCTCTTTCCTGTTTACCTCTTCATGTTCCACTGGAGTCCTGTATTTGAAAGTCAAATTTTCTATTCAGCTCTGGTCTTTTCATCAGGAATGCTTGAAAGTCCTCTATTTCACTGAATGACCATTTTTTCCCCTGAAGGATTATACTCAGTTTTGCTGGGTAGGTGATTCTTGGTTGTAATCCTATCTCCTTTGCCCTCTGGAATATTATATTCCATGCCCTGGTCCTTTAATGTAGAAGCTGCTAAATCTTGTGTTATCCTGATTGTGTTTCCACAGTACTTGAATTGTTTCCTTCTGGCAGCTTGTAATATTTTCTCCTTGACCTGGGAACTCTGGAATTTGGCTACAATATTCCTAGGAGTTTTCCTTTGGGGATCTCTTTCAGGAGGAGATCTGTGGATTCTTTCAATTTCTATTTTGCCCTCTGGTTCTAATATATCAGGGCAGTTTTCCTTGATAATTTCTTGAAAGATGATGTCTAGGCTCTTTTTTTGATCATGGCTTTCAGATAGTCCAATAATTTTTAAATTCTCTCTCCTGGATCTATTTTCCAGGTCAGTTGTTTTTCCAATGAGATATTTCACATTGTTTTCTAATTTTTCATTCTTTTGGATTTGTTTTACAGTGTCTTGATTTCTCATAAAGTCACTAGCTTCCAATTGCTCTATTCTAATTTTTAAGGAAGTATTTTCTTCAGTAATCTTTTGGACTTCCTTTTCCATTTGGCCAATTTTTCTTTTTAGGGCATTTTTCTCCTCATTGGCTTTTTGGACCTCTTTTGCCATTTGGGTTAGGCTATTTTTTAAGGTGTTATTTTCTTCAGTATTTTTTTGGGTCTCCTTTAGCAAGCTGTTGACTTTTTTTCATGATTTTCTTGCATCACTCTCATTTCTCTTCCAGTTTTTCCTCTGCTTCCCTTACTTGCTTCTCAAAATCCCTTTTGAGCTCTTTCAAGGCCTGGGACTGATTCATATTTTTCTTGGAGGCTTTGGATGTAGGAGCTTTGACTTTGTTGTCTTCTTCTGGTTGTATATTTTGATCTTCTTTTTCACCAAAGTAAGATAATATAGTCTGACTCTTTTTGCACTGCTTGCTCATGATCCCAGCCAATTACTTGAGTTTTAAACTCTTTGTTAAGGTAAGAGTCTGTTTCCAATGTGGAGAGTGTACTGTCCCAAGCTTCAGGGGTTTGTATAGCTGTTTTCAGAGATACTTGTAGGGACCTGTAAATTTTCAGTTCTTCCAAGGTGGTATGATAAGGGGTGAGGTGTTTACTCCTTTCCTGGCCTGTGACCACAAGTATTCCTTTCTGTCCTGTAACTGTGAGGAGGGGTTTCTCTCCACAGCCACTACAAGGTCCACCACCCCAATGCTCCTTCTCACCCCAGCACTGATGCCCAGAACCACACACGGGTAAAGCAAGAGATTCCTGCCTCAGCACTGGCAAAGAGATACCTGCAATCCCTCTCTGATCAGCCACTGGATTCCCCCTCAGTATGTGGGCCAGAAGCTCGGGAAGCAGCTGCACCCCCCCCAGGGGCCCCACTCGAGCTGAAACCCCGTCTTCCTCTCTGACCACCGACAGAAACAGACTTTTCCCACTGACCTTCTAAGTTGTCTTTGGCATTGGTGGATTGAGGAGTCTGGAAACCTCCACAGCTGCCCGTGATTCGTCTTCTGAGTCCTACTCCAGGTTTGCTGTGGCCTGCATGCCCACACTGCGCTCCCAGCCCTGCGTGATACACCTTTCTGATCAATCATCCAGGTTGTCTTGGGCTGGAAATTTGTTTCAATCTGTCTTTTTGTGGGTTCTGCTGTTTCAGAATTTGTTTGGAGCCATTTTTTATGAGTATTTGGAGGGTTTGGGGGACAGCTCAAGCAAGTCACTGCTTTCACTCTGCCATCTTGGCTCCACCCCTATTCTTTCTTTTTTTAATTAAATTAACCAAAGGTTTATCTATTTTATTGTTTTTTTCATAAAACCAGCTCTTATTTTTTATTTATTAGTTCAATACTTTTCTTAATTTCAATTTTATTAATTTTTCCTTTGGTTTTCAATATTTCTAATTTGGTGTTTAATTGAGCATTTTTAATTTGTTCTTTTTCTAGTTTTTTTAGTTGCACACCCAATTCATTGATCTCTTTTTCTATTTTATATTTGTAAGCATACACACACACACACACACACACACACATACACACACAAGGGAAGATGACACTTGCAACTCTTGAAACTGTATTGTTATTATACCATCTTAAAGGAGTATATATAAAGGGGTGGATATAAGTTAACTTTGATGTAATGATAAAAAAAAATCTAATCAAGTCAGATAAATGGATCCAAGTAAGTGGATTAGTCTGATCTAAGAAATTGTACTGAGAAAGGAGGAGGTAGACAAGGGTAAATTACATTACAGGAAAAGACAGAAAAACCTATTATAGCAGAAGGAAAGAAGGGAGGGGGGTGAGCATTGTTTGAACCTTACTCTCATCAGATTTGGCTCAGGAAGGGAATAACAATCAGTTAAGTACAGAAATCTAACTTGCCCTATAGGCAGTAGGAGGGAAAAGGGGAAAGAAAAGGGAGGGGGTATAGAAGGGAGAGAAGGAGCAGTAAGAGTAAAGAGGAAAAAAAGGGAAAGGGCTAATAAAGAGGGGGGGACTGAAGGAGGCGGTGGTCGAAAGCAAAACACTAGTGAAGGGGGAAAGGAGAAAGGAGAAATAACAGCATAAACAGGGGGAAAAAAGGATGGAGAAAAAGATGCAGATAGTAATCATAACTGTGAATGTGAATGGGGTGAACTCTCCCATAACACAGAAACGGATTGCAGAATGGATTAAAAACCATAATCCTACAATATGTTGTTTACAGGAAACACATTTGAAAAAGAGTGACACATACAGGGTAAAGGTAAAAGTCTTCAGCAGAATATATTATGTTTCAGCTGATGTAAAAAAAGCAGGGGTAGCAATCCTGATCTCAGACAAAGCAAAAGCAAAAATAGATCTTATGAAAAGAGCTAAGGTAGCAAACTACATACTGCCAAAAGGCACCATAGACAATGAAGCAATATCATTACTAAACATATATGCACCAAATGGTATAGCATCCAGATTCTTAGAGGAGAAGTTCAGGGAGTTACAGGAAGAAGTAGACAGCAAAACTATACTAGTGGGGGACCTCAACCTCCCCCTCTTTGAACTAGATAAATCTAACCATAAAATAAACAAGAAAGAAGTTAAGGAGGTGAATAGAACATTAGAAAAGTTAAGTATGATAGACCTCTGGAGAAAACTGAATGGGATAGAAAGGAATATACTTTTTTCTTGACCATACATGCACATACACAAAAATTGACAATGTACTAGGTCATAAAAACCTCACAATCCAATGCAGAAAGGCAGAAATATTAAATGCATCCTTTTCAGATCATGATGCAATAAAAATCATATGTAATAAAGGGCCATGGAAAGACAGACTAAAAAATAATTGGAAACTAAATAACCTAATCCTAAAAAATGATTGGGTCAAACAACAAATCATAGAAACAATCAATCATTTCATTCAAGAGAATGACAATAATGAGACAATGTACCAAAACTTATGGGATGCAGTGAAAGCAATTCTTAGGGGAAGTTTTATATCACCTACTTCTTTTTAAAAATCC
The DNA here is from genome assembly GCF_003287225.1 of Phascolarctos cinereus. Classification (NCBI taxonomy): domain Eukaryota; kingdom Metazoa; phylum Chordata; class Mammalia; order Diprotodontia; family Phascolarctidae; genus Phascolarctos; species Phascolarctos cinereus. The sequence continues at coordinate 420,470,865 of NW_027555847.1, forward strand.
TGATTATAACCTTGATGAATTGATTATCATCTACACACACACACACACACACACACACACACACACACATATGTGCACACACATGCACACAGACACACACACACAATTGTATTCTATTTCATTGTTTATGGTCTTGTTTGATATCTTTGATGTCCAGTTACTGCAAATCTTTTTTTTTAAGGAAAGTGTCTGTTACAAAAAGACATAAAAGTTTTGTGTAACCCGTCAAAAGGTTTTGGTCTTTCTTATTTCTCTTTTTTTCCTTTGAACTATGCTTTCATATATATTTCTCCCCATATTCATTATTTCAGGTTTTAAAAAATGCTTCATCTTGGTGTGAATGTTACCCTTGATTCTGGAAAGGAGAAGTAAATGTAAACTCTGCTAGCTTTTCTGGAAAGGATTTGAGTACAGCCCTGGTAACAGATCAATTCTGTTTACTGAGGACAAGCCTAACTAATTATAGAGGAGTATTACCAGAACTCTGGTCAGTCAATGCTTTTATTTTTTATTTTTTTACCAATGTGACCAAGGGAACAAAAGAATATTTGCAAATGGCCATAATTCTTGTGCATTCCACTCCTGTTTCACCAAGGACACATCAGTATGGTAGGAAATGGGACAAAAGGTGCCAAGATGCATAAAATTTTATAGTCAACAACTGTAATTGATTGTTGCTAATTTGCATGTGAGATATTTGTCAAATGATGAACAAGTGAATAAACGTATCCCTGGTGGAGCTAGATCATCTATTTCTCAATATTTACGTTATAAATACAACCGGAAGAGAGAGGTTGCAGTGAAATGGAAGGATTTTTCACACATACTCTTTGGAGAGACAAAAAACAAACAAACCATATAATGAGTTTTACCGTATCTTGAAAGGATACAATCAAAATCACCGCATGGGATATTTTGTCATCACAATCAGTACTCATAAGTATTTGCAAAAAGATCATGAAAATAATTGTACCAACATTAGTTGTTGAAGAAGTGGTAGAAAATACTATGAAAACTTTTTATAAGACACTTCAAATCAAATCATCATATAGTTGGATACTTGATGAGTTCAATGCAAAGGCAAGTAGGACTTAAGACCTAATGTAAAATGGTATGATTCACACATGTAAAGAGCAAAGAAGAGAGGTATACAGGGGTATGTTAAATTTTCAGTATAAGCATTATACCTCAAAAATCAACAGAGGCTACAAGTGAGGGCTTTATTGTTTTGTTGGTTGTCTACACTTTCTTTTAAATAATATTTTGTTTTACCCAATTATATGTAAAAACAATTTTAACATTCATTTTTTTTTAAATTTTGAATACCAAATTCTCTCTTTTTCCTCCTCTCCCCCTTACCTGAGACAGTAGGCAATCTGATATAGGTTATACATGTGCAGTTTTGTAAAACATTTTCATACCAGTCATTTTATGTAAGGAAACTCAAAGAAAAAAGAAAGTGAAAAAAATATGTTTCAGTCTGAATTGAGACTCTATCAGTTCTTTCTCTGGAAGTGTATTTGGTTCCTTTGAGATTGTCTTGGATCATTATACTGCTGAGACTAACTAAATTATTCACAGTTGTTCAATGGATGATATTGCTGTTATTATATTCTATGTTCTCCTAATTTACTGCTCACTTCACTCAGCATCAGTTCACATAAGTCTTTAAAGGGTTTTTTTTTTTTGTAATCTTCCTGCTCATCATTTGTTACAGCACAATAACATTCCACTATACAAATATAGCACTTTTCCAACCATTTCTCAATTGATGGGCATCTCCTAAATTTCCAATTCTTTGCCACCACAAAAAGACCTACTATAAATATTTTTCTCCTTTTTCCTTTTGCTTTTTGATCTCTTTGGAATATAAAATGGATAGTGATATTGCTGGATAAAAGAGTATACACAGTTTTATATCCCTTTGGGTATAGTTTCAAATTGCTCTCCTGGATGGATAAGTTCACAACTCCATCAACAATACATTAATGTCTCATTTTTTCCACATCTCCTCCAACATTTGTCATTTTCATTTTCAGTCATATGAGCCAATCCATTAGTTGTGATGTGGTACTTCAGAGCTGTTTTAATCTGCATTTCTCTAATCAATAAAAATGTAGAGCATTTTCACATGGCTATTGATAGCTTTCATTTCTTCATCTGAAAACTGCCTGTTCATATTCTTTCATCATTTATCAATTGGTGGATGACTTTTATTCTAATAAAGTTTACTCAATTCCCTATATATTTGAAAATTGAGGACTTTATCAGAGATACATGCTGTAAAAATATTTCCATGCTTTTTGTTTCCTTTTAATCTTGGTTGCATTGTTTTTGTTTGTGCAAAATCTTTCTAACTTAGTAGAATGACAGTTATCTATTTTATATTTTGTATTGCTTTCTGTCTCTTGTTTGTTTCTAAAATTTTTCCATTATCTATAGATACGTCAAATAAACTATTTCTTACTGCCCTAATTTGTTTATGGTATCTCACTTTATGTTTAAAATCTGCTCCCATTTTAATCAAATTTTAGTATATGGTATGAGAAATTGTCCTATATATAATTTCTGTCATACTGTTTTCCTGTTTTCCCAGAAGTTTCTTTTTTTCAATCAAACAGTGAGTTCTTGTCCTGCATCTAGAATATCTGGATTTATCAAACACTAAATTATTATGATGATTTATTACTATGTATTGGGTACCTAATCTATTCCACTGATTCACTAATCTATTTGTAAATCAGTACCAGATTGTTTAGGTAATTACCACTTAATAATACACTTTGAGATCTGGTATAGCTAGACCACCTCCCTTCACAGTTTTTTTTCAATTGATTCCTTTGATATTCTTGATTTTTTTTCTTATTCCAGATATTTTTATTATTATTATTTTCTGACTCCATAAAATAATTTTAGGTAGTTTGATTGGCAAGACACTGAATAGGTAGATTAATTAGGTAGAATTGTCATTTTTATTATATTGACTCAGCTTACCCATGAGCATTTAATACATTTCTAATTGTTTAGATCTGGTTTTATTTGTCTAAAAATGTTTTGTAATTGTGCTCATGTAGCTCCTGGATTGATTGTCCAGACTTAAGAAAATAATAAATAAAATGTTAATAATGCAGAATAAACTTGAGTGTGTTTCATTCTTACATTTTCCCTCAGAAAGCAGTTGTTAAACATTTACCAACACATACTTAGGGTATCCCAGCAAAGAGAAATGACCTGAGTAAATGTTATACCTAAAACATTTAGTTTTTTGTTTTTGTTTTAGTTTTGGCAATGGGATTAAGTGACTTGCCCAGGGTCACATAGCTAGTAAGTGTTGTGTGTCTGAGGCCTAATTTGAACTCAGATCCTCCTGACTCCAGGGCCAGTGCTCTATCCATTGCACCACCTAGCTCCCCCAAATCATTTAGTTCTAATGATTACCTCCAATCCCTCCACCCTCAGCACTTTTCTAGGATATCACCCCTTCTTTAGCTATATTTTTTCTTTTAAATTTTATTTTTTGTTGATTTTTTACATCTCCTATTCTGAATGTGTCTTTCCCCTTACCCTTTCTTTTGAATTTGGTTCCACCTTTCTTCTTTATTTTTGATTCATTACTCATCCAACTCAATATTACATTGCCCTCTACTCTCAAATCCCTTTTAGCCATGTCCTGTCCTCTGGCAATTCCTTACCAAATACCAGCCATGCATCACTCTTGCCATCAGCCTCATGTACTCTTGCTCAACTGCTGCTGAAGCATAAAGGAGGAATTCACCCAAAATTATTACTTGTGCCCACTACACATACACAGTACACAATTTCTACTGGACTCACTTCAGCAAGACAAATCTTTTACTCCTTTCTAAATAATCCTCTATTTTATTTCCCACTTTGGTTCTTTCCACACTTTTATCTTTCTCATAAACCCTCCCAAACCTTGTCCATTCCCCATATTCTCTTCTCACCAATACATACTCTACACAAATGCTAAAGAGATTTTTACAAAATCCTGTCCTTGGTCATTTCCACACATACTCAATAAATCCCACTGACTCCTTATCACTTCTGGGATCAAATTCAACCTTCTGTTTATTGTTTAAAGCTCTTCACAGCCAAGCCCCAGCCTCATTATACATTATTGTCTTTCATGAGCTCAAAAGTAGAGACAAACTGGCCTACTACATATTCACACATGACATACTATCTACTAGTTTTTGCAGTCCAGTTTTCCCATGCTTAGAATGAATTCCATCTCCATTTTTGCCTCTTAGAATCACTTGTTCCTTTCAACACTTATCTCAAATGTTATCTTCTGTATAATAAGTTTTCTGATCCTACCACTCACTCCTCTGCTAGTGTTCTCTTAAAGTATGCTTTGCATTTACTTCATCTACATTTTATATGCACTTACATATGTACATGTTGTCTTCTGTAATACAAATAAGCTCTTTGAGCACAAGGAATATTCCCTTATTGTTCCCTTTATGTAACCAGTCCTTGAAACATTACTTTTAATGGGTACAAGCAGAATTTAATATTATCACAACTACTTAAAAGTTCTTCTAGGTTCTCCTGGATATAACACATTTTTTTTGAATGAAGTAACCCTCCTGTTCAAAGTTCTACCCATTTTTTAAAAGTAAATGATATTTGCTATTTCTAAAAGTAGAATTAAGGCAAATTTCTGCAGTAAGATTATGATAGAAAATGATACCATGCTTCTACAAAGTGGCAGGGATAGGACTTGAACATACATCTTCTGAGTTCAAGTCAAGTGCTCTTTCTTACTATTTCCTTAAGACCTTTGAAGCAACATCTTGTAGTCCACCCTCCTCTTGCCATCTATGCCATTAGTTTTGTTTTGCTTTGTTTAATTCTGCTTTTGGAATTGTAAAATTATCAGTGTTGTTTGAAATTGATAGTTTAATCCTGAATATTCTAAAGTTAAAAAGTCACAAAATTCCAACAATTTAAAATTTAAAGTTGTTGAATTGAAAGCTTAAAGTGAGATTAGAAGTTTCTTGTCATAACCAAACTAGTTCAATTTTATAGGTACTCAGCAATGCCAGTAAATGAAAAGATAGTTTCATCATGTTAAGTAGAAAAAAATATTTTCCCAGGTACAGGCAAATATCTTCCTGCAAATATTTGTAGACAAACATCATTGCGTGATAGCATCAAACGATTTTGTTTGTGATGCTTTTTTTTAATATAATATTTTATTTTCCCCCATTTACAGGTAAAAACATTTTTTATCATTTGTTTTAAAATATTTTTGAGTTCCTTTGTTCATGGTTCTTAAACAACTGTCTTATCCAATGCAGTAACAGCTTTCACCACAGCACTCAGCAGTAGTCTGTCATTGCTTGTTAAGAGCTGTGGAAGAATGAATCATCCATAGGATGTGTCTACAGGAGGCTAGTACATCCTATTATTGACTCCAAACTGGATTTCCCAAGGTCTATCTGTGCTAGAACAATACAGCAACCTCAAAAGCTACTGTGAATTACCTTCATCGATAACAAGGCTCAGCTGTAACTACTTTTAGGTCAGAAGTTTTACAATCCTTTGTGTTAACCAAAATATAATAATAAATGTCATGTGGAGATTTGAAGGACAGTGGTCTCAAATGTTCCCTCCCTGTCTCCAGTATTTTGAATTATTCCCCATTCTTCTACTCCATCTTCCTTCAGGTACAGACCATCCTTATCTAAGAAAAAAAAATTGCCTAGCAACCATCTTTCTTTGTCTCCCTGTTAATGATGGAAAGTAAGATGTATTCATTTCCTTGCCATATACTTCAATTCAATTCAATCAGCATTTATTGATCACTTACTGTTTTTTAATCATTGAGCTAAATATTAGGATTTAAAAAGACTGTCACCACCACCACCACAAAGAACACAGCAATAAAATAAAGCCAATCCTTGTGCTGCTAGGAAGAAATAGCATGTACTTAGACAAAAAAAAATGCAAAGTAGATACAAAATGAATACTAAGAGAGAGTTAGAGAGAAGGATACAGGAGCAGGAGGTGGGGACTCAGAAAGATCCTGATTAAAACCTAGGTTCCTACACATACAACCTATGTGGCCACTAGGCAAAACACGAAGATTGCCAAGTTTCTCTCTAAAATTATAAGTTGATAAGTAGGCACCAATATGCGTTGGTGGAAGGAATTTCCTCACCAGGAGTTCTTCTATGTAAATTAAGTCATCGATTTCCCCCTTCTCCCCCTGCCAAAATATAAATAAATAAAAACAAAATAATTTCGCAGACACAGGTAACAGAACACTAAAAAGTAAGGGAAATAGGAAAATATTTTATTCATTTCTGGAATCTGGGTTGCATCTTGTCCCTCTTTCCTGTCAAAGGTCACCAAAGACCTCTAGGAAATTCAAAGCCCTTTTCTCAGTCGTATTTCCATGATCTCTTTGCAACATTTGGTCTCTTTGGCATTCTTCATTTCCATCATTTCTCCATATTCTTTCATTGAGAAAGTCAATTCTTACTTTACCAATGATGTTTATGATTATTGTTCTCATTTATTTCTCTAATCCTGACGACTCAACTGCCCATGGGTCATGAGCTTTATCTACCATACTTCCTCAGTCACTAAATCCTGTCAATTCTTCTTTATGAATATTTCTCAGTCTATTTACATGGTCACCACCTTATTTTAGGTTCCCATTTCCTAATAACTCATCAAGTGAAAAAACTGTATCTTATACTTCTCCTTTGTCCCCTATCATTGAATAGATAACAAATGTTTAATTGGCAACAATTAATAAATTCAATATAATATATATGTAAATAAGATTGACCTGTGCACACCTATATCACCTAACATGGAGGTATTCTGCTTCCCTGAGTTCCACAGAGAGAAACTATACCAGTCTGGCAAGTTTTAAATTCACAGCCTATTTTAACTATGCCAAAGGATGTTACCCACAGAATAGGAAAATTCAGGAAAACAAGTTCCCTCCATGTTAGCATAGATGATCTTGGCATGGGCAGATTAAGCCCCTCCTAAAATATGCATATATCAAGCCCCTCCTAAAATATGCATATATATACATATATGTATATACACACACACACACACACACACACACATATATATACACACACACATATATATATACACACATACATATATACATATACACAGAGAGAGATGCATACACTATATACATACGCATACATATACATCTGCATATATACATACACATAAACATATATACATATATATATGCCCATACTCACACATGTATAGACGCATACACACATAAATATTTACAATGAATAAATTGTTTTATATCAGCAGTGTCAAGCACATGTACTATGAGCCACATACAGCCTTACACACTTCACAGCATAGAACAAACCAGATTAAAATGTAACTACTAAATATTTAACAAAATCAATAAAAATACAATAAAGCATGAATATTACATTTTAAAACTAAGTCAATATGCAACTTACAAAGTTTCATGTATTTTTCTGTGGCCCCATTCCTACTTGACTTTGACACCACTGGTCCAGGCCTTTCTTTTCATTTATAAAGAGTTGCCTGGGGAATCAAGATACATGGGAAGGTAGAGAGATGGACAGATGGATAGATGGATAGATAGATAGATAGACAGACAGACAGACAGACAGACAGACAGACAGATAGATAGATAGATAGATAGATAGATAGATAGATAGATAGACACTTGTATCTAATCCATCCATATACACATACTTACATAAATAATAGATACATAGACAGAAAAAGCTAGAATTTATTAAGGTCCCATACTCACTAGATATGGTGCTAAATTCAAGACATAAAAATCTAAGCAAACAAAACTATCCCTACCCTCAAGGAGCTTACATTTTAATGAAATAATATAATACCTAAAAGAGTACTGGAAAAGAGCTATGCTTGGTTTTAAATTAGGGAACACCATCCTCCCCCCATCCTTAATTCCCTCTCCTTTTTCAGTATCCTGCTCTGTAGGATCTTCCTTCTTTAAAATGTAAACTCCTTGATGGCAAGGACTGTCGTTATTTTTCTTATTTTTATCTGTAGTACTTAGCACAGTGCCTAGGATATTGTAAGCACTTAATAGATGTTTATTGAATTGAATTGAATGCCTAGGGAGTAATGCAGTTGAGTGATTGCTAAAGGAATAGTGCCATGATAAGGCAAAAGTTGAATTATCAGAGTTGAGGAACCCAGGTACAGAGTCCAGGTTGCCAATGGAGAAGAAAGGAATGTGATCATGATAAGGGACTCAACCAGAATCACACTATCAGTCAGTGTCAGTGGCAGTACTTGAACCCAGGTCATCCTGACTTCAAAATTGTTGTCTACCTCAAAGGTTCTAAATCTGACATAATTAATAGCATGAGAAGTTAATGAAATATATATGTATATATATACACATATACATATGCATGCATATGTTCACATATGTGTGTTTTATAAACACATTTAAATACATATAAAAACAATTTATAAATACATATCAATGTAATTGGGGGGTTATTTTTTGGTAAAAAAGTATTTTATGTATTTAAAAACATTATATGGACGAGTCCATAAATTTCACCAGAGAGCCAAAGGGATCACGATACACAAAAGATTAAGAATTGCTTATCTATCCACTACCCCAGGCAGTTTCATAAACATCATATGTTTATATATGTGATTTATTAACTTCTATGCCATATACTAACAAACAGATTGTAGGGTTTTGTTGCTATTTCTTGATTAACTACAGTATCTTTCTTTCCACATATCTTTTACTTTAAGATAAATTTTCAAGAATTCCATGTTTCTTTTTTTTTTTCTTTCTGGCACATTGATAGCCTTCTAGATCTCCCCTTTCCTGGAAGCTAGCACTTCACTTCACAAAAGCTCATAATGCTTTTCTATTCTGTTTGACCTCTTTCCTCTTTGTTTGCTTTCCTACTTTGTGAAGATGAATCTCTGAACCTGCCTTTGCTCAGATCATTTCAGTAGAATGAAGGATATTTCTATCCCAAAAGTTTACCCAGAAAATTTCAGTTTGGGTTAAGATTTCTATGAAAATATATACTTAATATTAAAAATGGCCATATGGTCTTAACCATGAGATTTCTGTATAGTCCCAAATCTCTTCTGTGATTGAAAACATTGCATAAAGGCCTCTTAAAAGAATTTTTTTTCTTTGAAAGACAGCTTTCTAACAGAAGGGTTGGATCATCATAGAGATGTGTTCAAATTCATTAAGGAACTTTTATGTACAGTTCCTAAGAAAGAAAGGGAACAATGAATTTTCTAGGTCAGAATTGTGAGTTTCTCTGGGTATATCAATGTTCCTTATATATATGTTTTCCTGAGAAGTTTCTGTTTGTTCCCTCTTCCCCACAGATACCAAGTACATTGGAGGAAGAATGTGATTCAGGTATATGTATGACCTGTGATATGTTTATTAATTCTGTATTTAACTTATGAGTACTTGTGCTATTACTGCTTTTCCCTTGTTAGGGTAATTGTTATATTTATGGAAAAAAAGAATGGTAGCTTTCAATGAGCATACATTCCCACCACACAATTACAATTATCTGCTTGAGACTCAGAAAAAAAGAGCTATCCATCAGCCAAAACAATATGAATTATTGAAAACAAATATAAAATGTCTGCTTTAATACTAGGATCAATACTTGAATTTTTTTTTATTAAATTACCACCCTCTCCCTTGAACTATTCCATTTTAATAAAATGACTACAAATGGCAAATTATATCAGTAACAATTTCCACTGAACAAGCTCAGCATGTCAGTTGGAATAAATCAACTGCTAGATTGCTTATGTCTGCAGTACAAGAAAGTTAATTGCTAGAAATGTTTGAGTTTTAAACACATTTGTAAGCTATGGACAACTTAAAAGCAGTGCTATCGATGGCTCTTTTGAATGCTTAGCTAAACTGTTAGAATACACAGAGTGCTACCGCTCATGCCATTAATTCCAGCATCTGTTGACAGAAGGACCCCTTTGCCCAAGCCATTCATAGGAAGGAAGGCATATTCTGCACAGATTCATGGACTAAATGCTTTTACATTCAGGAAGCATTTCCAAGTTCTTAATTCTAAATTATTTTCCTTCTTAGTGTTGATTTTCTGACTAAAGATAAAAAAGTTCTTAAATAGAACTCAAGGGGAGGGTTTAAACCTTGAAGATGTGGTTATTGATAGCCTGAAAATGACTCAGTAGAGCACTAGGTGGTGCAGTGGATAGAGCACTGAGCCTAGAATCAAGAAGACTCATCTTCCTGAATTCAAATTTAACCTCAGACACTTACTAGCTGTGTGACTTTGGGCAAGTCAGAGTTACTGTTTGCCTCAGTTCCTCATCTGTAAAATAAACTGGAGAAGGAAAGCAAATTATTCTAATATCTCTGCCAAGAAAACCCCAAATGGGGTCATGAGGAGTTGGACATGACTGAAAAATGACTTAACGGTATTATCAGCTATGAGATAAAAACTTATTTCTCAATGACTGAGAGAGTCAGATTGTCAGGCTATGTATTTTTTTTTTATAAATTTGAGCTGTGACAATGAGACTTAAAGTGACTTGAAATAAGTTATTCAAATAAGACAATTTATTAATTTTGAGAAGAAATGACTAATTGGAGGAAAAGAGAAAGGCTATTTCAGGTTAGTGACATATAAATGATTTTAATCCAAACTTTGAACTTCCATGCTTTGTTCAATCTGTATTTCTAATCATTGCCACATAAAAGTATAGAAAGATAAAATTGAGCTAGCAGTGATCCTGAAAAGAATGAATGTTTCAAATGCTCAAGATCATTTTTTTTCTTTTTACAAAGATATTTTTTTTTCATATCAGGCAGTGAGACACGATTTTTTTCATTAAATAACACAGTTTTAGGAAGTTCAGTTCACCAGTATCTGCTAAAATAATAAGACCACTAAATGAAACCCTAGACAGAACAAACCACAGAATGGAAGTAAATCAGAAACTGATAGAAGGTACTTGATCCTATCACAACTGCAAAAGAGACCATATTTTAAAAAAATTATGGTAGGAATTTGAATGAAGTAAGAAGACTCAGTTGTTGCCATCCTTCATTTTTCACTTGCTGTTCTTACTGCTGTAAAACATGATTCTTAAACTGATGAACTTTGGCCTTTCTGTTGTTCAAGTAACATGTTTTCCATTTTTTGTTCACATTCATTTTTGTTTTAATTTTGTAATATTATTGCCTTATTATTGTATTCACATTGACTTATTTCTCCATAAATCATAAATATTAATGTTTCGCCTGGGAGCAGTTTCCCTTAAAAATCCACTAAAATTTAGAAAGCAGCAATCACAGAAAAACTTTACTCTTTCATGAGTGGCAAGGCTGCAAAGTAGTTTTTTTTTCCTCCACATCTCCCCAACCATAAAAATCTAAATTGAAGGAGTGATGGTCTTAATATCTGGTAATTAAAGCTGTATCAACAAAAGGAAAAGGTGGTAGCATCTCTCTACAATGTAAAGCTTTAAAAAACACAATGGAGAGCTAAATAAATATTCTACTCACTCTTACCACCTAATGATCCACAGCCCTCCAACTTGCCAATGTGACAGGTGCAGACAATGATAAAAACCTGAATGTCTCAGATTCCAGTTGCAGAGCCTAAAAGTAGTCCCATCACACCAATGACTTCAGATTTCATTCCAATCCCAAACCCCATATATACTTCATAAGAAACATAAAACTTTGACTTTGCCTAGATATAGGGCAGAAAGTGGGTCTTTTAAAGAAAGAAAGTACTGATGTACATAGATTTCTAATCTTTTTCTGCCAGCATGAAAGTCCTTCTCTTTCTATAATGAGGTTACCACCACTGTATCTTGTCCCCTAATCTTGGATTTCACACAGGACAGAAAGCCAGTTGAGCCTCATGGATTCCAACTCAAGGAGCAATGAGGCTCATTAACCTTAGAGGTCTATATTGGAGAAAATTTATGCACCTTGCAAGTAGGTATGGGTAATGTAGGATGAGGGTATTGTTTGTCCTTCATTCTTGAAGAGGAGGGTTAGAGGGAAGGAAAGCTACCAAACAGTGTTTGGAAAAGCCTGATGAAAAGGTTGAAGAAAAAAAAACCCGTGGAAGTATGTATGTATGTATGTATGTATGTATGCATGTATGTATGTATGTATATGTGTGTGTGTCTGTGTGTGTGTGTGTGTATATATATGTATATATATATATATATATACATATATATATATATATACATATATATATATTCCTATTTCCAATGTGGATAACATAAGAATGAGATGATTAATAAAAATAGGAAAGCAAGAATTCCTCCCCAAAAGGTTATAGCACAATGAGTACAACATTACTCTTTAAATGAACGAAAATTTTAAAAAAGTCCCTCAGTGAAAAAAAAAGAGAGCAAGGCAATAATTTGTGCTGATTAGACCCAGATTATAAAATGAGAAAAGGAAATAAAAGAATGGTTCAGAAGAGAATTTTTTAAAGAAGATGTAGATTGGAATTTAGACCAGAAATCAGATACCAGAAGAAATAAATAAGACAAAAAAGTTGACAATCTTGACAGCTTGATAAGTCATAGGGTCCTATAAGCACAGACTTAAAACTGTAGAGGAAATTAGTGATTATGTATTATAAATCCCTTATTTTATACTGAAACAACAATAACTCCAACCGAGGGCCAGAGAGGTTAAATAATTCCTCTAAGAGATTATGTTATTCCCTTCTTCAGCCAAGTCTGATGAGAGTAAGGTTCAACCAATGCTCATTTCCCTCTGCTGTAATAGGTTTTTGTGCCTTTTCCTGCAATATAACTTACCCTCATCTGCCTCCTCCTTTCCTTTTCTCTCAGTACATTTTCTTAGATCACATTAATCTACTTACTTGGATCCATTTAGCCCACTTGATTAGATTTTTTTATCATTACATCAAATTCAATTTATGCCCACTCCCTTTATGTATACCCCTTGAACATGGTATAATGACAAACAGTTCTTAAGAGTTACAAGTGTCATCTTTCCTTGTAGAGATGTAAACAGTTTACCCTTATCGATGACATGTTGTTTCTTTCCATCCAGTTTGCCTTTTTATGTCTCTCTTAAGTCTTGTATTTGAAGACCAAATTTTCTGTTAAGCTTCTGTTGTCTTTTTTTTTTTAAGGAAGGTTTGGAAGTCCCCTATTTCATTGAATATCCATCTCCTTCCCTGAAAGATCATGCTCATTTTCACTGGGTAGTTGGTTCTTGGTTGTAATCCAAGCTCCATTGTCTTATGGAATACCTTATTCCATGGCCATCCATCAGGGAATGGCTGAACAAGCTGTGGTATATGAATGTAATGAAATACTATTGTGCTATAAGAAATAATGAACAGGCTGGCTTCAGAAAAAACCTGGAAAGACTTGTATGGTCTGATGCTGAGGGAAGTGAGCAGAAGCAGGAGAACATTGTACTCAGTAACAGCCACATTGTGCAATGACAAATATTGATAGACTTAACCCTTCTCAGCAATACAAAGATCTAAGACATCTCCAAAGGCCTCATGATGGAAAGTGCTATCCACAAAGAAGAAAGAACTATGGAGTTTGAATGTAGATCAAAGCATACTATTTGCTATTTTTATTTCTTCTGTTGTGTTTTGTTTGCTCTTTCTGGTGGTTCCTCCTATTGGCTCTAATTCTTACTTACATCACTAATGTGAAAACATGTTTAATAGGGATGTATATGTATAGTCCATATCAGATTGCATCCTGGGGAGGGAGGTGAGAAGGGAAAGGGAGAAAAATTTGAAGCTTAGAAGCTTATGGAAATGATTGCTGATAATTCAAAATAAATTAATTAAAAAAAATAATTCCTCTAAGATCCCACACATTGTAAGCAGTACATCCAAGACTATGAACATTGACTTTCTGACTACAAATCTTGTTCTGTTTCCATTGTGCCACACTCATTCAAAAAATCTCCACAAAATGATAGCACCTTCAAAAAGAGAGTAATGGATTGGGAACTGAAAAATACAGAAGGGGAAGAAAATACTGAAAAAGAGAAATAAAGAAAAATGACTTTCAAAGAATACATGAAGTCTGTAAAAGCCAAATTCCAATCATGACACAAATATGGTCTTAATAGATAAAATAGTGAGGGATGTCAAACAACACGAACTATACATCAATACCAATAATGAATACTCCAGCAAAAGTTTCGCATGAAATCTTAGCAAAAAGAAAACAGCAATACATACAAAACTGTATTCATCAAGACCAAGTCAGTTAAAAGATATAGTAGGATGATTAAATGTTAAAAGCCAGCATAATTATTCAGATAAGTTCCAGATATGACAGAAAAATAAGCTTATCAATGGACAAAAAAGCAAGGCACAAAATGAAGCATTCATTTGTGATTAAAAAAAAAACAAAATTATAGGCAAGAAAATAGCAGTTTTCAAACATTAAATAGCATCTGTCTAAAACTGGAAGCTAACATCATTTGTTATGGAACAATATTAGGGCTTTCCCAATACCTAGAATGGTAAAATAAAACTGGCTCATTATTTTTAAGTCAGTTCTAGAAATGCAAGTTATAACATTGAGGAAAGAGAAAGAAAAGAAAAAAAAGAACTGGCACACAGATTGTCAAAGAGAAAATGAACATATCTCTGTTATCATATGCTTAGTAGTTTATTTAGAAATTCCCAGACATTCAGCATTGAAACTAATTGAGATATTTAGTAGCTTCAGAAAAGAGTCAGATGCAAAACATGTCTACAAAATTCTTCATAAGTTCCTTATTACAAAAACAGAATATATAGAGAAAGGATTCCTCTTTAAAGTAATTCTAAAATGCATAAAACACTTCATAATCAACATACCAAATCAGACTTCAGATCTATATAAATAAAAAGCATCTACAGAAATAAAGACAAATAACTACAGGGATATATGATACTTGCATTTGTCTTGAATCGATTTAATAAAAATGAGAAGTCTGCCAAAATTAATCATGAATACAGTACCAGCCAGTCAAATTGCCTGAGTTACTTTAAAGAACTATACAAAATAATGAAATTCATTTTGAAGGATAAAATTCTAGAATTTCAACAGAAATAATGGCAAAAAACAAGAATGAAGGAGAAATAGCACTTGTATATCTCAAACCATATTATAAAGGATCTAATCTACTTGGTGGTGGTGAAATAATAAAGATGTGTATTAATGAAGCTGACTAAGATTTAGAAAAAAAATTAGTCTCAGCAATATGACATTCAGTAGAGGCAAGAACATAAACTCCTCAAGAAAGAGTCCCTACCCAATAAGACCCTCTGGAAAACCAGAAAACAGTTTTTCAAAAACCAGTTTAGACCTAACACCTTGTACCATATTCCATAATACATTCCAAATGCATATATGGCAAATATAAAAAGCCAGCCAGCCACAAGCCGGTCAACAAGCATTTATTAAGCATGTACTATGTGTCAAGCATGTGGTCAGTTAAAGGGGGGAAAAGAGTTTAATGAAACAAACTGACTAATAAGTATTTCTTAAATGCCTACTGTAGACACTGTGGTAAAAAATCTTTCAAAAAAGTCTTTAATTTTTATACTGTTTTCCTACCTTTTCTCACCTACCTATGGAAGGAAGTAACCACATATTTCTTCTTTGGGACTAAGCTTGATTATGATTTCATAATGCTTGTTTTAATTGTTTTATAATCCTTTCTGTTTATATCATTTTGTGGGACCCTACCAGCAATTATGAGATTTCCTTCAAAAGCGGCTGAGTAGGAACTTAGAAGGCAAATGGAAAGAATCATCCAAGGTTGCTGTGACTTCAAAAGTAGGAGCAAGGACAAGGGGTAAAAGATGCAAAGGTGGAATGTAGCATAAAATTCCTTGAAGGAAGAGACAATTATTTTTCATCTATAGACAATTAATACTTGCCAGTGACTTGAACTTAATAAGTGGTTACAGATCATTTGCTAATTGAAATGGAGTTGATGATAACTGAAAGACACAGGAAAGCTCAAGAAACTCCACTCACCAGCTCTAATTATGCCACATAGATTAGTCTGGAACTATGGACCCGAAAACACGTGCAACTTGTGACCCTTGTATCATCATTACATCATCAGTTGCAGCGAATTTAATTTATTTGATTGGATAGAGTTATGTGACTTTTGGCAGTGTGAAAAAAGAAAATTTTAAAAGGCTGAAAACCTTGGTGACACAGTATTATTTGAATCCAGCTTTGGTATAAGTAATACTTACTAGGAGGTTGCTTCTTGACCTATCATTTCAGTGGTTCCAAGAACTTCCAAATGAAAAAAATTCCCTCTAGCAGGTTGGTGCTTAGGCAGCAAAAATGTCTTAGAAAGTTGCATACAGTGATCAAAGTTTAAGTCATTTATTAGGATTAAGACCCAGTATATATCAAAGAAGAGATTTGAATTCAGGTCTACAGGTCTTCAAAACTAGAGTTGTATAGACTAAGTCATGTTGCCACTCATTCCTATGATCCAACATTCTTTACTCAACAAGAAATCAATGTAAAGATTCTCAATCGTGAATAATGTGTCATTAAATAACTATTAAGCACTTATAATGTGTCCGGTGATCTGAGAGTAAGCCCTGGAACTAGCTGGCAACAATGAAGCTCTATTTCCATAGGAAAAAATGCCAGTGTTAAAAATACAATATTCACATCTGATTTAAATTCATTTTGTAACAGCTTCATTAACAATTTTTGAGACTGACCCTTACAAAGCAAATTACCTTTTTGAAATGGATCAAGTTTAATGTGTTCCAAACAACATTATTGGATTTATCAAAAGAGGTATATGAAATAAAACAATTTGACAATTAATTAACCCACCATGCTCAAGGCTAAAAATACAATGAACTATTAAGTGGTATATTCTGATGAGTAGCTTAAACTAACAAAGAATTTTTGTTCATTAATATTTAACAAGATACTCCAAAATTAGTTCCACCACAGAGAAATAATGCAAACTAGAGTTTCATTAAACATGTTAACTGATTTAATTTACAAAACAAGTAAAAGTTAATTTCTCTTTAAAGCAGTGGTCAATAGCACCATTGCAAATGATGCAAAATTGCATTTTCTCTTCAAAGTTATGAACAAAACTATTCTCTAAAGATTTTTAGTTCATTCTTTAGATCATCTTCATTCCTTCACACAACAAACTGTTAATTCCTCAATGGAAATGTATTTTCCTAAGGTTTGAAATAAATAATAGCCTGCCTGAAACAAACCACTGTGTGACTCTATAGCAAAAAAAAAAGAAGAAGAAATCGACCCAAAGATATATTTATGAGGATTCTCTGCATGGTAGAGAACTTAGCAAATGAACTAATCAGCAGATTAGAGGTTTAATGACTATAATAAAAATTAAATAATAATAATAACTATCATTTCTATAGAACTTTCAGATTTGCAAAGTACTTTACATTGATTATCTCATTTGAGCCTCACAACTTCCTTGGTCATGGGCCTAGAAGATGTGATTATTCTGTTGCTGTTGCCATTGTGGTTATTTGGGGAAAATAAAATGATATATCAATGTATGCCCCACTTTACATCTTCAGCAAATGATTTTGATTCAGCAACATCTTCCTCCCATCTTACAACATATTCTCAAAGAAGAACACAAAACAACTCACTTTGTTTATGGCTTCACAGTGATTCATTTATCTTAGGAGCTGATTAATTCCCTCCTAGTGTCAAGTAACTGAAATTAGAGTATAGACTGTGGAAGAGTTAAAATATAACAGGAGTAATAAATTTTGAGTATAGAGTCACTCTTTATATAAGAGATCCTTACGAAAATAGAGAACACTTCAAAAACTTCAGGGTACAAATAAGAGACGTTGTTTTTGCTGTTGTTGGGTTGTTTTCAGTCATGTCTGACTCTTCATGACCTTGTTTGGGGTTTTCCTGGCAAAGATACTGGAGTGCTTTGCCATTTTCTTCCCCAGATCATTTTACAGATGAGGAAACTGAAGTAAATAGTGTTAAGTAACTTGTCCAAGGTTACACAGCTAGTTTCTGAGACTAGACTTGAATTCAGAAAGATGAATGAATCCTCCTGACTCTAGACCTAGCTCTTTATCCATTGTACCAGCTAGATGTTCTAAGTATTGTGTAGTGGGCTAATGTATTTATTTTATGTTAATAAAAAGTTGTCTTCTTCTACAGCCTCCTACCTATATGAACCTGGGCAAGTCACAACCTCACAGGAATGCTGTGGGTATCAAGTAAGATAATATCTGCAAAGTGATTAAAACAGTTCCTGGAGCATAGTAGGAGCTTAATAAATGCTTGTTCACTTCCTCTCCTGTTTCCTTCTATACCACTGCCTGAACAATGGCTAAGAGTTATCCTGCCTTAAGGGGCAAGGTAGTCTAAGACAGGGGTAAGGAATTTGAAGCCCTAAGGCCACATGTGGCCCTCTAGGTCCTGGAGTACAGCTCTTTGACTGAATCCAAACTTCACAGAACAAATCCTCTTTATAAAAGGAATTGTTCTGTAAAACTTGGACTCAGTCAAAGGGCCACACCCAAGGACCTAGGAGGCCACATGCGGCCCAGAAGCTGCAGATCTACCACCCCTGGTCTAAGACAAAGCACACAGTCTTCCCCAACAACAAAAAAAAAACCTAAGTGTGATTCCAAGGTCCGTCATATATTGAGCTGGGAACTTGGGCAACTCTTTTTTTTTCTTTTTAGTGAGGCAATTGGGGTTAAGTGACTTGCCCAGGGTCACACAACTTGTAAGTGTCAAGTGTCTGAGGCCAGATTTGAATGCAGGTCCTCGTGACTCCTGTTGGGCAACTCTTAGAAGCACAGATCTTTCAGTTTCTTTACATGTACAATTAATACAAGACTGAAGACATTAATATAACTAATAAAATCAAATTAAGAATATTGTCCAATGAGAGGAAGGGACTATTTAGTCCTTAGAGAAATAGGAGATCATTGGTTTATAAGTCAGGAGCCAAAGAGAATGGAGTTCTGCACATATTAATTATCTGAATTTTGATTTTCTAAAAAAAAGTTTTATACTTGAGTGCTTCTCTCACAGCACTGTTAGAAGCATTAGATAAAATAATTCATAAGAAAATATTTTTGTAGTTGCAGTGATATCAATGACTTTTGAAACAGGAAGTCATCAAAAGGAGAGATCTAATTGTGTCAAAGAATTAATCCACTTTTTCAGTTTTGCTTTCAGTGTTGGAAAAGGTCCTTAGAAATAATCAGTGACAGTCCCTGAGACAGAATGACATAGCATTGGACATGGCATCAGAACACTTGGATTCAAGTCCTTCCTCTAACACTTACTTGCTTTATATTCATGGACAAACTACTTCTCATTATCTCAGTTTCTAATCCATAAAATGATGATAATACTATTTGCTCTACCTACCTCAGAAGATTTGTGGGTTTTTTGGGTTTTTTGTTGTTGTTGTTGTTGTTGTTTAGTGAACTACCTTTAAATTTCAAATCACTACATAAATGGGAATTATTCCTCATATGAGGAAATTGAGACCTTTTGACTCAACATGCAGTATTCTTTCTGCTAATCTAGCTTTAGATCAGCTTTGGTTAAGCTACCTTTGCATATTTTCTTGCCTAATCATTCTCCTAACTCTAGAAAACCATCTCTTATTTCAAATATAAACAAATTCAGTACATGTTCACAGTTAACAATGTATTTATTGTTTTTTTTCAAATTAAACATCAATAACCTTTTCTAACACTGTAATTGAATTGGAAAAGTCATTTAGCATAATATTATTGAAACCATTTTTCTCTTTTACAGAGGAGAAAGCTATTTAGCCTGTACCAGAAGTCTAGTGGAGAGTATAAAAGATTGAAGGATCCTTTCTCCTCATGAACACTGTTGGAGAAATTCTCCCTGTGTCCACTTTACCATGGATATTCTGCACTTCCCAGTAATAAACAGGGTTACATCCATGGCACAGTAAAACCAAGGTGCAGGCAGCTATTGCAGTCCCACTCTAGAATCAATTCCCATCTCCTCTGCCCACAGCCCCATCCCCACACCTGCTCTCCCTACTTCTCTGGAGCAAATGGACTCGTTGTTGGTTGGTTGGTTGGCTGGTTGTTTGTTGTCCTTCATTCTGGAAGAGGACCAACATGGCATTACTATGTGAGACTCAAGTTACAATGCATCCAACTGTGGCTGGTCAGACCAATATGAACTTGGAATGTTCTACTACAGGCCAGGCACAAATAACACATGTAAACATTTGAGGTGGAATCTCTAAATTTGCATGTCTCACATTTCTTCGGAGCTACTTCACGTCTGCTATACTTAGAGCATTTTCTCTGATGAGGGCACGCCATGCTGGGCAGTCCTATGCCAGTGTCTCCCATGTCACATAATCAATTCCAAAGTTCTTAAGAGAGACCTTGAGAGTGTCCTTGTATTGTTTCTTCTGACCACCATGTGAGCACTTGCCCTGTGTGAGTTCTTCATAAAACATATATTTGGCACTTGAAAAAATGTGGCCAGCCCACTCTATGCAGTGGAGTTTTGAATTTTTGGCACTTTAGTTCAAGAATGAACCTTAGTGCCTGGTATCTTATCCTGTGAGATGTTCAGTTTGCTGGCATTGCACTGGTATACTGTCCAAGTTTCATGTGCATACAACCATGAGGTCAGTACAATGGTTCTGTAGCCCTCCGGTTTGGTAATCAGTCTAATACCTCTTCTTTCACACACTTTCCTTCAGAGCCTCCCAAACACTGAGCTAGCTCACATCAACCTCATCATCAATGTGTACACCCCTGGAAAGCACTACCAAGGTAAGTGAACTTATCCACAGTATTCAAAACTTCTCCATTTGCTGTAACCAATGGTTCCACCTACGGGTAGCATGATACTGGCTTAAAGGGTATCCGTGTTTCCTTGATGTTAATTGTTAGGCTAAAATTAGCACAAGCAGCAGATAACCAATCCACACTTCCCTGCATCTCAGCTTCAGAGGCTGCATTGAATGCACAATCATTTGCAAACAAAAAATAATGCACCAACACTCCCTCCACTTTGCTCTTGGCTTGTAGCCTTTTCAAGTTGAAGAATTTAGCATCGGTGCAGTACCTGACTTTGGTGCTGTGTTCATCATCATTGAAGGCATTTGACAACACTGTTGAAAATATCATGCTAGAAGGAATAGGAGCAAGGATACAAGCTTCTTTCACTCCACTGGTGACTGGAAAAGCATGAGAGCATTGTCCATTATCCACAACCCAGGCAAGTATACCATTGTGAAACTGACACCCAATACTGATTAACTTCTCAAGGCAACCAAATTTTAACATAATTTTCATAAGCTTTCATGACTGACTATATCAAAGGTCTTGGTCAGATCTGCTTGGTTGTTGTCCTTCATTTCGAAGAGGACCAAAATGACATCACTATGCTAGAGTCAAGTTTCAATGTGTCTGACTGTGGCTGATCAGGCCATCAGAACAACATGTGCTGAGAATGTTCTACCACAGGTCAGGCACAAATAGCCCATGTGAACATTTGGGGTGGATTCTCTAAATTTGTGCATCCTGCGTTTTCTTTGAAGTTTCAATTCTGTTTTGTTCATAGAGCACAGCACCTTCTCTGATGTGGGCACGCCATGCTGAGTGGGTCCTGTGCCAGTGTCTCCCATGTCTTTTTTTTTTGTTTAGGCAATTGGGGTTAAGTGACTTGCCCAGGGTTACACAGCTAGTAAGTGTCAAGTGTTTGGTCTGAGGCCGGATTTGAAATCAGGTCCTCCTGACTTCAGGGCTGGTGCTCTGTCCTCCGCACCACCTAGCTACCCCACAGTGTCTCCCATGTCACACAATCAATTTCAAAGTTCTTAAAAGAGATGTTGAGAGTGTCCTTGTATTGCTTCTTCTAACCACCATGTGAATGCTTCCCTATGTGAGTTCTCCATAAAATAGTCTTTTTGGCAAGTATACATTTTGCATTCGAACATGACCAGCCCATCAGAGTTGTATTCTCTGAAGCAGAGTTTGGATGCTTGGCAGTTTAGTTTGAGAAAAGACCTCTTATCCTGATATCTTATCCTGCCAGGTGATTTTCAGAATCTTCCTAAGACAATTCAAATGGAAGTGATTCAGTTTCCTGACCTGACACTGGTATACTGTCCAGGTTTCACAGGTGTACAACAATGAGGTCAGCACAATGGCTCTGTAGACCTTCAGTTTGGTAGTCAGTCTAATATCTCTTCTCTCCCATACTTTCCTTCAGAGCTTCCCAAACACTGAGCTAGCTTGTATCAACCTCATCATCAATGTGTACACCCCTGGAAAGCACACTACCAAGGTAAGTGAACTTATCCACTGCATTCAAAACTTCTCCATTTGCTGTAAACAATTGTTCTACCCATGGATAGTGTGGTGGTAGCAGATGGAGCACCTGTGTTTTCTTGGTGCTAATTATTAGGCTAAAATTACCAAAAGCAGCAGAGAATTAATCCATACTTTGTTGCATCTCAGCTTCAGATGCTGCATTGAGTGCATAATCATCTGCAAACAGAAAATCATGCACCAACACTCCCTCCACTTTGGTCTTGGCTTATAGTCAACTTGAAAAAATTAACATCAGTGCAGTAGCTAACCTTGAGGTTGTATTCATTCTCACTGAAAACATTTGACAACATGACTTAAAACATCATGCTAAAAAAGCATGGGAGCAAACACACAGCCTCATTTCACTCCAAGGTGTGCACTGATGACTTGTTCAATTTCCTTTTCTATGACTGGTTTATTCAGGTATTCTATTTTCTCTTCTGTTAATCTGGACAATTTATATTTTTGTAAATATTTATTCACTTCACTTACATTGTCATATTTGTTGGCATATATTTGGCTAAAATTGATCACAATTGTCTTAATTTCTTCTTTATTCCTTTCATTTTTGATATTGGGAATTTGGTTTTCTTTTCTTTTTTTAAATTTAATTAACCAATGGTTTATCTATTTTATTGGCTTTTTCATAAAATCAGTTGCTAGTTTTTTTTATTGATTTAATGGTTTTCTTACCTTCAGTTTTATTAATCTCTCTTTTGATTTTCAGAATTTCTAATTTGGTGCTTAGTTGATGGAGTTTTAATTTGGTTTTTATTTAGTTTTTTTTTTTAGTTACATGCTCAATTCATTGATCTGTTCTTTCTTTATTTGATTGATGGAAGTGTTTAGGTATGTAAAACTTCCTCCAAGTACTGCTTTGGCTGCATCCTATATTTTTATGTTGTCTCATCATTGTCATTCTCTTTAATGAAATCTATTAATTATTTCTATGATTTGTTCTTTGATGTATTTATTCTTTGAGATCAGATGAATAAATTTCCAATGAATTTTAATCTATTTTTTCACTCCCTTTATTGAATGTAATTTCTATTGCATTACAGACTGAATGCATTTTATGTTTCTGCTTTTCTACATTTGGTTGTGAGGTTTTTATTGTTTAATCCATGGACAGTTTTTGTGTAAATGCTCTGTACTGCTGAGTAAAAAAAAAATAGACAGACAGATAGATAGATAGATAGATAGATTGACAGATAGATAGATTCCTTTCTATTCTCATCCAATTTTCTCTAAAGTCTAGCAATCTAACTTTTCTAAAATGTATTTCTAAAATGCCAGTTCCATCTTAACTTCTTTCTTGCTTATTTTTAGTTAGATTTATTTAGGTCTGAGAGGGGAAGTTTGAGGTCCTCCACTAGTATAGTTTTATTGTCTATTTCCTCCTGTAACTAATTTAAGTCGTCCTTTCAAAATTTAGATGCTGTACCATTTGGTTCATATATGTTTAGTATTTATATCACTTCATTGTTAGCGGCATCTTTTAGCAAGATATAGAGTAGGATGTGCTCAGGGAAGACACGCCAAACCAGGTTGAGGGTAACCAGAGTCTCAAACCTGCTGGTCAGATCTACAAATATTATATACAGACCTGTGTTCTGTTCTTGGCATTTCTCCTGGAATTGTTGGGCAGCAAACACTATGTTGACCATTCCTCATCCCTTGCTGGAGCCACACCTGCTTTCAGGTACATGACCATCTTCCAGGTGAAGGATCAGTCTACTGAGGAGGACTCTGGCAAGAATCTTGCCAGCAATGACTAAAAGGGTTAACCCCCCTGTAATTGTCACAGGACAATATATTTATTTTACCTTTACAAAGATGGACAATAGAGGCATCCTTGAAATCCTAGGGGATAACCTCCTCTTTTAATATAATGCAGAAAATTTCAGTAAACTTTTGTATGAGCAATGGACCTCCCACCTTATAAATCTCAGCTGGAATAGAACCAGCACCAGGTGCTTTGCCACACAAAAGGAGACAAATGGCATTCAGAATCTGTTCTTCAATTGGAACTTTAGCTAGGGAGGGATTGACTTCAACCTGAGGTAAACGGTCAATGACTTCAATATTGACAGATTGATGATGGTCTGTTGAGAACGCTATGGAAGTGTTCAGTCCATCTCTCTAGGATGATGTCCTTATCATTAATCAATGTGGATCCATCAGCACTGAGTGGTTGAGATGCACCATAGTCTATGGCCCATGAATGGCCTTCAGGGCATCATTAAAGTGCTTTGAATTGTTACTATTGAGATAAAACTGCATTTCATCTGCCTTCTTACTGCATTTCTCTAAGCTTCACTTGCACTTTACTTTTGATGGAATTAAATGCTGCCTTCTTAGAGATGAATGAACTATCCTGTTGGTAATCCCTCTGAATTTCTTGTTTTTCAGTTACGGGCTGCTGACTTTCCCCAACCTTTTTTTCAAACCAATCTTGATGTCTTCTCATGTTCTGACCAACATGAGCAAATGCAGTGTTATACACAGATCTCTGAAAGTTGCCTACTCATTTTCTGCTCTGTTGTTGCCAGTTGGGTGTTGGGTCAACTTTCCCTCAATGTTAGCAACAAACTCTTCCTGCTCAGAGAAGAACTCTAATCTGGGGCCACTGATCTTGTTGAATGCGAATATTTAGCTCAGAGAAGATAAGTCTATGATCAGTCTAGCACTCTGTGCCACGCACTGCCTTCATTACTCTCACATGCTGTCTATCTCTTCTCCTTACTATCACATAGTCTATTAAATGCCAATGTTTGCTGCAAGGATGCATCCACGTAGTTTTATTGTGTTTAGGTAAATGGAAGACAGTGTTGGTCATGAGATCATGAAATGTACTAGTCTTCAGTAGTAAGTGACCACTGCTGTTGCTATTTCCAATTCCATTCCTCCCAGAGAACTCCCAAATATGTCTGGTAAAGTCTGAGCCTACTCTAGCATTAAAGTCTCCCAGAATTATAAGTTTGTTCCCTTTTGGCACATTGATGATAAGGGTCTCCAGGTCTTCATAAAATTTTTCTTTGACCTCATCAGTGTTCATCATGGTGGGAGCATAGGCATTGTTGATGGTGGTGTGATATTTTTCTGCACATGGCAATTTCATTGTCATGAACCTATTGTTCATTCCTTTTGGTAGGCATATAAGCCTATTGACTAGATTAGTTTTGATTGCAAAACCTACACCAGCTTCACAGAGATCCACTTTACTGCAGCCACTCCAGAAAAAAATGTGTATCCAGCTCCAACATCAGTAAGCTGGCCTTCATTTGCCAGTCTTGTTTCACTCAGGGCTGCTTTTTGGATGTGATACCTGTTGAGTTCTCTTGCAACAAGAACTGTTTGTCTTTCAGGTCTACTGGATTTTGTTTTGTCTATAAGTATGTGCATATTCTATGCACTAATAGTGAGTGGAATTGTATTTGCAGATATTTTGTACATTTTTTTATATGTGTCTTGACCACAGAGTGCCACCTCAGCCTGTTGTGGTAATCAAGCTAGGGTTGGGTGAGCAGACAATTTTAGGGCCCCTTTTTAGCCCCTTCCTCAGACTAGGAGGTGAGCAGTGTAATCCTTAAAAGGCTTCTCAGATATCCACGTGGCTGTCAAATCCCACTGCTGCTTCCAGTGAGAAGATGACCATATGGCCTGGGCTACCTACGTGCAGGATTGTGACTACAGATCCCAGTGTATCCACACCTGCTTCTTTGTCACTTGCCTGTTGGCACAGGACTTTGAGATAAGTAAAAATGTTAAAATGGTATGGGTGATGTCTTTTGATTCATGTGTAAATTGGATTTAAGTGAGGCAGAGTTGCACGAAGTTGTCAACCTCACTCTCTCTTCTAGAGCCATCCTAGTCCAGTGGCAGGACAGAGCCAAGATGACAGATGATGGCTCAAGATGCAGTAGATGACCTTGGCATCTTCGATGTCTAACCAAGCTCTAAGTACTCCACAATGCCTGCTTCAGCATCCTTCATGGCTTTTGGAGCAAATTGTTTTCATCTGCCCATTCCACCAGGAGAAGTCTTCACATGCTTGGGGTAGATACCATTCTAATTCACCAACTTACCCTCAACCTGGTTTAGTCTATAATGGCTTACTAGAGTGTGGCTGCTGTGCTTGCGACTTAGAGCCACAGGTGAGAGTTAGGTGGATCAGGTGGACACCAAAGGTGGAAAGCAGTCCTGAAAAGAGCTCTGCATCCCTCACATCAGAGGTACTAGAGTTTTCTGAACACATCCTACAACCCTGAAGACGGACTATACCAAAATAGGATAACACACTCTAACATTTGTGACTTCCCAGATTTGTACTCATTGCTTCCAATGTGGCTGGGAGAATGGAGAAATACATGTTCCCTCCTCCCTGGATGAAGAGAGAAATGAAGAATAGAAGACTGCTGGTAAGAAAAATGTTTAACCTGGATGAGAACGAGAGAGAGAGAGAGAAAGGAAGAGAAAGGAAGAAGATGATGATGATGAAGATGATGATGATGATGATGATGATGATGATGATGATGATGATGATGGAGAGTGAAGGGTTAATCAAAATTTATTGAGTTAAAAAAATGTAAGTGTCTTTTCAGGAGCAAGATGAAGTGGTCTTAAAAGAAATGAAAGGAGAGAAACAGAGCTAAAGAAGGCAGCTGTATAAAGACAGAGTTGTTAAACAGGCAGATTTAGGGAATTTGAAGAAGTCAGAGCCTGTACAGGTGTATGTTGTTTTGGGTGGATGCAAAACTTTTGCAAGCTTGATGAGGCACAATAGAGGCAAATTGAAAATGACTGTCTCAAGGCTCCTGGGGGGGAATGCTATTTTTTATATGTCTTGATAGACAACGAACATTTATGACCCAGAAATGACATTGCCACAGGTGCTGACAGCTTTCAAGCAAGGACAGCAAGTACTCAAAATCGGAAACTTGCTTGAGCATCAACTACCTTTCTTGTGTGTATAGCAGCCGGGAAAGTAATTGGCTCTACTTACAGTAAAAGCAAGTTCAGCATTTCAGACAGCTTCTTTTTTTTTCTCCTACTCCTAACTGATGTACATTTTATCTCCACTGGGCTTGGACAGTTGAAAAAAGCAGAGGTTTGACTCAGCATCTATGTGCAGATACATTAGTGATGTGAAATGAGGAAAAAGGCCCATTTTCACACTCTTTTCTAAGCCAGAACTTGACTTATATGTTCATAGCAAATTATTTTCATATAAAGATAAATATATTTCTTGTATGTATTAACCACAATGTATTTTTAAAAATTAATAATGCTTAGAGATTTACAATTGTTATATTGGTTTTTAGGGTTTTTGATTTTAGGGGGTTTTTTGTTAATCAAGTAAGTATGCATTTTAACTACATACTGTCAGGCACTGTGCTAAGCACTGGGGATATAAAGAAAGGAATGAAATCAGGAGTTCACAACATAATGAGGGAGACAACATGTAAACAACTATGTACATAAGAGATACATATAGTGTAAATGAGAAGCAGTCTCAGAGGGAAGGCACTAGCAATAGGGAGAGCTAGAAAAAAAAATCTCTTGTAGGTGTTAAAATTAGAACTGAGCCTTAAAGGAAGCCAGGGAAGCCAGGAGGAAGAGCAATCCAGGCATAAGGGACAACCAGTGAAAAGGCAGAGTAGGAATGTTGTGAAGATAGCAAGAGAGATTTTTTTGTGTCTAAAATTTCAATTGGATGGTTCATTGCTATTGTCTTGTATGTTGTCTCCAAAAAAATCTGCTTATTTTTTTGGATGAATAAACCATACTGAAGCAACCAGAAATCTGAATTGAGACATGCCCTTATAGCAAAATCTCGAGAGGGTTTGCTTTTGGAACCCTAAGTAATACAAAGACACCTAGGACAATAATTTAATTCTGAAGGATTTGGAATTGCCAGATCCTTCAAAGTAGCCTTCTTTGCTGTATTTTCACTAATTTAGGCAAACCTACAACTTAATGCAATTGAAAGCCAACTCTCAATGTCCACCAAGGTAGGCATAATCCAAAAGAATGGTTAGGCCAAACTGCTAGTCTATGTAGCTTCTTACGCTTCACTCCACTAGAGACACACTCAGAAACTGAGATACTCAGCTATTACCATGCCTGGTTCCTTTATATCCATTATTATTCCCATTAGTAGCAGTTTGGAATATAGTTAGATGGTTAAAGGTAACTGAGAGTTGACAATGCTTACAATAAAAATTTGACTTGCAGTTCTTTTGTTATTATTCTTAAATAAAGTCTCAGTTAATTAACAAAGAACAAATAAAAAAATTCAAAGAACAAGATGATTCTATGATTCTAGTTCCTCTTAGCATTTCATTTTCCCTCCTCTAGACACACTATAACTTTTAGCATTTCTTTGTAAAATGAAGTGCAGAAAATGGAACATAATACTTGATATATTGATGCTATTTCACACAGGCAAAGTTCAGTGAGAATGTCATTTCCTTCATCTTG
Organism: Phascolarctos cinereus; assembly: GCF_003287225.1. Classification (NCBI taxonomy): domain Eukaryota; kingdom Metazoa; phylum Chordata; class Mammalia; order Diprotodontia; family Phascolarctidae; genus Phascolarctos; species Phascolarctos cinereus. Next base: position 420,499,784 of record NW_027555847.1, read on the forward strand.
GATATTTAAGCTTCTATTAATGCTGCCTAAGATTGAATTAGACTTTTTTTCACCTCTCAGTCACATAGAACTGACATGAAATGTTTTCTATTTATCCTCCCTGCTTCCCTTCAACTTCATAACTTCATGTGATTAAATTTATCCTGATGGTCTACCTGGCCAAATACTTTTTGGATCACAGAACAAGACCAAAAATAGAGACCTGTATCATCCCACTAGAAATATCCCACCAGGTGAATATTGGTTCATTAAGCATTATATTTGGTGTCAAGTAGTCTATGCAATTCTGTGTCCATCAAACTGTAATTTCACTCCCATTCCAATCAATTCACTCAATTTTGTCCATGAGGTTATAATATACTTTCCCAAATGGCTTGATAAAAATTCCAGCATATTATGACTATAGTTCCCCCTCTTCCCTTTCAAAGGGAAGTCAGATTTGTCTAATATGTCTTTTTTCATGAGGAAGACATGGTAATTTATAGTGACTACTACTTTACTTTCTAAATATTAACACAGCACTTCTTCAACAATATATTTTATAATTTGGCCATGAATTGAAGTCAACCTAAACTGCTTCTACTATGAGACATCTTCTTTCCTTTTCTGAAAATCTAGAATATATTTGCCTCTTCCTAGTCCTGTAGCACCGCTTTCATTTTCCAGAAGTTTACAAAAGTCACTGACAATAACTCAGTGCTTGTTTTTTTTTCTTCTACTACTCTGAAATATAGTTTAAGACATATTGATTTGAATTTATTTTTTTCTTTCTCAATTAATAAACTGTCATTTTATTTTATCGATGAACCTTAGAAGTTTAGAGGAGAATATATATGTGCGTATATGTATATTACTCATCCACATCTAGAGTGGCTAATGAAATAAAATTGATGAACTTTGAAACCTGAAAAATAGGTCCTTAACCTGAGTGACCAACTGGGTATTGATAAGAGAGTTCAGACCTGCTTAGCCAAGCAGGCTCTTTTCAATGTCATTTCTAAATGAGTCAAAAACTTTTCCCCTACACAATAAAAAAATGAGTTATGTGGGAGAAGAATCTCAGTCCCACCTACCCCATTCCTATGCACAAGCAGTATTTGTTTTACTTGACTTCCTTATAGTACCCATGGAGGACAGCTGCATACAATTAAAATGTGTAACAGGACTTTTATCTTGGTTTCCAGGTAGCAGAACATGACTAATGATGATTACAGGATGATACTTGACTACACTGAGGAATTTGAAATGGAAGCTTTTCTCCCCAGTGTTCTTGGCAGGACCTCAGAATTTAGGTACATGATAAATAATTATGTATACTACTGTACAAATGTATGCATCAAGAGGGAAGGAAGAAGGAAGGAAGGAAGGAAGGAAGGAAGGAAGGAAGGAAGGAAGGAAGGAAGGAAGGAAGGAAGGAAGGAAGGAAGGAAGGAAGGAATGAGGGAAGGAGGGAATGAGGGAAGGAGGGAAGGAGGGAAGGAGGGAAGGAAGGAGGGAAGGAGGGAAGGAAGGAGGGAAGGAAGGAGGGAAAGAAGGAGGGAAGGAAAGAAAAGAAGCATTTATGAAAGACTGTGCCAGCCACTGTGCTAAATACTTTACAAATATCTCATTTGATCCTCCTCCTTAGTATCAGGAATTATTCTTATCCCCTTTTACAATTGAGGACACTAAGTCAAACTAGTTAAAAAGTGCCTGAGGCCCTATTTGAATGTAAGTCTTCCTGACTCCAGGCTCAGCATGTTATCCATTGCACCAATTAGCTACCTCAATATTCTACAGTAGAAGAAAAATAGGAAATTCACTGATTTTTGACTTCTTATACTTCTTTGGTGAATTTTAATAATTTAGTTAACCACTCATTCAACAATCATTTGTGAAGTGCTTCCTTACTTCTTTGATGCTGCGTTAAGTATGAAAGGATAGATAGAAAGGCAAAAATAATCCCACACCTCAAAGAGCTTACATTCTATTGAGGTAAACAACACAAATAGAGATAAGATATTTACAGAGTAGATCAAAACTAATCTCAGAGGGAAAGATACTAGGAAAAACTCTCTGAAGAAGGTAGAATTTTATCTCAACTAAGGTGTCACTGCCCTTCCTGATTTCCTTACATTTTAGTGTTCTATCTATTCTCAAGTTATCATGTATTAACTTAGTTATATATATATATATATATATTGTATTTTCTCTTCTACATCCCCATCAATAGAATGTAAACTCCTTAAGGACAGGGATTTTTTTTTATTTTGTCTTTTTATGCATTTTACACATTATAGACACGTAGTACGTGTCTGCTTCATTGAACTGAATACACTGTGAAATTTTGCCTTTTTATTCCACATCACAAGGATCTTTTCTTCAAAGAATCCAAAGTTTTAAACATGCTGAAGTGGAAGGTAGCAACAAGGTATCAAAGCAGAAAGAATCAAAGTCAAGCAATTGGACAGTCACCCATACTTTGGTGGTAACTGAAGATATAAGGTCCACTAAGTTCTTCCAAACAGAAAATGTAGACAAATAAGCAGATAACTGAGGACTGACCAATGCAAGAATTCAATATTTAGCACTGAAGCAGAAAATGAAGAGTTAGCAAATAAGACAAAAGGATTACTCAAAGTTTTGGTAGAGAAACAAAGCAGTATACTGTAGTGGATTATAGTATACTAACAGCGTGCTACATTGGGAGCTGAAAGAAGAAACATTTATGAAGACATGAGTAGCAACATCAAATGATGTAAAAAGATGAAAGAGGGTGAGTGCTGAGAAGAGGCCATTAAATTTGGAGATTATGAAGTCATTGATCACTTTCAACAGTTTTTACTTATTTCTTTTAAAAATGATTTCTGGATCATATCTTTAACATTTTCACATATTGATTACACACTAAATGAGATATTTGTAAAGCACTTGGCACAGTATCTAGCACATAGAAGGTGCTTAATAAATGCTTACTCCCCCTGTAATCTTGTCATACTTCATACTTAAATACCTCAAAAGTTTCAAGGCTTCCACAAAAATAGTAAAAAAAAATGCTATTACCTGAAAAATTTTCTAAGTCAACAACATTATTTTTTCTAAAGTTACAGAGTTCATCATCTAATGATGATCTTTTTGGTGTTGAGACCCTTCATGCTTAGCTAGGGTGTCCCTGGAATAATGGACATGGACATAGAGTCCATCATTAGGCTTTAAGCTTTTCCAGTTTAATAAGAACTGCCAAAACTCAATAAGAACTTGAATTCTACTGCTAAAGCCATTGACCATAAAGAGTATTCCTAAATCATAATGGAGCACTGGAGCAGGACTAGAAGAGAAGCGTAATACTCAGTTAAGGAACCATATCTTTAAGTTAGCATTTATATTAAGCGGTTATCACTGTTGTAATTGGCATATCATTTTGAAATATTGGTCATTTGATTAAGATAAATGATAAACAGAGTGTGGATTTGTGAATATCTTGATGTTTCTTTGCTAGTGTACTTATTGGCTGCTGTCCAGGATTTGGCAGTAATGTGTCTTGTCTTAGAAGATTAAATTGTTGATGAGTTCCTTACTCTATATGGAAGGGTAGTGGAAAGGAAGGCTATGTGACAAGCAATTCAAACTATCTTAAAGTCACATATATTTTATACTTTCATATATATAAATATATAGACACTGTTTGGGGGATCTACTTTCTTGTCCTTTCAAGTAAATTTTGAATGTCTAAAAGCAATGGGCTTCCTTTCATCTTTTAAATAGTTAATTTAAACACATTTTATATTAAAAACACATTTGAAAAGAAAAAATTATTCTATAAACATATTTATAGTATCATATTTCTTTTGGAAAAAACAAACAAACAAAAAACTTAGAAACAAAGTGAGTGCTCATTGATTAGGAAATGTTTGAACAAATTTTGTCGTGAGAATTTAATGAGAAACTACTATAGAAAAATGATGAATGTGAGGGATTAAGTAAAACAAGGCAATGGAAAAATTCAAATGAACATAATTTACTTGTATTTGGGTCTTCTTGAAAATAATAATCAGAAAATAATCATAGCTATTTCTGTTGGTACATCTATCACCAATAGAGGTGACTGTTCTTAACATTTATGTGGAAGAAACTTTTGAAGGAAAGCCTTTCAATTTGCATTTTGCTTGACTGAACCCAAAGTAATTGGTTTGCTATACAACATAACTTGCCAATGTCTGCCTGCTTGCTTATTCCTTTCCATCAAAGATGACTTCAACACATGTTTAGATTGATCTCATAAAGATTTTGTAGAGATGAGAAAGCAGTAGTTATTGCAGTTATTGTAGTAGTATTGTAGATATAGAAAAGCTCTCAAATCCCTTTTTTTGTAGTCATAAAAGCTAGTTTTCCCAATTATTCAATAACTTCCCCTCTTTCAAATAAATTGTAAAATCAATTTTTTTTAATGTCCTTGCAATTTTGTCACCATCTAATAGGTCTCACGGTGCCTGGCACTTCGTAAAAGCTAGTTTATTGAATGATTGTCTCCTCTGGGTTTAAGTGTCTTGTTTAAGTGTGCTTCCAATCTTTAGTCAATTTAGTAGTATTTTTAGTTCCTTATATTAGGAACCAGGATTTATAGTCTCAAAGTACTACTTTTATTAGTGGTGAAAAATAATATTTTGTAATAGAAATCTTGACAGATATTTTTCTAATTTTTTCATTTCTCCCATCTTCCAATTTTATCTTTAAATGCTGTAAAAAAGATATGGTTTGATGGATTTCCCATCGAGTTTTCTATGTACTAATTTTACTATACATTTTTAAATTATTTTATGAATATATTGTATAATAAGCTTTTATTTCATCTGTAAATTTTTGCAAATCACTTTATATTCTAAGGTTGTTGCTGTCCTTAACTGCAGATATGTTGCCACTTGGAAAGGAGATGTGTTTACTAACTAAAGCAGTTTCTAGGATATTTTAGCCTCATCTTTGTAGCAATTGTTTAGAATGCTTAAACTTCTGCAGAAAACAGTGAATTTCATTTCATATCTATTTCTTTACTGATTTTTTCTGAACTGATACCTTATATTGATAGGTTAGTTTGGATATAATTCTGATAGTCTGCTGACTATATATACATACACACACACACGCACACATATATTCTAATTTGATGTTGTTCTTGATGATTACTGTCACTAGTTGATTAATTGTATGTGGACAGATGATTTGGAAATGATTACCACATTGGCGAGCAGTTATCTGGGCAGCTTTGTGGCATAGTGGATAGAACATCAGGCCCAGAGTCAGGAAGACCTGAATTCAAAGCTGAATTCAAACACTTACTAGTTGTGTGACCCTGGGCAAGTCACTTAACCCTGTTTGCCTCAGTTTCTTCATCTGTAAAATGAACTGGAGAAGGAAATGGTAAAACATTCCACCATCTTTGTCCAAAAAAATGGGGTCACAAAGACTCAGACTTGACTGAAATGACTGAACAATGAAAATCAGTTGTTTACTATCTGGAACTATAATAGATTCCATTTAAAAAATTCTTTTTAGTTGTTGATATGCTCAGCATTTTTACTTCAAATATGCAAGATTAATAGATTTGAATCTTCCTTGTAGTCAACAATCCCTGTCCTCCTTCATTATTTTATTTGATAATGAGTCAAGTTTTCCAAAATATTGCCTCTAAATGCCCTACCTGGAAGTGATGTCCTCTAGTATGAAAGTATGTGTTCCTTTGATTTGGAATGTCTTAATGAGTTGTTCACAGAACTTCACTACCTACTCATCCTTTGGAACAGATGGTGGCATATAACATGCAAGTATCTTCATTATGGTCTTTGTTTGCCTATGCTCATCATGTGAGCTATGAATCAAGATGATAAAATTTTCCAATAAGTTATATTTGTGGTTGAATTTAGAAACAATAAAAACAACTCTTACAATTATTTCACTTAGTTCCCAAAGGAAAAAACAACAACAACAACAAAAACAACTATTAGTCATTTTTCATTTTGCTTCAATGGCCTCAAATTTTCAGGTCTCACCTGTAGAAGGAATATAAATATTGATATTCTCTTCATCCAATAGTATATCAATTTGATAATTGGACAAAGATCTCTTATTTGGAACATCAATAGTTATTAATATTTTTTAGACTTTGCAAACTCAGTGTGATACTTAGAAACTATGTTCCTTTTCTGCCATACTGCCATTGTCACAGGGAAAGCCTTACAGGGCTACTCAGTACTGTTGTGTTTCTCTTTGTCTCCTAGCTTCCTATGACAAAAGATTTAACCACCTCCACATCAGCCACTTGGTGATTAGCTAGGCTGTCTTCAGCTAGGCTAGTCTTCAGAAAACAGATTATTGCTGGAATTTTACCTAATGACATAACCAGTAGCTTTAAATAATATATGAATTAGTGACAGCTACTTTTTTAAATGCTAACCTCCTAAAGAATCAGAACTGATAAGCAGAAACTGAAAGGAGCTATATCTAATTGTAGCACTAGGACTTTTGAGTGGTGTAGTTTCAGAAACTGTAGCTGACATGTTAAATGAGTAACATCAACTTTGAGTATCTAAAATATGTCATTTTCTATAGGGAACAAAGTTACCCCAAAACACTTTAGACAAACCTCTTTAATATAGTAAAATTGTTTAAATATGTCGTTTATCCATTAAGCTGTCAGACAACACTCCCACACAGGATGAAATGCTTCTTTTTTTTTTGACAGCTGGAGTTGTGTGGGAAGATCCCCATGAAGCACAGGCTAAAAATGTGCCATGAATATGTAGTGCAGAGGGCAATTTTTAGGAATATTATTGGTTATAATAAAAACAGGCAGAAAAAATAATCTTTCATAAATAGCATAATTCTTGTCTAAGTAATTACTAGAAAAGGGGACTCACTTAAGAAAGTAGTAGTTTACAGGTCTGTTAGTTCTTGCTCATGTGATCACAAATAAGTCACTTAAAGTCTTTGGCCTTTAATTTCCTGAATTGTAGAATGAGTGTGTCTGGCTAAATGATCTAAGGTCTCCCCCATCACTGAATTTATGTTCCTGTGGAATGTCAATTATTATATGTTTTGAGCAAAATGTTTCATAAGCCTCAATGCATTATGTATTACTGAATCCCTGATCTCAACAGGACAGTAATCATTTTACCAATGCAGATTGCCATCCAATCACAACTTCTCATAGTGAACAATTCCTGCCTATTTCTACAAATCTTCCATAAAAGATGTAGCTAACTCACAGAACTGTTCTTATTGTGCAATAAGGCAGCACTAGGGCTGTCCACCTGTTATTCTTTATTCTCATTACCTGATTGTTTCACTTTCTACCAATCATAGTCAATGTTGTGCTTCACAGACATTTTCTGTGCATGTCAATCTGACCCTGATGCTACTGTACAGTCTCCCCACCAGGCCTCCATCTCCTACCAGGAGTCTGTGCTGTCCTGAAAACTCAACAAATCTAGCATGGCCCCAGGTACTCAATCATGCTTCACAGACATCTTTCTCCATTACCCCACTTTTCATTTCTTTGCTCTAAGAACTATGTTCAATTCAATACAACCATTGCTTCTGTTAAGAGCTGCTTATTCTACCGAACCATTCAACACTCCTGCAGATTCACTGATTTAACATAACTTTCCCTACGCACTAATCCAATATAAGTGTTGTTTCCCCATATTAGAATGTAAGCTTCTTGAAGGCAGAAATTATGTCATGTCTATATTTATATCACCTGGCTTAGCAAGGTGGCTGGCAAATAGTAAGCACTTAATAAATGTTCTATTTTTCCCATTCATTTATTCAATCATTCATTCATGGTTCATTCATTCACACTTGACCTTAATGATTTTATAGGGGAAAAATAATAAATTTTGAGCCAAAAGGCAATGTTAAAGTTTTACTTAATTATTTAAGCTTTCTGAGCTTTATTTTATTCATTTTTTAAATGGCAGAATTGGAGTAAATGATCTTAAAGTTCCTTTCCCCCCTAAACTTATAATTTCTCTGTATTTCCTACCTCTTCTTGTACTCATATCAGTGTTGACATTATGTTGCAGCCTACTTAAATGTATCTTACACTTTCCTTGACCCTTTGGGTTATCTATAATGTTGATCTTAGCAGAGGATAGTCTTTGATTCTCATACCTATAACATCTCTGGATTACTTAATATTGATGTTAAAAAAGATAGACTCATGGAACAACGAGGAATTCAAGATTATTTAAATGCTGCACAATTTCTCAAATTCAATCTTTCTCATATTTAATTCTGGGCCCAGCTCATTGTCTATCTCATATTTTCTGTCCAACTCAGACACAAATGTACTATCTCTTTAAGCTGCCTGTCTAACTATATATCATAATGTAAATAATATGTAGTTTATCTCAAAATGCTATCTAAATTGGGTAATATTTATTCTGATCATCATTATGTAACATATAAACTCCTTTCCTTAACTTCTAGAGTACTTTGCAAACAATTTCTCATAACCCAACACCATCTTGTGTTTTAAGCCTCATAGACTCTGAAAACCAGCCAGCCTGTCCTTTATTCCTCACATATTCCTCTCCGTGGCCCACATCTGTACCTTTAAACAGGCCACTGCTCTTCCTGTCGCACTCCTTCTGTACTCTTCCCTCTCATCCTTCAGGATTCAGCTCAAGTACTGCCTTCCTTTCACATGAAGCTTTTCCTATTCTCCCCACATACTCCTCCCTCCCAAATTACCTTGTATTTAACTTTTGTATTTATTTATATTCATTCCCTTCATATGAATTCTGCACATACTTAGATACATACTTATTGTTTTCTTCATTAGAATATAAGCTCCTTCTAAGCATGGATTATTTCACACATTGTACCTGTATCCTAGACAGTTAGTGCAATACAGGTAGCATGTGTGGTCACCGTATGTCTAGGAACCTCACTCCACCAATCTGAACATGGGGATACCAACTTAAGTTCTAAGCATAGACCACTCACTCCAACCTCCTCTCACAATGGCAGGTAGAGTTTTCAGATTAGAGTTATGTGCTAAACAGTTATTCTGAAGACACAGGGATAACCCTGTTGAAGGGAATTATATTCTCCATTATTATATTATATTATGTTATGTTATGTTACGTTACGTTATATTATATTATGTTATGTTATGTTACGTTATGTTACATTATATTATATTATATTATATTATATTATATTATATTATATTATATTATATTATATTATGTTATGTTATGTTATGTTATGTTATGTTGTGTTGTGTTGTGTTGTGTTGTGTTTGTGTTGTGTTGTGTTGTGTTATGTTATGTTATGTTATGTTATGTTATATTATGTTATATTATATTATATTATATTATATATATATATTATATTATATTATATTAATTATATTATATTATATTATACTATACTATATTATATTATATTATATTATACTATACTATATTATATTATATTATTTTCACCAGTCTAGCTCTTAAGACAGACCCTTCAAATGTTTCTATTTATATAACCAGCCATTCAAAAAAAATGGCATTTTTAGATCTTAAACATAATCATTTACTTAGCCTGAAGAACAAAGAAATGAGACTATCATAAGTACTTACATAGTAAGCAAACTCATGAATAAACATCATATTACACATATAAACATGGCTCATATTCTCCCACTAATGTACTCAACATCTGTGGGAGAAAGAAGGTACACACAAGAACCTGACAGGGAAATATATGAGGGAGGAAAGTATATACAACTCAGTTGTTTCCAACTCTTTGTGACCACCATTTGGTAAAGATACTGGAATGGTTTGCCATTTCCTCCTCTAGCTCTTTTTATAGATGAAGAAACTGAGGCAAACGGGGTTAAGTGACTTGCCCAGGGATATACAGCTATTGTCTGAGGCCAGATTTGAACTCATGAAGATGAGTCTTCCTGACTTAAGACCAAGCACTCTATCCACTATACTATCTAGATGCCCTATGCAACTCTACACACATACATAACTACAGGATTTATCATTGTTTTATTCAGTAATATCTGCTCTTTCCAATCTACATCTGCAGCCTTGCCTGTTTTCAGTTCCACTGAACAAGATGACCCCACTGCCCCCACTCCAAGATAAACTCATAACTTCTAATCAACAAAATGCTGGTAACTCAATCTCCTGGGCTCTCTCATTGAAGGGCTGGAGTGTAAAGCACCCAACTCCTCCCAAAACCTTACCTTACTGAAGGCAGAAAAAGTACTTTCAGCTCAGTCCACTCTGCATCTGCTGCCCTGCCTTGTTTCTACTTTACTGAACAAGGTGCCCCGTGCCACCTCCCCCTCCTTAGCCCACCACCTTTCCTGCCTCCTGTTGTGTGCCCCCCCCCAGTCACACTGTAACCTCCTTGAGGGCAGGGACTATCTTTTTCCCCTCAATTATATCTCTAGTTCACATAGTAGTCACCTAATAAATAGGTATTGAATTGAATTCACACTACATTTCTCTGCTAACTGCTTAATCTGTTCATCTTCATTATTCTCTAACTAAACAAATCCTCTTCTATACCAAAATATAGTATTTACAAACTCAACTTACTAAGAGGGCATTTTAAAAGCATTGTATCTTAATATTAATATAAATTTCTTTTAAGTAACAGCACTGCTCAGTTTATCAAGGAGGCTATCTCTGGGTTAGGAAGACCATCCCTGTCTTGTCTTTGCTTGCCAGATGTTACATCGTCCATGCAAAATGTATCTCAGAGCAAAAAGCTCAGGTTGATTCTCTGGACTAGGTAAGCTAGACTAGCCAGTTACTCTTTATTTTATTTTATTTTATTTTATTTTATTTTAAATTAACAAATGGCTCCAACAAACCACTTCCCCCTGCTGTTTTTACTTCTCCTGTCATGCCAATCTTCAATCACAGGCTCTTTGCCTATCTTCTATACTTCTGATGTCTGCAGTGGTTTAAATCAATGCTTCCTGTGAGCTACCTTCAGGATTGTGCTGGTAAATGTTTGAGGGTTGGCTTTCTGGGAAAACAAACAAACAAAGCATGTACACACAATACATATTTAAGATTAGTCTGCATTATTAAGATTTTCTCCTTTACTTTCTTAAGTATAGACAATCAACCAAGCAAGCCCTGCTCTGTAGCATTTGCTGATTTTGGACATATAAATGCTCACATTGAAAATATAACAATTGGCTCTCATGATTATGACCTGAGTTCAGCATAACACTCTATCTTATTTCAACTTAAAATTTGCAGATTTCCCCTATGAAACTGATACTCCTTTTTGAATCATACCTTAGTCTCCATCCTCATTCTGTTATTTTCATCCTCTTTAGTTATAAAAGAGCCGCATGGACCAAAACAGTTTGCAACTCTTCAGTCCTCAAATTGGTTCAATGTTTGACTTTCTTTGAACTGTTTCTTTATACTCACATTTTTATAGTTTTCAATAAATTAAATTTCTTCTTCTGATCTTTATAAACCAGACAATTTTTCATATATACACAAGGTACCATCCTACATTGTTCACAAGATGATCTGATTCTTTATATTTATACCAATTTCATTTTCTTTCTCAAAATGTTCAAATTTCATATGGAAGCTGTTTCCTCCTACACTTACTTTTAGAGCTTTTTTTAAATTAAACTAAAGTGTTTTTTCCTATTTTTTTATAATATATAAATGGTATTCTATAACAGTGGCACTATTGGATATCATTTAACACATGATTTGAATACTGTTTTCCTTTATACAAAAAGGAACTCTTTTCAGCACTACTCTTTTCAGCACTAAAGTGTTCTATATGAAAAGGGTTTTTAAAAGAAAATCTCTCTATAAGGCTTACCAAAATATAACAAATAAAAGCTCTGTAACGAAACTTTGTTAACTAACTAGTTGATCATCAAGACATTAAGTCCATAGCATGAATATTTAGGTTTACAAAGGAGAAGACATTAGTGATCGCTTAAAAAATAAAAAGATTAACTATCTGCTTTATAAAAATAATGAGTTCAGCTTCCTTTTACAAGTAATGAGCTTCTCTTATTATATTCAATATGTGATTTTGTTTCAAATAATTTAGTTGCTATAAAATGTTACCAGAATTTGCTATTGTTTAAAGTTAGACGTGATCATGAGACATTTGAGTTCTTGTAACGAGTGGAGTTAAATATTTCTACATGGCATCTCTCGCATTAAATATAATCATTTTTATTCTATTCATTTACAGTGTCACATAGGGGAAAGAACTCTGTCAGGAGACCAGGGTTTACATTCAGCTCTTCTTTCACTCTCTTTGACCTTCAGTTTCTTTATTTTTTTAAATGACAGGGTTAGATTAAATGATCACCGAAGTTCTCCTTCAGTTTACAAAGTTATTTAATTATATAAACAGTCGTTGGTTTCAGATTCAGACTTGGCATAATTAGTTGGTTTAGTCCTATTTTAATGCCTTTAAATGATTGAAATGTTATGGACTTTGAAAATCATAAACTATCTCTCTGTCTCTGTCTATATCATCCTCTTTGGTCCATCAAATGCCTGGTAGCACAAACAGTGTAAAAATTAACAAGTTTTAGAACCATACCACCCACAACCAACTCCACAATTGATATAAATTTTGTATCAGGAAACTTAACTCACAGAAATATAAGTCTTTGAAACAGGGTGACCCCAAGTTTCTGAGAAACACATACTTTCATAATAAATACATCAAGACAAGATTGAAGATACAAGCTAAAAATGTCAAAGCCATCAGAACATGAACAGAGAACAAATACAAGAGTCCCCAAGACCAAGCTACTCAGGGCCAAGATCCCTGAGTTCAGGGCCAGATACATTGGCCGGATGACTGTCATCAAACAAGTAGGCCCCAAAGTTAATACTAAATGCTGAAGCCTTAAAGTCAATAAGCTTGAATCTAAAGTTTGCAGAACCCCTGACTTTAAGGTTACCAAGCCTAATACCCTGTAGTTTCCCAAGCCTACTGAACCAAAGGATATTAAGATCAATTATCCTAATGTAACCAATCTGGTCCCAAGGCCATCAAATCTGATATCAAATTCTCTAAGGCTACCATATCTCATATCAACATCACCAAATCTTTTCCCCAGGCCTTTGAGTCCAATCCCAAAGCCACCAAATCCAAAACTAAATTCACCACATCAGATCATAAGGTCACCAAAATCTGATCCTAAAGTGATCAAGTCTGAAATCAAGATTACCCATGTCTAACTCTAAACTGAAGCCCAATGATTCCAAGACTGCTTAGCCTTTTGTTCCAAAGCCTGTTAAGCCCACTGACCCAAAGACAGTAAAAACCAAAGATAATAGGCCTATGGATAATAGTTCCAGTTCTTCAAAAGTGATACTCCTAGGCAGAAGGACTTATTTAAACCATAAACCACATTTTTTTTTCTCAGCCAGGACATGATTATTTACTGTTTTGGTACATATAAAGGAAATGATGAATCACAAGAAAAATAAAATAAACAAGAAAATGTTAAATATTAGTCTTAAAGCATAGTTTAAAATTCAGCATGGTATTCATATGTGTATGTGCATGCATGTATGTAATGTATATTTTAAATAGAAATTGTGGGCCAAACTTTTGTGATCAGCTCAATCTCTTTTTTTTTTCTGTTACTATAGAAACCTCTTCCATGGCATGTTATGCTAACTTCAATTTTGTGATGCCTTTTATTAGGCTAAAAGACCATTCAAAAATTTGACATTTGATACAGAAATTCTACATAATTATTTGAAAGGTGATTTTTAAATTCCATAGCTATTACAAATGGATATTCAAAATTCTGGGCATATGCATACCTTTGTATGTATGTATTAATGCAGAGGAAACATCACATTTTTGTTTTTGTCTGTTTTTTTTTATTTGATAGCACACCAAATAGAAGAGATCAGTGTTGTTGTTTTCTTAGCCTTTAGAGGATATTTTTCCGTTGTCAAAAATCTATCCCTATTGTTTCTTGTAACATTATTGTCAATAAGCTACTACTTTGCACATATGAATTGCTCAATAGATGTGTGTTGAATTGAACAGTATTGACTCATGGGTTTCAAACTGAAGGACTCTGGAGATTTTCTATTAAAATCACACTGATCACCAATATGTGTAATTTGTGTTTCGTCTGCGAACAATCCAAAACACTTCATAACTGTTATCTGTAATATACTTCTACTAGTGTATAAACCCCCAAAGCTTAGATTATGGTGTTAAGTAATTGACTCTGGTCTCATTCTCTCAAGACTAAGCCCAAATATATGAAAAAAATATTAGCAGTACATTGGATGACTTTTTGCCTTTTAAATGAATATCTGTCAAGGTCTATCTAGGTCAAGATAATATTTTGTAGGAGAATTGCTTAGGAAAATACTTTGGGAATAAAAACAAGCTACACAATGCATGATTAAAGCCTACCTGGCCAGCGTATCAGGGATTATATAACAATGAAGCAAATCCTCAACTGAGGACACATCAGGCCACCTTCTGGGATTCATAGGTCTTTGCATATTATGAAAATCATCTTACAAGGATCACAAACAGAATATGAGAAACGAAGATGCACTGTTATTAAGATCTTAAAAAGACAATGGGTTATCTGATTGGGCAGAAAATTGGGATGCGATTGCAGAAAATAATGTAAGACTATTGTGATGGGGATGCTGGTAGCAAGGTCAAGAGATGACAGCTGCTCAAAGAATGTGCCCTGTGTCTCAGACTGTGTGTCTGTGTGTCTCAGGCTGTGTCTTCTTCTACAGAGATAGAAAAGCTTCTATTCATTTTTAAATCACCATGACCTGCCTTATAACTCCATGGGAAAAGAAGGAACAGGAAAAAGAAGAAAAAAACAGGATGGTAGGAAAAGGAAGATCAAGGGAAAGAGAGCTGTAAGAAAAGGAGGGCAAAGCTCAGAACTGAGGGAAAGGAAGAAGGGAGTGAATGGGAAGGGATAAGAGAGGAGAAAGAAGAGGAAAGAGTATGGCAAGAAGATAGAGAATTTGCATTACTTCTGTGTCACTGAAATCTTCAAATGCATTTGGGAAGAAAACTATGACTAATTTCTCATTTTATTTTTGAGGAAAGTAGCTGAAAAATCGAATACACATTTTTTGTGTTTTTTTTTAATTCTTCATGAAAACATACCATAATAAATTGAAATTCAGAATGAAAACAAAGGAAAGGCCAGTAACTTGAACTCCACGAAGTAATCACGGTGTCCTGATGGTTCAAAGTAGTTATTATGGCAGAGTTTCATTGTAATAAACGAATTTCAATGGACTTTATGTCTGACCAACTGTATACACAAGGCAGATTAGGCAAACTCATGTGGACTAGGTTATGAGACTTAGGATAGGCAACTGCCAACTCTCATCCAATCCTCCCAAAATACATGGGTTTCCTCTTTCACAGTCCTTTCTAGTGCTCCAAATTTGCCTGGCATCATCTCTTTCCCCAGCTGCTCCAAAACAGAAACATTTCCTTCTCCTCTTCTAGGGTCATGAATGTAGGTAGAGATGAGCTGTCTTAGACTATAATAAACTCCTTGAAGGCAAAAACTATTCTTGAGTAATTCTTTTTGTATAGAGAGAAAAACAAAACACACCAAGACAAAAAAAAAAAAATTTACCTGTTCCTCTTGCTATTTCCACATCTTGACTCTATATATGAAATTTCTTGAGTGCCTCGTGGGCTTTAAAACACTACTTTGAAAAATAAATAATAATAATAATAATAATTTAAAAATTCTCTTCCCTCCACCCATTTCCCTTTCCTGACTTCTGTGTGCACATTTGTCTGTCTGATGTTTTTTCTTCTCAGTGGTGGGGAACCTTGCCGTATTTCTGCAATCATGCTTCAGTATATTCTTAGAAAATTCCTTCTGCCTGTCCTATTTGCAATCACCCCCTGTCAGCCTACCATGTTGGGGTGGTGTTGGTACTCTATTGCAATTTATCCTCTATAAACTTTCCAATCTAGCTGAGTAGAGTTAAGCCAGACAAAAATTTCAATGTTGGGGGACTTTGTTGTTGGTGACTCTGTCTTTCCATTTGATGAATGAGGGGGAAATACTATGTGATTGAGGGCCAATAATAAGAATAAATCAGCTTGATGCAATTTGCAAAGATGTTTTTTTTAAATATGAGTTTCTGCTCCCAGCTTTTCTGTCATTATTCAAGGAATGTTCACTGTGAAATAAGTGAATTAAGTGACACTGTGAACTACATATTCCATATCGTAAAATATCTTAATTTTTTAACAAACAAAAAACTTATTCAAGACATATAGGGAACTCTAATCTTATTTCTGGATGTTGGGATTTTTTTCCTGATTCCTTACAATTCTGGATAAGTAACCTGCACTGCCAAAGCCCAGGGGAATTGTTCTTTCCTCTCAAGTCTCTAGAATATGTAGAGACAGGGATAATGAAGAGGATCTATGCATGGGGCAGTTTCTATGCATACAGCTTTCAATTCAGTACTTTGGGTCAATTATCTGTATACTTTGCTTTTGCTATCCATGTTCCTCTCCTCCTCATCCCTTTCCATAGTATCAGCTTCTTTCAAGACTCAACTCAGGTGCCATCAGGCAACCTTTCCTGATCATCTTAGTGGTTAGTGTCCTCTCCTTTCTCCTTAAATCTTCATAAACGGACTTATTTTTCTGTGTATTGTATTGCCTTATCAGAATGAAGAATACATGCTTCTGTAAACAAATGTAAGCTCCTGGAGAGCAGGGACAGTTTCATTTGGGGTTTTATATCCCCACCATCTAACACAGTACCTGGCATATAATAGTGATTTAATGAATGCTTGGTAATTGATTGATTAAATGCTAAGACCTCAATTGCAAAACATTTTTGTGCTTTTTTTTAATATGTATGACCTTGCATATAGTAAGCAGATTTTTATAGGATCAGATTAAATTGAATTGTAAGTTATTATTGTCTGCTACTATGATAGCTAAGTCTCTCCCTTCTCCAATTCATCTCCATAGAGTTGTCAAAATGATGTTCCTAAAGCTCAAGTCTGTTTTCCCCTGCTCAATAAATCCCTCAGTCTCCTTTTGACCTGAGGGATCAAATATAAATTTCTTCAGCAGTCTGACTGAAACTTACCTTTTTTATTATACAGGACCATTTATTACACAAGACCAAAAACCTTCCCCACCATTTCTAAGCTATAGTTTAAAACTTAAAACTGTACCAAGACTTTTGAAACACCAAATTTTGTATATAGTTATATGTATCTACCTATGAATAACTGGTCTATTTATCTACAGATACTATATATATGCATATATATAGATACTATAGACTATATATGCATATATATGTTTATATATTGACAGATATATACAGATTCATATATACAATTATATATGCATATGCATATATTATGCATATGTATATATGTATGTATAGGAGCAGCTGGCACAGTGGATAGAGGGTCAGGCCTGAAGTCAAGAAGATTCATCTCCCCACATTAAAATCTTGCCTCAGATATTTACTAGCTTTGTGACACTGGGCAAAGTCACTTAACCCTGTTTGCCTCAGTTCCTCATTTGTGAAATGAGCTGAGAAAGGGAATGGCAAACCACTCCAGTATCTTTGCCAAGAAAACCTCAAATGAGTTCATGAAGAGTCATAAATGGGGACAGCTAGGTGGCACAGTGGATACAGCACCGGCCATGAAGTCAGGAGGACCTGAGTTCAAATCTGGCCTCAGACCAAACACTTAACACTTACTAGTTGTGTGACCCCGGGCATGTCACTTAACTCCAATTGCCTAAAAAATAAATAAATAAACAAACAAATCAATCAATAAATAAAAGAGTCATAAATGACTTGAATAACAACTGTCATATTATATGTGTATTTCCTATGATTGAATGAAATTATTTGAGGGTACAATAGACTTATTCACTTTTTATTTGTATCTATAGCATGCATCACATAACAGATGATTCATAAGTGCTTGCTTAAGGGTAGACTAAAAGTATGAGGAGAAAATACAGATAATCAATTAGAAATATGGTGTCAGAAGTTACTTTTTAGGTTATCTACTACAATTCCTACCAAAGTCAAGAACTCCATCTCTCATGTTCCCTATGCATTAGCCACTGAATGTTTTCAAATCCAGTAACAGGGCACAGTTCTAGACAGCTCTAATTGTTAGTAAGTTTCCCCTTATATTAAGCAGAAATTGTTTCCTATTGGTCCTATTTCTTCCCTCAAGAGCTGAGCAGAACAAATCTGATTCCTCTCCCACATGACATAATAACGACTTTCATATTTGAATACAAAGATTATGCTGCACTGAGCCTTCTTTTTGCAGGTCCCAAATCCCCAATTCTTCCAAATGATGCTTCTATAAAATGAATTTAAATGCCATCATTATCCTAATCATCTACTCTCTATATATTGTAGCTTGTAAATGTTTCTTCCAAAATTTGACATCTGCACCCAGTCCCTTGGTCTGGACATATTTCCGTTAATATTCTAAGTTAATAAGAATTTTGGACTGCTTGATCACATTGTACACTCATTATGAGCTTTCAGTACATTTGGTATTTTTCATATGAAATGTTTTCCATGATTCCATATTTGTACAACTGATTTTTTAAACCCGAAGAAGGATTTACATTTATTCCAATTATTTTTAATGTTCTTAGCTTCAGTCCATTCTTCCAAATCTCTCAAAAATTTCAGGATCTGAATTCTATCTTGTGTTATTTTATCTATCCCTTCTGAGTTGTGGTTTCCACAAATTCAGCAAACATATTGCCTATGCCTTCATCCAGTGTTTCTCTCCAAATTAGTAATCTGAAGATTAAAACAATAGTCTCAATGAATCTATTTTATCTCAACTTTGCTCCATAATTTGGATCCGTAATGGATCTATTTTATTTCAACTATTTTATTTATTTCAACTATTTTATTTCAACTGACTATTTTTCAAAATTCTAAGATAAATTGATGTTCTTTTAAGAAAGGTCATAATTTATTTTTCATTTCTACTTTTACCAAATCCACATAAATCATCAGACAAAATCATTCTTGTATCAGATGATAGTGGTAATAATTAAAGATGTTTTCTCAAAGGCAATTCAAGGAAATATGGACTCAGGAAGTAGCTCCATATAGGTGACTTTAGTTGATGTTATAGTGCCATTTAGCACTGTTCTGAATGGTGGTAAAAGAGAGAAACAGGGAGGAAAATTGGAGACCTGCATAGCCAAGAAAACTCTGATATTGAAGGTATGTTCAGGGGGGAAAAATAAAGTAAAACTAGTTAATTGCCATGACAGTAGGGGGAGAGGGCATCAGAATTGATATGCATGATTCAAGGCCAAAAAATATAAAGAAACATAAGTCACTAAGAGCAAGAAAATCAATAGGCATTAGCAATCAAAGCAAGGCAGGGAGATCTAATGACCAAGCGAAGCTAAAAGTCATAACAGAAGCAAGAGTCTTCCGTAATAACACACAAAAATTGAGTCAATTTTTGCATCATCCAGGGAGCTTCTTAAATATTAATAGTAAATATTCCCTCCTGCCTTAGTTATTTATGCAAGTATAAAGAGGTGAGCCACAAGAAGTAGCTGGCAAGTGGGTCAATCACACTTTCATGTGAAGGCAGAGACAAGATGAGATTCTTACAACTACAAAATTATTCATTTTACTCCTTATTAAAATGGATTATGGAAGATGTATTGGCAGCTATATTAGTTATATTTGTTACTTTCACTTGACTATATTTATTTTCTTCATTTTGTCTTTGGAAGAACAAGGGCATGGAAACACGAAGATTTTCATTTGAAACCTGATTCTGATCAATAACATTCTTCTAATACTCAGTATGAAAGAAATCAAAAGGTCTCCTTTTAATGTGCTGATAAATCATACTGGGTACCAAAGTGTATTTTGTGGAAAAATAAAATTAATTATGTAATTGTTTTATTCCAGGCTTCTCTGTTGTGTGCACTCCTAGTCAAACATTTTGCTTCCTTCTAGTCAACATTGTTTAAGAAGAAAATCGTTCTTTCTTTATAAGTGACTGGCTTTAGATGACTGAGCTGTTTGTCTTAAATAGATTAAATATTGGTATACTTAAACACAGCGCTTAAACTGATAATGATTTTAAAACAGAGTCTACCAAGGACATAAGGTCCTCTGTGACATAGCCACCTAGGTTCTTTTGAACCTCATCCAGGACATATTGTATCACAGAAAGTCCACCTAGGAGCTGGTTAGTTCTGCCATGACTGTAGACTGCCCTGAGTAGATGGTTGGGCATAAACAAAGGAATCTGGGGCCTTTTGCAAATGTCTACTTATATGCTGACTCCAAGCCCTTTTGAATATATTGAAGTGGATTCATTGAATAAGCTAAAGAAAGGTTATTATAATTCCTCTGATATTTATTGGTTCTATCTATCTAGAGACCGAGATATATAAGTAGAGAAAAAGAAAAAGAAAGACAGAGACAGACAGAGACAGAGAAAGACAGAGAGAGAGACACAGAAAAAGACAGAGACCATGTGCCTAGTTATTTAAATGTCTCCTTTGAAAGCAGAAAACATTCTTCCTTTCTTTGTATCTTCAATATTTAGCTCAGTGTAAGTAATAGCAACCATTTTATAATATAGTAATAAGTAGAAAACACATAGTAAGCATTTTATAATGCTTGTTGATTAACTAGCTATTTCATAGCATTTTCTTTAATTCGTCCTGCTTCTAGAATAGCCTGAAAAATTCCATAGCTTTCTGTTTACAAGTGAATACATGTGATGATCTCTCCAGTTGGTTCTACTAGCATTGTATGTTCCTGGTTAGTCAATTGATACCTCACTCTTGAAATTAACTCATTTGTATGGATGTTTTTATGACTCCCACATCTCTAACATCCTACTTTTAGATCTTCAGTTCCCTCTATCATTAAACGAGCTGCATTTTTATATTGCAATGTTTCTGCAATATTATTATTAATGTGGGAACTATTTCCATTGATGCATGCTAAAATTTAGCCATCCCTTCATAGTTTTTGATTCTTTGCCATGTTTTTCCAGAAATCCTTCATTGAATATACTCCCCATTCTCACTAACGGCCTTTCTCTGGGTCCTTTCATAGTGCTAGCCAAAATGAAGTTGTCCATATATTGTCCTTAATTCTAACTATAAAACTGACCCATCTTTTTTTTTTCATTACTGTCCTTGATGCTGTCTTTTATACTAATTCAACTGCATACAATTATACTGATAATATGATACAATCTACAGACATCTACCTTCAGCATTCCCATTTTTACTTGGAGTCACCTGAAATTGATTCTTCCAAGATTACACTACTCTCTCTTTTGCATTTATTTAACATCATACACACACACACACACACACACACACACACACACATATACAGTAATGATATTTTTAAAATGTGTTTGATGTCAGTGATACTATTAAGTGATAATAAAAATGATAATATATTGGTTCTGATTCTTACATCATCACTAGTGCGAAAATATGTTTAATATGAATGTATTTGTATAGCTTTTATCAGATTGTGCACTGTCTTGGGGAGAGAGTTAGGGAAAAAGGGGGAGAAAAATTTAAAACTCAAAAGCTTATGGAAGTGATTGTTGATAAATCAAAATAAATTAATTTTAAAATTTTTTAAAAAATTTAAAAAAATAAAATAAAAGTGATAATTAAAAATAGTGTAAATTTTTCTATACCTAACCTAGACCTTTCTTTTCCTATTGAATTCTTGGCCTGTGGCTGATCTACTTTGAGAACACGGATGTCAATAAGAAGGAGTCACAGTTTTCAAGGACTCCATGCAAATATCACAACAACTTCAAAAAGTAGCTTCTAGGCAATCTCACCATATTTAAGCAATTTCCCTCCTATTTGGGCCTTGTAAAAGACATTTTCCATGGAATCAGTGAAAGCATGTGTCTTCCTTTCTAATGTCTAATTGATACTTATTATCAGAAGATTCTTGAACAAAATTTATCTTCTATAACATCAAACATATGCATTGGAGAAATCTTCTTGGATGATCACATTTAAAGCTTCACTTTTGCTCTACTAAGGGCAAATGTTAGTAATCAACAAAAAAAAAAGTAAATACCAGGGGAACTCCTTCCATCTGTTAGTAAACTGTGCAACTATGAGGGTAAAGTCTGCTATAGAGAATTAACTGGATGTAAAAGTCTATCTCTTTTTTTCTCATATTTTCATAAAAGATACCCAACATTTAGACATTCTTATAAAGATTTTGTAATGACAAGAAAGTAAGAATATAGGCAAGTGGATTCTGATATCTTTTTGGTTGCCTTTTTTGGGAAAAAATACTATGTGTAATCTCATTGTTTTTTTAAAAATATTTTCTTTGAGGCATCCTGATACTGATAGTTGAGCTCTGATTACTTTGAAAATTGTGTCACTTACAACACAGACTTAATTTTGAGTTTAACCTTTGTTCTAACTAGTTAATGATCTGACTGATCACATATTTAGTTCAGCTAGTGTAGAAATCAAATGTGACTTTGAAAGACAGTTGAAGAAATGGTGGGAGAGGCATGGAAGAAATTCAAGGGATTTCATTCAAACAAATGCCCTTCTGGTATGTATAGTATTTCCTGTCTGCTTCTGATTTGGGAAGTCTGGGGTCTGAGCAAATGGCTTCATATCATATGCCAACATCAGGTAAATCATTCTCATATTGAAGAACCTGCCTTGTAAGTGGCAGAGTCACTGCCACTGTGTCCCTTGTGGGCACAGACATCCATAGGGAGTTACACCAACCCAAATGGCAACCATTAGTTCCTTCAAGCATGGTGGCAACAACTTTAAATCTAATTCTAATATTTACCCTGAGTAATATTGTCTATATTTTAATAAATATTTCATATTTCCACTTCCATTTCCTCTCTTTTCTCCTCTATGCCCACCTAAATGTGCATTTTTCCTGCAATCTTCTTTTCAATAAAATTCACCATTCATTCTTACTTCCCAGGCTCTAGCATGCCCCTTCCCACTGCAGTATATATCTTAATCCATTACTACCTATTTTGGATGTTTGGCACTACAAGAAATGGGATAGAAGCTGCTTTGCTTACACATGAAAACCCTATGACTCTACTTATCTGACAACCATCCACTGGTACCAGCAGTTTGGACTATGTTTGCAAATCAAAAAGAGATCATTCTACATACCACATAATTTGGCATTTGTTACCTTGCTATATAACAAAGTTTGTTTATACACTAGGGATATTACCCTTCTTGCCCCAATTCCTTCAAACAAGATTATATAAGTCAGAACTTGCTTGTATGAAATGTTTTGATAAAATTCCCATATTCCAGAGATGATTTAGGGGAAACTTAGTTGCTCTGCAAACTGTAGGTTCAAGAAAGGAGGTTTCCAAAGACATTTCTCTATGCTAAACTAATACTCCTGAGAAATTAAAGGGAAAAAAAAATTCTTAATTGAACTTAAGGCTGTGACTCTCTCTTCATACACTATGAGGAAATCACCTGTTAAAACTTCCTACAATAGGCAAAAAGGAAACTGGTGATTTTGATGTAACATATTCTTTTAAAGCATGGTATTAAAATATGTTCCCTACTGGAAAATCAAATCTTGACAACTGAATTGCACACCAAGATCCAAAGAATATTTCAAATGTCAGAACGAAAATAGCCAAATTTACCATTTCAGAGAGGCATCATAGAGCTTATTTGTGTTTCAAAACATACACATCATTCTCTCATGAGATTATTCTTTTTTACCCAACAGGGATAAGATTAAAGCACATGAACTGAATTCAATAAGCTGTTTGTTATCTTCAAAACACACTTATTTTTTACTTTAGGATTAATCCTTTTAGGATAATGAAGGTTTATGTTTTAAGGTGGCTCCTGGTTATTTCAGAAATGACTAATGTCTATGGATTAGAAGGCTCTAAAGGAAGAAAGGTCAGTAAAACACTACTTATGTTACTTGCCTTTTATTCTATCACACAGCAGCAAGGAAAGTTTGGAAGGGGTGCTTGTAATTATAATGAACTACACTTTGCAGATCTAACTCCTTCTCTACAGCATATGGCACTTAAATTCTCATTCACTGCAGAGTAAGGAAAGTGTTTCACAATGGATTATAATGGGGAATAAATAGGTACCTCAGGTTCCCTGAGTGTAGAAGACCTTAGTGAGTGTATTATGGATAAGAGAAAAAGCAGTAATTTAATCACATGAGACAGATTATATTGTTTGTTCCCCCTGATTCAAACGGTAGGATTTTCCAAAAATCCCTACTGATAATATATATAGCTGGAAAAATCAACAAAGAAACAGCCATGAATTATGAGAATTTACTTATTTATGATGAAAAACACAGGAGTATTAAACAAAATATATTGTATCATTAGAATCAATGTGGAATAAACAGGTGCAAGAAAAATATTGATTCATGAAATTAAATTATGGAGCATGGAAAGAGCATGGCAGGGGATGGGGAGAATTGAACTCCAGCTGCAGTCATATTACTATTACATTCTGACTCTTTGGTAAAATAGTGTAATTTATTTGAACCCGAGTTTCCTTCTTTGTAAAATGTATATACTACTTGACCATCAATCTCATGTGGTTAGTTTTGGTTATTGTTAAGATAACATGTGAAAGTAGATACGAAAATACTTTGAAGAGTTAAAAATATTCTCCAAATACACTATATTATTAACACAAACATCAAGAGCCACTCAATTTTCAATCTAATAGGAAATTATAGTATTTAGATATAATACCACCTTTTGGGCTATACACTCACACTGCAGCATTGGGTCCCTAGAGCATGTCTGACCAATGCAAGGGGTAATCCTGAAGGGCTGGGTTCCTAGTACTGTTCACAAACCCCTACTACATGCCTCTTATTGGCAATTACGCAGGCAGAATATATGTGTATGTGTGTTTGTGTGTGTACCTATATATATATATATATATATGTGTGTATGTGTGTATACATACATATGTGTGTGTGTGTGTTTCTTAAACAAAACTGATTATTAAGGTCTCACAAATTTAACTTCATATATTGTGTTATTTGTGGATTGGTTACCCACTCATGAGCCCTATCTTAATTATTACTTCCTACCAATTGACCATATCTTATGATTCCATAATTGACCATATCTTATGGTTCTAAGGGCCCTTATATGAACCATAGTAGACCTAGATCATCTGGAAGTGGTATATACTTTGACATATCAAAGTATTTTGACACTGTAGGAAGTCATCAATGTAGGCACTCCCTTCTAATGATATAGACCATATCCCATCCATACCTGCAGGCCCTGTGTGATTCTTTCTATGGACTCCTAAAAATCCTCCAATATGCTGGAAACTGCTCTTGACATTGTAAGGATTCTAGTAGGACAAATGGCAGTGTAAGAGGATATCCAATGCAAGCAAAAATTTAAAAGTCCTTTCCCTAAAAGACTTTATATTTCATCGAGAGAAATGGCATGTACAAAGATCAACAATCCACTAAAAACTTGGGGTCAGGAGGGAAACAGAAAAGACTCTTCTTAGAAGTTGACATGAGCTCTATTTATGGACACAAAAGATTCTAAGAGCAACAGCAACAAAAATAATATGCCCTATTTGGTTGATCTAAATTACCAAGGTAACGGTGTTTCTTTTGATTCAATTGTCCAGATAATTACTTAGATTCTTTCCTTTGTTTTGTATTAATAGATACAGCCATACGACCAAAGGAGCAAATTAGTTTCAGAGACAACCCTCTCACTTGTAACTAGATGATGTTCCTAATTATATAGCAATAATGTTAACATTATGAAATACAATTCTAAATTTTATACACTACTTGTCAAATTGTCAGAGATGATTTTGACTTAAATACAAGAGCAATCTTGATTGGTTGGTCTATGAACAAATTAATCTTTGTCAGACATATGGACCATCCATAAATTCATCCATAAAATGATTAGAAATAAATCTGCCAAAGTAAATTGCTTCTTATAAAATACTTCCCTTTCCCAAGTTGACTCCCACATGAATACTTGCTGAAACCTTTTAAAATCTAAATCCAGATATTTGATAAGCATCTTTGATCTTTTATTTCTAAAGAATGATAATTTGTGTTACTGCAAGCAGGGTTATTAAAGTTACGTGGCACATAGGATAATTGTGGCAGAATTTTTTGTGATACCAATGGAGAGAAGAGTCATTCATTAATATATATCAATAAAAAAATCAGCACTACTCACTCCTACTATATGTCCTGGGACGAATCACCTAACATGAGTCTCATTTTTTTTTTTCAGTAAGAAAAAGGAAAGGGTTGTGTTGGGTGACCTGTGAGGGTCCAAGTAGAAATCCATGCTGCTATAATGAAGTCTGTTGGATGGAGCACTGAAGCAGGAGTAATAAGACCTCCATCTGAGTCCTGGCTATGACACTTGCTCACCTTGTCCAAGTGACTTCAACTTTCTGAGCCTTATTTTCCTCAGTTGCAAAGTGAGTATACTGTACTTGATTATTTCTGTGGTCTCTACCAGTTCTAGCTTGTGATTCTGAGTGTGCAGTTTCTAAATAACCAAATTTCCATTTCTCATCCTAGTTCCTTATAGGGTTATTGTGAATCCCAAATAATAAACCCTGGCATTCACATAGTGGTATTTTAGCTATAAGGAAGGGAAGTTGTCAATTACTACTAAGAGGCCTTAACAGGGAATTGCATGCTTTGTCATTCTGAAACTTATGTGAAAGAATTTGTTAACTAGAGTCATACAAATAAATGTAAGCTATAGTAAGGGGCTGCTGGGTGGCATAGTGGATTGAACATTGGACACTGAGTTAGGAAAACCTGAAGTCAAATATGATCTCAGATATGTACTAGCTGTGTGACCCTAAATAAATCACTTAATCACTGTCTGCCTCAGTTTCCTATATGTAAAATAGTAATTATTATATACCACCTACTTTCCAGGATAGTTGTGAGGATGAATTGAGGTCATATTTGTAAAGCACTTTGTAAACCTTAAAGCACTATATAAATGCCAGCTATTATTAGGAAGTTAAAAAAAAAGTCTGACATATAAAAAGTTTGAAGGACATAGTTTCTGGGTAATTGATCATTTTATTAATTATGTTAGCAATAAATAAAAAAAGGGGTCAGTGGCACTTTAGAATGCCAAAGACCACTCATGGAACCCACTCAATGCTCATATGACCTTAGAAGAATGGGTGTTCCTGAGGGTTGCATTCAACTCTGATTGGTTAATAATTAATGAGAAGAATGAATATTATGAAGAGAGGTGGACCTGTTCTGATGAGGGTCTGAGGAACATGACTCTAATCACTCAGTCTTAGACAAAGAGACTTATCTCTTATCCATACTACCCCTTCCTAGGGCAATCTAGACTGCTCTGCTCAGACCTGGTGAAGTGGAACACAATGAACCAGAATTCCCCTAAAAGCAAATTCTTTGTAAGGTTCTCTAGTTGTGTGGAGTCGCCCACTCAGGATCATAAGGCAGGTATTCCAGTGACTGGGTAATCTCATCCACCAGAAATGTCCTTCAGAGACTGAACAACCTTAAGGTTTCTTTAAAAATCCTGATCCTAATTCAATAATTGGATAATTTCTCTCAAAAGGAAGGAATGACTTCCAAATAACTACTATACTATTGTAGATCTTCAGGGGTTAAAAGGGCCATATTAGTAGTATATTTAACTGTACCTGCACATATCCCCTTCCCACCCCAACAAAATATTAAAAACAACAGCAATTTTATCATTCAAGAATAGAATTATGTCAGTAGCTTCCTGAATTCTATAGTTTCTATAGCTTTCAAATAAAGAAAAAATTACAACCAGCAATAAAGATTTGTTTAAAAAGATCGTTGTACTTTTGCCTCTTATGAAAGATATCAATAGAGTAGGGTTATATAAAGATTTTTTTATATCTATCCTTCATAATGTATATATAGCAGACAGAACTATAACTGGCAATTTTTTCTTCTAGGGTATGTATGCAGCACCAAAATAAAACTGGGCCAAATGACAAGATATGTGCCTCAAAGAAGTTGTCACAAGGTGGCAGTTGTGGCCATCCCAGGAAGGAAGAAAATTATCTAGAAGTTTACTATTTTAACCAATCACTCCTGCTTAGTACATGATGACTACTGTTGTTTTAAAGTGGATGAAGGATAGTAGGTACAGTCAGTGACTTCTAAATTCCTTTCCCTGTGGCAAAATCCCCTTGGCCTGACCTCATAATTTTTAGGGCCAGATCTCAGTTTCTCCTCATTTTGTAAACATACAGAGTCTCAGCGATTATATGGTATACAGAAGATACTCACAGTCAATTTTGATGATAATGATGCAGACTTTTAAAAAGTGCTACACCCAAAAGCTCTATAATGTCTTTTTTTAAAATTATTCTATTTTAATTTGTGTAATATAACAAGCATTTCCATAATGCAGTATAATAAAAATAAGATGATTGCACATGAAACTGCAAATCTATTATGTGGTGCTTGCTATTCCTTTTAAATATATATTATGTAAATTTATTTTTTTTCCTTTTTTTCTCACCCCCACCCTGAGATGGCTACCATTAAACACAAATAGGTGTGTGTGTGTGTATTTCTATACATATTTCTATTTATCAGTTCCTTCTCTGGATGCAGATAGCATCTTTCTTCAAATGTCCTTTACAGTTAATTTTGGTATTTATGATAGTCAAAATTACTTATTTGCTCAAAATCTTTCTTAAAACAATATTACTGCTACTGTATACAATGTTCTTTTGGTTCTGCTTGTTTCACTCTTTATTTTTTCATGCAAGTCT
The DNA here is from genome assembly GCF_003287225.1 of Phascolarctos cinereus. Lineage (NCBI taxonomy): Eukaryota > Metazoa > Chordata > Mammalia > Diprotodontia > Phascolarctidae > Phascolarctos > Phascolarctos cinereus. The sequence continues at coordinate 420,528,683 of NW_027555847.1, forward strand.
TTCCATGTTTTTCTATAATGTCTTACATCAAGTTAACACTACATTTGTGTTACCTTTCTATTGTTCATTGAATTCTGATTTAGACAGTAAATTCCTTAAAATCACTGATCACTAGATTCATCTTGGAATGAAATTATTTTTTAATAATCACATTTTTCAGAGTTTAATTTATATGTGATATTATGATATAATTCTATATCAGAATTTCGGAAAACATTGCCCAAATTCTGGTAAGCTCAAGTGGATTTTGACTGCTGGAATGATGGCATTTTTTGTTGTTGCTGTTTGTTTTATGTTTTCCACTCTTGCCTGATTCTGCTAGGGAATCTACCATTTGGAGTCTAATGCTTTTGTTTGCTTGTTCCTGGTCCAAGCAGCCAGCAGCTCAGTGTTCCATTAAATCAATTGCTTCCTGCAGGGCTGGAATTGACCTAACAAATATGTACTCAGTAAGGAACTTAAACACCTGGAGAATCTGCTCAATAAAAGCCTGATATTAACAAAGCTACTAAGGGGCTGCTGGTTCTATTGATAGAGATAAGATATTTAAAGTCACAATGCATATTTTAAGTCACAAAAGAGGGAAAAAAACTGTTTAGCAAAAGTAAGGAAAAAAATCAACTGAGTCTGACAACCTATGGAATAATCTGGAGTAGTAGTAATAGTAGTAGCAGCAGCAGCAGCAACAATACTAGTAGTAGTAGTAATGATACTACTACTACTACTACTACTACTACTACTACTACTATACTACTACTACTTCTACTACTAGATCCACTGTGAGATCTTGATATGCTTTTGACACTGTGTAGAACAAAAGCCATTCTGACTAAGCAGGACCTCTATATGTATATGGGGTCTTGCTGGTGCGAGATTTTGCTGAGATCTTTTCAAGTCTGCTCATCCACTTTTTGCTCCAAGAATTTATAGGACTTACCACAGGACACCCCAGTAAACTGTCTCAGTGGATGGAATAAACCAGGTTGAAAGTAAATGACAGATCTCAAACCCGTCAGTGAGTTAGAAGTACGTCTAGTCCAAGAATGTGAAGACTTCCTCCAGTGGAATGGATGATAAAGAACAAATTGTTCCAACCATTATAGAGGCTGGAGGGCTTAGAGCTTGATCAGATACTGAAGATGCCATAGTCATCCACTGTATCCCATGATGTCATTGGTCTTCTTTAAAAAGGAATGATGAACAACAGGTGTCATTTGCTCTCCCTCAGGGATGTGGCTTTATCTTCAGTGAATGCCCTCAATCTTGTTTGTCAGGGGATGCCTCTGTGACTTCTTTTTCCTCTTTCTTTTCCCTCCTTCCTGCCTTTTCTTTTTCTTCCTTTCCTCTCTTCTCATTTCTTCTCCTCCTTCTCCTTCTCCCTCTCTCTCTCTCTCTCTCTCTCTCTCTCTCTCTCTCTCTCTCTCTCTCTCTCTCTCTCTCTCTCTCTCTTCAAACTTGAAAGATGGAATATTGAAATAAGAGCAAAATACCTGAAGCATCACCTCACATACCAGATACAATGTCCACTGAACATCTCTGCTGTGAGAAACCTATGCTCACATTTAAAAACAAAATAAGAACAAATAGGTGGCACCATGGGTATAATGCAGTGTCTGGAGTCAAGAAGACTCAGCTTTCTGAGTTCAAATTGGTCTCAAACACTTACTATATGTGTGACCTTGGGCAAGTTATTTAATCCTGTTTGCCTCGGTTTCAACTATAAAATTAGCTGAAAAAGGAAATGGAAAACCACTCCAGTATCTTTACCCAGAAAACATCCAAAAGGGATCAGGAAGTGTCAGCCATGACTTAATAACAACAAAATAATGAAATTTACTTGTTCAATTCAAAACTACTTCTAGTTTCAGGAATTAGAAGAGAATTTCTTTTTCTTTCCCTGTATACCTTACCTACCATGAAATTCTTCTCAGCTGCATTTGGGTGCAGGAAATGAATACAAAATAGTACTACATAAGCAAACTAAAATTGTATCCTAATAATAGCTTTTTAGAAATTAGCTTGATGGAAATGAGTGAATAAATGAATGAATGTCAAAGAATTTATTTAACACTATGTGCAAACCTTGTACAAAGTAAAGAAATAAAACAAACAGAAAACCAAGAAACTCTCAGGTAATATTATAATATACAGGGCAACTACCTATCTGTTTCATCTCCTTCCCCAGTCTCCAGTTTCTCCAGAATTCTAATGCCATTATCTCCCACAAGGTACCTCCTCTTTCTGCACCCTGGACCCCATCACTTTACTCAGGAAAAGAAGGGCCTGAATTTTCAGTTACAATCCCCCAACCCTGCAGAGCTTCAAGTAGCTAAGCACTGATGAACTCTAGTTGCAATACGAATATTTAGAGAGTTTTAAGGTTTACAAAATACTTTACATATATTGTCTTGGTTGATTCTCACAAAACCCAGTGATGTTTGTTGTTGTTCATTCATTGTTAAGTCTTGTCTGATTCTTTGTGAATCAGAATCTTAATGAATCAGGAACCTCAGATGGGGTTTTCTTGGCAAAGATACTAGAGTAGTTTGCCAACTCATTTTCCAACTCATTTTACAGACTGAGGAACTGAGGCAAAGAGGACTTGCCCAGGATCACACAGCTAGTAAGCGTCTGAGGCCAGATTTAAATTCACAAAGAGAGTTTCTTAACTCCAGGCCGAACACTCTATCCACTGTGCCACCTAGCTACCCTATTAATATTATTATTATTATTATTATTATTATTATTATTCTCAGTTTACATAGGAGAAAACTAAAGCTGATTACTTACATGATCAGCCCAATATCTGAGGAACAATTCAATTCTCCTTCCTAACTTCTACCTACTATGTTCCAGGAACAGTTCATAGACACAATAGGACTGTGACTACTATTCTAGCCCAACCCATTGACTTTAAAAATAAGGAAAATGAGGCCTGGAGAGGTAGTGATATGAATTAAAAGTATACACAAAGTAAAATTCTGAGCACACAAGAACCAAAGTTTTTTGAATCTCAGTTTAGTACTTTGTCCACTTTATAGGATCATCAGCTAACATATTATGTTTCTGTAGAATAACTAGAAATTAACTTTACTTATAGCAAGAGTGATTTGAACTTGATAATTAAAGATATACACCTTTCCCTAGCTATTAAAGTGATCTGTAGGTCCCATTATATCATACTAAGTATTTCTAGGAAGTAGAGAAACGCTCATGACAGGAAAACTTTTCTTCAGGAAGTTTCCAACAAAATAAACATGCCACCACTACTGTATAGGTAGATATGCCTCCTGATTCACCACTCAGTGAATGAAGCATATTTGGGGAATGGATGGAGCCACCCACTTAATAATTCCATTTTTCCTGACACCTGGTAACTTTCACTATATATCTATATATATATCTATATCTATATCTATATATATGTATATCTATATCTATATATATATGTATATACATATATATAGATATAGATATACATATATAGATAGATAGGTAGATATATGTATCTAAAAACATCCTATTTCCATTCAGATTTAATTCATTTAGTTTTCTCTACATTCTGTAGTATTGGCCTCAGTACATGCATGGCTGGATCCATTCCTACAAGCAGTCATTTTTTAGTAGTTTGAAAAGTCCCTTGTTTGTGGATTGTTTGACCTGACTTCTCATAAACACAATATTGCTGTAAGATAAAAATGACTCTTTTTATTACTTCTTTAATCATTGAGGTTATACCATATGCTATATAAAGAGTGATCATGAAAAAAAAAAACCAGGACTAATCATGTAAATGGGATACTGTTCTTGGCATGGACTCGACTTCATGAATCTTTAGAGGTTATTGCATCTCATAATATACCAGCTCCAGTAGATTTAACTCCCAGCCAAACCTATATTTTCTTGACCTTGAACACTTATTAACATTTTATGATTCTGGAACTGTACTTACACCATAATGACCATATTATTTTATGATCTATTATTACAATACATTATTTTATAAGAGGATATGTTAAGTAGCTCTGACTTTAAAAAAAAAGCTTTTGAGTGAAATGAGAACAAGTCTTATAGGGTGAGATAAATGGAAAGCATACTACTTCATAAAAGATAGTATTTCCTGATGCTACCTAAAAACAAAAAAAAAATACAATACAAAGGGCATCACAGCACAGAGGAAAGCCCACTGGCTCTGAAATTGGAGGCCCTGAAATCAAATGCTATCTCTGAAACTTCCTACCTGTGTGATACTGGGAAAGATATTACCTTCTAGTGTTTCACTTCCCTCATGTATTTATAACACTGGTTATAGTGAGCAACAGTTGGTCAACAGATATTAGTCAACATCCTTTTTTATTACCTTCCCTCTTTTTCTCTGCAGCTTTAATCAGCCACATCCAGTTATAATAATAGTGTTCTTGTTTTGCTAAGGTGTAATATAATGGCTGCTCAGAGGCACCTGGTCCCCTCTTCTGCGGATTTACATAGTTTATATTAAATAAAATTCAGAACAATCAATAGCTCAAAGACTCCATTTAGGAAAATTCCTCACATTTTCATGGAGGTCTGATAGTCTGTCCTTTTTAAAGTAATGTTTATCTCCAGCTAACCCCTGGCTACTTTAAGGTTGAGGTAAAAATTCAGGTTACCAGAAATGTTAAGGTAAAGAAACAAAAAGTTATTCAAAGTCTGTTTATGGACAAGCAACAGGAAGAGAAATTGGGGGAAGAGTAGTCTTTTTCTTGGAATTTCCTTCAGTCCAGGAAGAGCTGGACAAAGTCATAGCTTTATCCTGAGTCTTCTACTCCAAGATATTTGTAGCAGTGAACATCTCCTTTCTCAATTTCTTCCTTTTCTGCTACAACTCAGTGTTGCTTTTTTTTTTCTTTTACCCATTGTCCCGTGTGATTGACTCTGTCTGGCTCAACCTTGAATTCCCCTTTCTCCTCAGTCTCTCTTGAAGACACTATGCATCTCTTTAAGGACTCAGTGCCACCTTCCACCTCAAATCAGTCTAAGAGGACTAAGAAAGGCTATGTATTCCTTTCAGCTACAAATTCTAGGAGGCCAGTCAGTAATAAAATCCCTGTTACATATAAAATGATTGGGTTAGATTAGATGATTCCTGAATTCCCTTTCTAATCTAAATATATGATCAAATGAATCCTGGACTCAGAAGTAGGAAGAAAGGTCTGTAATTTCTCTATAGCTATGACAATTTTGCCTAACCAAACCCAGTCAACTCAAAAACAGCATTTTCCTGAAGGAGTTACTGGGCAAACAAAAGTGGGTGATTTCAGTACATTCTATCACTACTGAGTGGAAACAAGCAAAGACTTTAAAGTAACATCCTACTAATAAATGATTATTAATGATACCTTTGCAAATCTCATCCCTAGCAGTTACTGAGGAAATAATCAATTGTTTAGTCTATATACTGCTACACAATTCCACAGTCCTTAATCACACATTGCTGTTTATTTCGTGGTTTGATTATAGTAATTATTTGTAATAATTTGTGGAATTTTCCATGCCACATGAGGAAACTCATTACCATCTTATAAGCAACCCTAAATATTTAATTCTAGTAATCCCCTAGAAATAGATGTAAATCTTTAAAGGTTGATATGGTACTTGTCAGTTTGCTTTCAGTAAAGAATGAACAGAAGTATATATAGTAGTTATCTCTCAAGAAAATAGAGTAATAAAGTCATTAATCATGTTTGTAGCAAATGGAAATGCAGTCTCTAAAAATATCTGAAGATTTCCATCTAAATGAGCATAAAGATGAAAAAGATAGAGGTTTATAAAATATCCCATAGACTTTTTACTATTATGGTCATTAGTGTTCCAAGCTTAATGCATGCTTTATTGCCTAGAAATTCATTTCATTTGCATTTTAACTGGATTTTATTCAAGTTAATCCTTTCCCTTCTCTCACTAAGAAACTATTCAGCTAGTACAGCAAAATACTGAAAGAACAGGAAGAAACTATAGTAAACTACCCCCCTAATCTAAGACTTAAATTCATCTTAACATACTAAATAAAACAGATGTCCACACTGAGGTCCCTAAGTTACACCAATCTGGCAGAGATAATTGCCTTTTCTACTATATGATGAACTCTATTAGTTGACAGACAATTTTGTTAATTTATTTTATTGATTTAAAATTTATTCTCAAGGGTTGATTCCATGAAAAGCAACATTTCTTTCCCTACCACCTCCCATCTCCCAGGAATGAAGAGGATATAGCAATTACACATTAAGATGTATGCAATTAATCGTCACAATCAACTCCAATATGTAATGCAATGCCCTCATTAAACTGTGTTATGTAAAATAAAAACATCAAGCAATGTTATATTTCCCTTGTGTCAGCATCCAGTTCATTTCAGTTTGGGGGAGGTGTAATTGAAAAGGGAGTACTTATTTTCAATGCTCTGTAAATTTTCACTACAAAAGCTCTGCTCACAGAAAAACATCAATGAATCCAAGATGGCTCAAAGATGCCAAATAACTGGTATTAACATCTACCTCTTTAAGTAGCATGCCTAAACATTAACATCCCAGGGGGAGCAAGCAGGGCCAGCTTGCTTTCATTTTGTCCAATACTGAAGACAAACAACTGACAATGGGCATTCAAAAAGTAGACTAAAATGTAGCCTTGAGATAAAGAAAAACAGCAGCTTCACTACTTTTTAAGAAGACTGTGTACATTAAAAAAGCTATCACTCCCTGAGGTGATTTCAGATTTTGATTAAAAGCTATTATTCCATTTGTTTTTGAAAACCACCCATACATGTTTATATTTTAGATAAAAATGTAATCTTATTAAATCCTCATTTCTCAGAGATTTAGAATCACAGATTTAGAGTTTGAGGAGACATCTGATGCCATCTAGTCCAAACCAAATCATTACACAGATGAAGAAATGGAGGTCCGGATTAGATAAATAACTTTCCAAAGGTCACTCAGGTGGTGAGCATCAGAGGCAAAATTTGAATGCAAGACCTCTGACTTCAGAGTCAACACTCTCCACCATACCTTAATGCTTTCATTATAAAATTTTCAGCTATCTACCAAACTGCTTTTTAGAATGACCAGCCTACGAAGTATGAGTTAGTAACAACCTATGAATATCTACTTTCTCATCTTTTTTTTTCTTTTTTTAATCTTTATGAGAATGAACTAAGCATGAATTGAGAGTATATTTAGGATTATAGATTCAGAAAACTAGGAAAGACCTTCCAGGACATCTAATCTACCTTCTTGATTTTCCTAGATGAGGAAACTGAGACTCAAAGAAATTAAGTTACTTTCCTAACATCATACAATTATTAAGTGGTGGAGCTGAGATTTGAACCCACATCATCTGACAATTTCTACTAGGATATTCTGCCTCCATTACTGTAATTAATTGAGGCGTCCAATATTTCAGCAATGTGAATATTCCATCTACTAATAAAACTTTTAAGCCTTTTATATCTCTTTCACTTTGTAATTCTAGTTCATATACTTCCATTGATCCTCCCTAGATCTTTTTGCAGGGGTACATTGGGGTTATGGGCAGTTCAGGTCAAACTCTGAAATTCTGTATTTTTATTATTTTATGGCTGAACCAATATTCCAGAGGCCTCTCTCTGATTATTCCAGAAAGAAGCCCAAATTTCATGAATTTGAATGCAGCATTTATTATTCATTTAGTCATCCCTCACTCTTTCGACAAGGAGTGGTGCACCACTTTTAGTCAGATTTGTATGTGATAATGCTTTTTATGCCACTTCTTCTGTAAAAGACATTGTTGACAATATGCTGTGCCACTTAAAACTCATTGTCTTTTGGATCACCTGGACTTTCAATTGTTTTGAGAGGAGGTTGTTTTGTGACTTTGCAACCACACAGACATAATGAGACAATGATGACTTTTTGTATTAGGCATCAGCTTGGAATAACTGAACATGCCATAAAATTTCTCAATAGAGACCCAGTTAGATCTCCTCCTCCAAGGCAAATCTGAGCCAAACTCATTGCAAATTTTCAATGCCTATTCAGGGTATACATATTGATGAACCAATGCAATAGATTGCCCTACCAACTGTATGTCATAATCTAGGGAACACACATTCCTTGCACAGTCTATACAGAATTCTAAGATAATATATTCTGAACAATCATGAATCTCATTGAGAAATCCTTACAGTATTGATGGGCTTGTAAAGTCAATCAGATATCATCTGCAAACAAAGGCATCTGAAGAAACCCAACATATACAAGGAATCCCTCTACTATTTGCACTTTCATAGTATATCCACCATGATCCTTAGAAATACCTTAAGTTTAATCATTACAAGCATCATCTTGGCATCTCTTTGTATCCATAGCACTGAGCATATACCTTTAAATAGCTTTGTGTATGTGTCTCTGTGTGTTTGTGTGTGTATGCACACACATACACACAGGTATATATTTACATACATACACATATATGTGTATGTGTGTGGATAGATGTCACACGGTTTGAGAATCACCCTCATGACTATGATTCCTTCTGCAAAGATTTTTTTTTTCACAATCAACAAATAATAAGCACAGTGGAATCTAATATTTACAGAATCTTTCAATCATTCAGTTTTTCATTAATTCTAGAAGCTTTTTTGCTTATCCCTCATAATCTATCCTAATTACACTCACATCCATGAGGGCCAGCATTCTTTTCAAAATAAAGTTTGGCTCTGCCTTGGCAAATTGTTTGGTTGAGAAAGGCCATTGTCTTCTTCACTTGTACATCAGATGGAATAGGTTAGGTCAATTTTTAAATATTTGGCCTTCCTGACAGTGTTGGTGCCTGTTCAAGGTATACATACTGATGAACCAAGTCAATGGGCTGCCCAACCAACTGCATGGGTGTTCTCCTTAGTTAAGTGACTGTGAAGCTATCATCTACTCTAGAAAGCACCTGTGAAAGACTATTCCCTTTTCATCTTTCATCAGTGATAACCTGGACACATGAGTAGGCTAATATCATTAAAATTTTTCTAGACTTGAAACAGCAGAAATGTGATCTCTGTCTCTCTGCCTCTCTCTCTCTGTCTCTCTGTCTCTCTGTCTCTCTCTCTCTCTTTCTCTCTCTCTCTCTCTCTCTCTCTTCTCTCTCTCTCTCTCTCTCTCTCATATTCAGCAATAACACCATCTATGATCTTTTCCATTGTCTTGGAATCATGCCCTCCTTCGTAATCAAGTAAACAGACAAAACATCAACCTACTACGATTTACGAAACGTTTGAATGTGAAAAGACCAGCACTGAGTAAGTTCATGGCTTAAGTAATGAAGCATAAAACTACATTAATAAATTGATAAATCATTTAAAATGTAAGCAACCACAAAGTGAAACAAAGGATATGATTGTAGAGGGCCGGCTCTGGGGAGTTGGAGGGCTTAGGCCAGCCTGGGTCTTACCTGTAGTTTGTATCAAGCCCGACAGCTGTGAAACTCAGGATGTTGGCTCACCACCCCCCCGTTCTGTCTCTTGAGAACAGGATGCAGGAAGGGAGAAAACGGATGGGGTACAGGACAGGACGCAGGTAAGAAAGTAACAGACACGGTACAAGGAAGTAAGGAAATCACTCAATTAGGTTTGTGCTTTTTATGTAAAATAGTGTTACTATTGCTTGATCAAGTACTATATAAGCCTCAGCCCTCAGTTCAATAAACAAAGTTTGCTCTTCATATCTTCCACCTGGCCAGTGATTCTTTCTCTCTTCACACTCTGCTGGCATGAGACCATGACCATGGACTCAGGTGTTTGCGGCATGGGATCATAAAATAAACAAAATAAGAAAGAGTAATCAATGAGAAAAAAATATTTCTGTAACATTGAAAATGGGTAATCCCAGTTTTACTTCTATTGGGTAGGATATTTGGAGACTAGAGGTTTATATCCAATTGTACTTTTTGGCTAACTCAACAACAAAAAAAATTTTACTTTCTGTCAAACTCTACTGATGAAAAAATCAGATCTATGAATCACACACATTTGTAAGTTAAGTATACAGAACATAATTGAATATTTGACAATTAGAGATTAAAATCATGACTCAGAACATAAATTTGTACAGTTTGATTTATTGAGATTTAGATAGAAGGTATGGGAAATTATGCTCAATTTGCAGTGACCTTAGGATTTTTCATCTAATTATCTGATGATAGTTGTTTTCCAGTCAGTTGCTGCTTTCTCTGGTAAGTACACTGTAGGTATTTTTTTTTAAATCTGATTAAAGGACTTCCGCTTTTGGGAACCAAGATGGCTGAGTAAAATGGTAGTCACTCTCACTCTCCCCTATAAACCTCTGAAAACCCAGAAAATATCACCCCAGAAAAAAACCCTGGAACAGCTGACCTAGAAGAAAGACAGGGAGCGGCAGTACAGCAGCCCAGCAAATGGGTCTCCCAGTGCCTCAGCAAAAATAAGGGAGGCAGAACTACAAAGGGCCCCAAGTGGATAAGTACCCTGTGAAATTCATCTAAAAGGAGGTGAAGAAAGCAACCTAAAGTGTTTCTAAAGCCCCGGCCTTGCTGGTTCCAGCCCAACACCAGGTGAGCTGTCAGAACCCTACAGCTTCCAATTATCAACCAGGAAGAGATCCTGAAGCCCAGGTGGTAGAGCAGGGAAACACCAACACCTGGACCTCCGAGTGCTCCAGTGAGGGCAGGGGAACTGGTGGAGGCCAGCTCAGGAAACCACCAGGTGGGTCAGCACTCTACCTCAAAGGAATCTCCCAGTCCATTAGTAGAAACAAGGCAGGCAGCACTGCAAGGGTCCCCAGGCAGATAAACACACTGCACCACTCATCTAAAAGAAGCCGAAGAAAGCTAAAGGAAAGGAAAAGCAGGCAACCTAGAATTGCCCGAAAGTTCCATTCTTGCTGATTCCAGCCCAACACAAGGTAAGCTGCCAGAAACCTACAGCCTCCAATTGCCAACAAGAGGCCAGCACACAAAGCCAGTGACCAAGACCTAGGCTCCCAACACAAGAAGCTTGGGTCAGCCTCTGTTCCCCAGCAGGACAGCCCAATCTCTTTAAAGGCCAGGGAATAAAGAAACACTATGAGTAAAAAGAAACATAGCATAGATTCATATTATGAGAAGGGTGAAGATGAAGACAGAAATTCTGAAGAGGACAACATTGTCAACAAACCCACATCTGCAACAAAAAGGGAATATGAACTGGTCTGAAGCCCAAAAAGCCTTCTTAGAAGAGCTCAAGAAGGATTTTAAAGTCAAATGAGAGAGGTAGAAGAGTCCTTCAAAAATACAATTGGCCAATTGGAAAAAAATACACTGAAGAAAACAAGTCCCTAAAAAACACAATTGGCCAATTGAAGAAGGAAGTACAAAAACTAACAGAAGAAAACAATCTGTTAAAAACTAGAATTGGACAAATGGAAACTAATGACTCTATGAGAGAGCAAGAATCAGTCAAACAGAAACAAAAAAATGAAAAAATAGATGAAAATATAAAATACCTCATGTAAAACAACGACCTGGAAAAGATTCAGGAGAGACAATTTAAAAATTATTGGACTACCTGAAAATCATGATGAAAAAAAGAGCCTGGACAGTATCTTTCAGGAAATCATAAAGGAAAACTGCCCGAAGTCCTAGAACCAGAAGGAAAATAACCATAGAAAGAATCCACCGCTCACCACCTGAAAGAGATCCCAAATTGAAACGCCAAGGAATATAATAGCAAAATTCCAAAATTACCAGATGAAAGAGAAGGTGCTGCAAGCAGCCAGAAAGAAACAATTTAAATATCATGGAACCACAGTCAGGATTACACAGGACCTTGCAGCTTCTACATTAAAAGACCACAGGGCATGGAACATGATATTCCTAAGGCAAAGGAGCTTGGAATGCAGCCAAGGATCAATACCCAAAAAATGAGCATCATTTTTCAAGGGAGGAGATGGATATTCAATGAAATAGGAGACTTCCAAACTTTCCTGATAAAAAGACCAGAGCTCAACAAAAAATTTGATCTTCAAGTACAGACTCAAGAAGACATAAAAAGGTAAATGGGACAGAAAGATACAATATGTTGTTAATAAGGGGGCTGTTTAATCCCTACAAGGGAATATGACACTTGCAACCTTGAGAACTGTATTGTTATTATACCATGTTAAAGGAGTATACATAAAGAGGGTGGATATTAGTTGACTTTGATGTAATGATAAAAAAAAACTAATCAAGTGGGTTAAATGGATCCAAATAAGTGGATTAATCTGATCTTAGAAAATGTACTGAGAAAGGAGGAGGCAGACAAGGGTAAATTACATTACAGGAAAAGACACAAAATCCTATTACAGCAGAGGGAAAGAAGGGAGGGGGGTGAGCATTGTTTGAACCTTACTCTCATCAGATTTGGCTCAAGAAGGGAATAACATAATCAGTTAGGTATAGAAATCTAACTTGCCCTATAGGCAGTAGGAGGGAAAAGGGGAAAGAAAAGGGAGGGGGAGAAGGGAGGGAAGAAGCAGTAAGGTAAAGGGGAAGAAAAGGAAAGGGATAATAAAAGGGGGAGGGACTGAAGGAGGCTGGTCAAAAGCAAAACACTAGTGAAGGGGGAAAGGAGAAAAAAAGCATAAATGGGGGGAAAGGATGGAGAAAAAGACACAGATAGTAATCATAACTGTGAATGTGAATGGGATGAACTCTCTAAAATGGAAAGGATTGCAAAATGGATTAAAAACCATAATCCTACAATATGTTGTTTACAGGAAACACATTTGAAAAAGAGTGACACATACAGGGTAAAGGTAAAAGGCTGGAGCAGAATATATTATGCTTCAGCTGAAGTAAAAAAAGCAGGGGTAGCAATCCTGATCTCAGACAAAGCAAAAGCAAAAATAGATCTAATCAAAAGAGATAAGGAAGGAAACTACATCCTGCTAAAAGGCACCATAGACAATGAAGTAATATCATTACTAAACATATGCACCAAATGGTATAGCATCCAAATTCTTAGAGGAGAAGTTCAGGGAGTTACAGGAAGAAAAAGACAGCAAAACTATACTAGTGGGGGACCTGAACCTCCTCTCTGCACTAGATAAATCTAACCACAAAATAAACAAGAAAAAGTTAAGGAGGTGAATAGAACATTAGAAAAGTTAGGTATGATAGACCTCTGGAGAAAACTGAATGGGGATAGAAAGGAATATACTTTTTTCTCAGCAGTACATGGCACATACACAAAAATTGACCATGTACTAGGGCATAAAAACCTCACAATCCAATGCAGAAAGGCAGAAATATTAAATGCATCCTTTTCAGATCATGATGCAATAAAAATTATATGTAATAAAGGGCCATGGAAAGATAGACTAAAAAATAATTGGAAACTAAATAATCTAATCCTAAAAAATGATTGGGTCAAACAACAAATCATAGAAACAATCAATAATTTCATTCAAGAGAATGACAATAATGAGACAACATACCAAAACTTATGGGATGCAGTGAAAGCAGTTCTTAGGGGAAGTTTTATATCTCTAAATGCTTACATAAATAAAATAGAAAAAGAGGAGATTAATGAATTGGGCATACAACTAAAAAAAACTAGAAAAAGAACAAATTAAAAATCCTCAACTAAACACCAAATTAGAAATATTGAAAACCAAAGGAAAAATTAATAAAATTGAAATTAAGAAAACTATTGAACTAAAATTAAGAGCTGGTTTTATGAAAAAAGCAAAAAATAGATAAACCTTTGGTTAATTTAATTTAAAAAAAAGAAAGAAGAAAACCAAATTACTAGTATCAAGAATGAAAAGGGTGAAGCTACCACCAAGGAAGAGGAAATTAAAATAATTAGGAATTATTTTGCCCAACTATATGCCAACAAATTTGACAATCTTAGTGAAATGGATACATATTTACAAAAATATAAATTGCCCAGATTAACAGAAGAGGAAGTAAAATACTTAAATAACCCCATCTCAGAAAAAGAAATTGAACAAGCCATTGATGAACTCCCTAGGAAAAAATCTCCAGGGCCAGATGGATTTACATGCGAATTCTATCAAACATTTAAAGAACAATTAATTCCAATACTATATAGACTATTTGGGAAAATAGGTGAAGAAGGAGTCTTACCAAATTCTTTTTATGATACAAATATGGTGTTGATACCTAAATCAGGAAGAGTCAAAATAGAGAAAGAAAATTATAGACCAATTTCTCTAATGAATATAGATGCAAAAATTTTAAACAAAATACTAGCAAATAGATTCAGCAACTTATCACAAGAATAATACACTATGACCAGGTAGGATTTATACCAGGAATGCAGGGTTGGTTCAATATTAGGAAAACTATCAGCATATTGAGCATATCAACACAAAACCAACAGAAACCACATGATCATCTCAATAGATGCAGAAAAAGCTTTTGATAAAATACAACACCCATTCCTATTAAAAACACTAGAAAGCATAGGTATAAATGGAGTCTTCCTTAAAATAATAAATAGCATTATCTAAAACCTTCAGCAAGCATTATATGTAATGGGGACAGGCTAGAAGCATTTCCAATAAGATCGGGGTGAAACAAGGATGTCCATTATCACACTGTTATTCAATATTGTACTGGAAACGTTAGCTTTAGCAATAAGAGAAGAAAAAGAAATTGAAGGCATTAGAATAGGCAAAGAAGAAACAAAGCTATCACTCTTTGCAGATGACATGATGATATACTTAGAGAATCCTAGAGAATCAAGTAAAAAACTACTTGAAATAATAAACAACTTTAGCAAAGTTGCAGGCTATAAAATAAACCCACATAAATCATCAGCATTTCTATATATTACCAACAAAGCCCAACAGCAAGAGATAGAAAGAGAAATCCCATTTAAACTTACTGTAGACATTATAAAATATTTAGGAGTCTACCTCCCAAACAAACCCAGGAACTCTATGAACACAATTACAAAACACTTTTCACACAAATAAAATCAGATCTAAATAATTGGAAAAACATCAGTTGCTCATGGGTAGGCCAGCTAATATAATAAAAATGACAATCCTACCTAAGCTAATTTACTTATTCAGTGCCATACCAATCAAACTACCAAAAAATTATTTTATAGAGTTAGAAAAAATAATAACAAGATTCATTTGGAAAACAAAAGGTCCAGAATATCAAAGGAACTAATGAAAAGAAATGCAGGGGAAGGTGGCCTAGCAATTCCAGATCTTAAATTGTATTATAAAGCAGCAATCATCAAAACTGCTTGGTACTGGCTAAGAAATAGGGAGTGGATCAGTGGAATAGGTTAAATTTGCAAGAAACAGTAGTAAATGACTATAGTAATCTATTATTTGATAAACCCAAAGACCTCAGCTTCTGGGATAAGAACACAATCTATGAAAAAAAACTGCTGGGAAAACTGGAAAAGAGTATGGCAGAAACTAAGCATAGATCCAAATCTCACACCATATACCAAAATAAAGTCAAAATGGGTTCATGATTAGATATAAAGGCTGATACTATAAGCAAACTGGGAGAGCAAGGAATAGTTTACCTATCAGATCTATGGAGAACAGAAGAATTCATGACCAAACAGGAGATAGAAACATTATGAAAAGCAAAATGGATCATTTTGATTATATTAAATTGAAAAGTTTTTGCACAAAGCCAATGCAGCTAAGATTAGAAAGAAAGTAGACAAATTTATAAGAACACAAGCCATTCCCCAACTGATAAATGGTCAAAGGATATGAACAGACAGTTCTCAGATGATGAAATTAAAGCCATCTATACTCATATGAAAAAATGCTCTTAATCATTATTGATTAGACAAATGCAAATCAAAACAACTCTGAGGTACCACATCACACCTATCAGACTGGCCAACATGACAAAACAGGAAAACGATAAATGTTGGAGAATATGTGGGAAAATTGGAACATTAATGCATTGTTGGTGGAGTTGTGAAATTATCCAATCATTTTGGAGAACAATTTGGAAATATGCCCAAAAGGCTATAAAAGTGTGCATACCCTTTGACCCAGCAATAGCACTTCTATGGCTATATCCCAAAGAGATCATACAAATGGGAAAAGGACCCACATGTACAAAAATATTCATAGCAGCTCTTTTTGTGGTCGCAAAGAATTGGAAATGGAGAGGATGCCCGTCAGTTGGGGAATGGCTGAGCAAGTTGTGGTATATAAATGTAATGGGAATACTATTGTGCTATAAGAAATGATGAAGAGGCTGACTTCAGAAAAACCTGGTAAGACTTGCATGGTCTGATGCTGAGTGAAGTGAAGTGAGCAGAACCAAGAGAATGTTGTACACAATAACAGCCACGTTGTGCGATGACTAATATTGATAAACTTAACCCTTCTCAGCAATACAAGGATCTAAGACATCTCCAAAGGCCTCGTGGTGGCAAATGCTATCCACATCCAAAGAAAGAGCTATGGATGTTGAATTGCTATCATTTTTTTTCTCTCTGTTGAGTTTTGTTTCCTCTTTCTAATGGTTTCTCCTATTTTAATTTCTACTTATAACTTCACTAATGTCAAAATATGTTTAATAGGAATGTAAATGTATAGCCTATATGGGATTGTGGGCCGTCTTGGGGAGGGTGGTGGGAGGAAGAGGGAGAAAAATTTTAAACTCAAAACCATATGGAAATGATTGTTGATAAATCAAAATAAATTAATAAAATTTTTAAAAAAGATTAAATCTGATTAAAGGACAATGCAACCAAACTAAACTCACTATTTCATCAATTTTGGCCAAATGACAGAGATGAGGCAGAATTACTCATGTCATGTTTTGATTTTTTTCCCCCTAGCATGAAGAATGATTTAATTGGGAAGAGTATTGACAGGTAAATTTTAAACCGAGAGAAACAAGGAGATAGTAAGAGAGCACCTAGCTTCCCTCAGTAAGTTTAATTCAAAGGTCTATAAACTCCTGGTGTAGTGGAAAGTAATAAAGTTTTCCTGTGAAAAAAATCAGGAGACCAGTGATCAAATTATATTTCTGACACTCTCTATATGACCATGTCAGTAACTTCACTTGCTTGATGTTTACATTTCACATCTATAAAATAGAGAAAACAATTTATCTCCCTCACAAGATAGGATGAGAAAAGCACTTGGCAAAATTTAAAGTACTACATACATATAACTTACTAGACTATTATAACAATATTGACATCTAAGTGGCACAGTGGATAGAGTGCTACTCTTGGCGTCGGGAAGACTTATCTTCCTGAGTTCAAACCTGGCCTCTGACATTTCCTACTTGTGTCACCCTGGACAAGTCACTTAACTCTGCATTTCTCAGTTCCTCATATATAAAATGAGCAGAAGGAAATGGCAAATCACTCCAATGCATTTGCAAAGAAAACTCCAAATGTGTTCATGAAAAGTAGGACGTGACTAAACAAAAACAAATAACGATACTATATAACAAAAAAGAAAAAAAAAGTAATGTGGTGTAGGCTGCATTAAGAAAACAAACAAACATATGGATTCAAATAAGGAAATAGTTGTATCTCTGTACCCTTTCCTGGAATTATGTTTAATTACGATCACAAGGAAGAAACTAGAACAAGTCTTGGGAGTAGAAGGAAGGGGACTCAAAACATGACGTACAAAGAGATTATTTGAAGGAAGTGGGAATATTTAGCCTGGCAAAGAGAAGACTTAAGCAGGACATAATAGCTAATTTCATGTATTTTGGTGGGAAGGGAGGACCAGTAAATAAAGTTTAGAATCATTTTTCTTGGCCTCATGTACTCAGGAACCTCAGGTTGGATACTGGTGATATGTCTTTTGATTATACCTCAATCTCTTTCATTTTGTAATGTAACAAAACTGGTGCACTTGATGACTTTAGTCCATTACACAAGCATTTATTGGCCAAAATCTTTTACCTAAATTCTCTGACACCTCCAACCCCAAAACCTACATTTTGCAGAGCAAACGTCCATACCAATGCTACTTTCCTTTACACAGAATAGTGGAATATAAAGAGCTCAACTGATTGGTACTTCCTCATTCTTCTTGCTCCATGAATTTCCTCATTCATATGCTGGCTCCTAAAGGTAACACCACTCCTTTCCCCTGTTATTGGTTCTGCTACTCTTGTCCTTAGGCTCATTTCTACTTTTTTCCATTCAGTTTTCTCCTCTTCCTTTTTCCGCTGTGCCCTATGATAGATTGTTCTATCTTTGACAAAATTTTCTTCAAACTGTATCTGTCTTTTTACCCTTAATTTTTTCTTCTTGAACTCAAAGAGACATATTTTAGTCTGAAGTTTCAACCTTTCTTATTTAAGAAGTGAGACTTTTGACAATTCCCAGCATGCGTTTATTGCTGTTTCTAAGTGTGCCAGTACAGAAAAATCCTAGAAACAAATACATTCCAACAAAAGTCTTAGCCATTTGGGCAATATGGTATTTATTCTCAATTTAAAGATCACAAAAAACAAGGTCTCCTCCAAACATTAATGTTGTGTGACTTAAGAGAGACTTGGATTATGGGTATTTCTAGTTTGATGGAATTTATGCAGCTATAGTTAGCTATATAAACTCATTGGATTTCCCTAGTAACTTTCATTGAAAGTTGAGATGTATTCCCATGGGAGGAAGCGCTCAAAAGTTTTAATTAGAAATTTTTGACAAGTAGTAGTTCATCTGGCTAGCCATTAGTTACATGACATACTGGATGGCTTGTGAATCAGCCTAAGAGTTCACCTATGCAACATGGTTGCATACCTTTCTCACCTTCAGATTTCTACCTTCCAGTCCTTCACAGCCTGGAACTTCACAGAGCTTCCCAATCTTTGTTTGTAGAGTTCTATTTTTTTCTTTTTTGGGGGGGGCATTTGTAATGAGGGTAATAGAGACGACTTACCCAAAATAAAATTCAGAGGCTTCTCTAGGTCGGAACAGAAGTTTTATTTAGCAAGTCTCAAGTGAGAATTGGGCATCACCTACCCAGGGCAGTAGGGAGGCAGGATCCAAGCAGCAAACAAGCACTCATATACCCTTAGACAAACAACTCTAAGAAACCACCCCCACACTTGTTTACCTGAATCTCTTTATCCCCATTGACTGAGGTAAGAGACAAACAACTTTACCCAGGAACTAAAGAGATACAGTTTACCCAAAACAAGCTTGGAAGCTAGCAGATTGCCTTATGTGGCAAAGATAAGGTTGGGGTAGTGGTTACAAAAGAAGGGAGGGGGTGGCCAGCTGGTGCAGAACTTTATTTCCCAAAAATATAAGATTTACAGGAAAGTGAAACTTAGGCCCAGCTCATGCTAAAAACTTACTATGTTTTTGGAGCATAGCTTCCATTTTATATGAGAAACTTTCAGTTGTCCCACACAGTAATATTTATAATAATACTGTGCAATATCAGCAGAGATCTTGAATGAAGACATTAAATGAAGCAAAATAAGCTTCAATTAAAAAATGACTTAATTGTGGGACTTTGGATTCTCTTGAATGAATTGGTGGCCCATTTTTCAATGCTATATTTGAAACTCTATTGCTCTTTTGTTGTTGTTGTTGTTATTGAAAAGAATGAATGCTTGTGGGTTATAATTACACAACCATTGAGAATATCTAGTTATGCTTTATATAGGGCATATTTAAGGAAAACATTATATTTACATAGCCAGTTTATATCAATTTTATGCAATGCATCACTGAATTCTCAAGTGGTCATATAGAGTTAATCCAGCTCCCAAAAAAAGATTACTTTTCTGTTAATCGTTAGTGCTTTCTGTGGCATAATATCCACTCCTTCCCCAGGGTAAATCAAGAATCGAGCCTTACTATGCTGTTTGGATAGTATTTCAGGAAAAGAGTTGATATAAGAAAAGGAGTGACTCTACAAGCTATTGCTTTAAAAAAAAAACAGCCTAGAGATATATCAAATTAGCACTTTTTATGGAGTCAATCAGTCAATCAGTTTTCCCAGTAGTTTTTGCTAAATGGTGATCTCTTATCCCAGAAGCTGGAGTTTTTGGATTTATCAAATAGTAGATTAGTATAGCCATTGACTGTTGTGTCTTGCATACCTAACCTATTCCACTGATCCATCACTCTATTTCTTAGCCAAGTAGTTTTGATGATTGGTGCTTTATAATACAATTTAAGATCTGGTACAACTAGCACCCCTTCCCTTGTACTTCTTTTCATTAGTTCCCTTGATATTCTGGACTTTTTTGTTCTTCCAGATGAATTTTGTTATTGTTTTTTTCTAGCTCTATAAAATATTTTTTGGTAATTTGATTGGTATGGCATTGAATAAGTAAATTAATTTAGGTAGAATTGTCATTTTTATTATACTAGCTCGGCCTATCCATGAGCAACTGATAACTTTTTCAATTATTTATATCTGACTTTATTTGTGTGAAAAAAATTTTTGTAAATGTGTTCATATAGTTGCTGGTTTTGTTTTGGCAGGTAGATTCCCAAATATCTTATAGTGCCTACAGTAATTTTAAATGAAATCTCTCTTTCTATATCTTGCTGCTGGGCTTTGTTAGTAATATATTCAGTCAGTCAATCAAAAGGCATTAGATTAAGCATGTACTATATACCAAGCACTGTACCACTCTTGGAGAGTAAGAAGAAAAGCAAAAATACCATCTCTCCTCAAAGTTCTCACATTCTAATGAAAGAAATGTGCAAATAATTGTATACACAGAAGATACTATATTTTTTACACAGTGTATATTAAAAGTCATCTCAGAGCAAAGGCACTAACAAAAAGTGGATGTGGGAAAAGTATCTTTCAGAAGGTAGGAAATGAAGCAATCCTGTCAGAAACTCTTTAGTGACTTTGTTTCCTTTTCATGACTACCCATGATGTTCTCTTTAAGCTGATATGTATACAAAATGACTAGCAGTAAGAGAGAGGATTAATCAGTGATGTATTGTCTTGTAGGCCTTCCTAGTATTACTTTATGCTTGCATGATCTTTTGCAGTATAGAAAATATTCTAACATATATAATTTCTAGTCATAACAATCCTGTTGGTTTATTTTAGGTGAACATTATGGCCCAATTTTACCACTGAAGAAAAAGGTATTCAGAGAAGTTAAATGATTGACCAAAATCAAACAGTTGTCCAAGACAACAAACTTAGATTATTTTATGCCAATTTCAATGCTCCTTCTATCATGGCATTTGACTATCTAAGGGTGTGTTTCCAAAATGTAATCACTTATAAACACAATAAATGATATTATGCTTGTTTTTATGAAACACTTTATGACTTAAATTATTATAAAACAGCAAGGACATAGAAATACACACACATACATATTTACATATTATTTTTAAGAATGTGACTTTCATTATTTCATTTTTAATATTATTTGAAAGGCAGCTTGTTGGTGCAGTGGATAGATTGCTAGACCTGGAGTCAGGAAGACTCATTTTCCTGAATTTATATCTGGTTTCTGATCCTTATTAGTTGAGTAATCCTGGGCAAGTCATTTAACCCAGCTTACTCTAGTTCCTCATGCGTAAAATGAGCTGGAGAAGGAAGTGCCAACCACTCCAGTATTTTTGCCAAGAAAACCCCAAATGGTGTCATGAAGAGTTGGAAACAACTTAAATAACCAAAAAACAACAACAGAAAATATGATTTGAAAAATATAAAGACATGTAACAATTCCAATGTGCAAATTATATCTTATTTTAGTTTGTCATGCATGGTAATAGATGGATAGATGGATAGATAGATAGATAGATAGATAGATAGATAGATAGATAGATACAACTACACACATACATATATATGTATATGGGTATATATGTGTATGTATGTGTATAAATACACATATATAATGTATAATCAATATCTATCATTATTCTAGCATGTGGTTGTGTTTCATCCAATACATATTCAATAAACATTTATCAGTTGATTGACAGTAGCTACTACCAAAATGCTATGTTATCAGTTCTAACACCAGTATCATAGAAAGTACAGGACATGTTTAGACAATGAAGATTTATTTTTCAAAGTTCTCTATCCTAATATACCAGTAGATCTCTGATCTTTTCAAGATGGGGATTCCTCTCCAATACATCCGTGCCTACCCACCCAGCCTTACTTTCATCCATCTCTTCTAGTTGTCTTGATATCATTAGCACATTAATGTAGCACATTGGTTATTAAAAATGGTTTAATACAGGACCTGAAGAAGGGACTTTTTTTAAGGTAACAGGATTATTCGACAAAATTGAGCTAATAATTTCCACTTTGGAATTGTTACATGCCTTTACATTTCTCAAATCATATTTTTTGTTATTGTTGTTCAGTCATTTAAGTTGTTTCCAACTTTTCATGACACCATTTGGAGTTTTCTTGGCAACAATATTGGAGTGGTTTGCCACGTCCTTCTCCAGCTCATTTTACACATGAGGAACTGAAGTAAGCTGGGTTAAATGACTTGCCCAGGATTACTCAACTAATAAGGATCAGAAACCAGATATGAACTTAGGAAAATGACTCTTCCTGACTCCAGGCATAGCAAGCTATCCACTGCACCAACTAGCTGCCTCTCAAATAATATTAAAAATGAAATAATGAAGGTCACATTCTTAAAAATCAAAATTGAGACAAAAGTCTGAATGATTGTGATTTCTTCATTTTTACAATGGAAATTTCACATTGTATTTCCCACTTTACTATGGGATTTTTTTTCCATTTCCATTGTTATTTATTGACTTTAAAAAAATACAGATCTTGGTTCAATAGAACAAAATGCTACCTTTAAGGCTTCCCTACAGCATGATCTCTTCCATGCAAATTATTAAAGATTCCTTAAAAGACATAACAAGAAATAGAGGCAACTAAGTGATGCAGTTTATGTGATGCAATGGACTTGGAATGAGGAAGACATGAGTTCAAATCCAGCCACAGACATTTGCTCTTTGTGGGTCCTTGGGTAATTCACTTAATCTCTATCAGCCTCAATTTTTTCAACTGTAAAATAGGAAAATAATAGCACCTACCTACCAGGGCTCCCGGGAGGTTACACTGAGATAGTATTTGTAAAGTGCTTAGCCTAATGTCTAGCACACAGAAAGTGTTATATAAGTGCAAGCCATTATTACTATTATGATGATGTTACTTTTATTCAAAGACCTTCTATTAATTAATATCAAATGAATCACAAAACAAGGAAAGGTATCCTGTCTAAAGACGTATATTGCTGTCACAGAGGAGATTTATGCAAAGCTTCAGTTAAAAGGGATAACTGGTGAAGCGCTGCAAGTATATTTGCAGCTATTTGTGGATGGAGTTATGTTGACTGAATCAAATCCTGGAACATTCTGAAACACATAATCACTAAAATATGATGGCCTAATTATCCACACAGGAAAACTCACTAAAGACTGTCTACTGTCCATATTGTCAATTATGACATACATTTAGATGGACAGCTTATAAAGTACATCCATAATCCTTCCATCAATCAATAAACATTTTTAAATGCCTAGTATGTTTCAAGAACTATGCTAAAAGTTGGATCTCTTAGCAGACACTTAAAATAGAAAACAAGCTGATATTAGAACTTAATAGGAAAAGATGAAATATATTTGAATACCTTTAAAAAATGTTTAAGTTCTTTTTAGAGAGCTGGACTTGGAGTCAAAGATACTTGAATTCAAATCCTGCTTTAGAAATTGACTTCCTATGTGACCCTGAGCAAGTAACTTAAGCTCTGTCTGCCTCAATGCCCCCATCTGTAATACAAGGCTAATAATAGATAATATTTGTTAAGGTTAGTAGGTAATGGTAGGCAATTTGACATAGGTTATACATGTGTTATCACAGAACATTTTTCTATATTAGTCACAGTTGTGAAAGAAAAAAAATATCAAAAGGGAAAAAAACATGAAAAAGAATAAAATAAATGAAAAAAAGTATGATTTGATCTGCATTCAGAATTTATCAGTTATGAGTTCTTTGTACTTGCCTTAGATTGTGTTGCTGAGAAAAGCTGAGTCATTCATAGGTAATATTTGTTAAGTTTGTTATTGTTGTTATCCCAAGCTTCTCCTTGAAACAAAGACGTATCTTTTGAACTATGATGATATTCTAATGACATTGCCTGCCTAGACGTCACACGTTACTACAATTCCAAAATAATTGAAGTTTAAGTAAAGAGCCTTGGAGAAGAGCATGGCAGGCATAAGCAGGAATTTTAGAGGAGACACAGCATGTATCGTCTTGTTAATGAATGAATGAAAAAGCATTTATTGAGTGCTTTCTGTGTGAAAAGCACTTTTAGGTAATGGTAATACATACAGAAAAACTGAGATAGTCTCTGCTGTCAAGAATCTCCCACTCTAATTTGGAGAGACAAGACATTAGGCAAAGGTCAGCTACAGGTGAGATGGAAAGGCCCCAATATCATAAGGGTGTGGTGGTGAGGCAGACAGAAAACCCCAAAGGTCCTTATCAAATAGATGCATGACAAGAAGAATCAATAAGAAAGTCACACAGCAAATTTCCTGTTTGCAATGTGTTAGGGGTCAGTAAAAGAAATGTGTTTTTTTCTTTGTTTCTTTTTAGCATGCCTTAGTCATTTATGTCACATTTTTTATATCCTTTAAATAAAATCATCAGTCTACATTTTCCAGGCTCTGCTTTAAACTATTTGAGAAGAAAGATGCAAGAGACAGAAACCACCAGCTGTGTTTTCTCCAGTAATAATATTCCTTCAAGCAAATTACAAACAAATCCTTTCACAGGTTCATTTTAAAACTTTCTGTCGTTTGGATTTATTAAATTCCTCTAACTCCAGCTGTGACAGTCATGAGCAAAGTCAAAAGGAAGTGTAGGGACATCTGACAACACACTACTAACCTGTCAGGCAAGTTACTGACTGAGCCACATACCCCCAACTCATGCATACACGGAAGAAGAAAAAAAAGAGACAGAATTTATGCAATGTTGCAGTTTTTGTGTGAAAAAATAGAAAGACCCTTAAGCTTAAGAACAAGTCATATTATTCCATATTTTTTTTTATTTTAACAGGCCATTTGGTTAGAAAAATTTTATATTAGAAACTCATCCATGTTAGACTTAACTTTTCACCTTTCATTCACAGAAAGCAGATAACTAGACGTGATCCTAAATACTAAATAAAGTTAAATTTGTGCCCTTCCTGATTCATTCACAGATGAAATCTGTGACTGGGTAGAAGACCTGCAGAACAGTTGACAACCACCCAACAGCCTAGCGAGTTGCTTCTTAGCTTATGGCAGTAAAGGGGGTGTGTGTTGGGGGAAAAGAAGACCCAGTGCTCCATTAAAGGAGAAAGAGAAAAATACAAGCTAACCTAAGAAGATAACTCCTATTAGTAAGTTCTGGATGTATCTGCTCCTTTGCTCTTTCAGGCATGCCTATCCCCATCCAGGTGGCACAGTGGTTAGAGCACTTGGCCTGGAGTCAGAAGACATGAATGAGTTCAAATCTGGCTTCAGATACTTACTAGTTCAGGGCAAATCACTTTACCTCTGTTTGCCTCAACTGCAAAATAGTGATAATAACAGCACCTACCTCCTAAGGTTGTTGTGAGGATAAAATGAGATTATAATTGTAAAGTGCTTAGCACAGTGCCTGGCTCATAATAGGCACTATATGAAAGTTTATCCCCCCACCCCATTCCATGTATTTGAAGACCTGTGAGAAGGATTGATTACATAAGATGGGGAATGGTTTTGAGTGAGACAATGTAAACAGTGTGAGATCTCTCAGATGGACTGAGATGTAGACTGTTACAAACTCAAGATTGGTTATGCTAGCTTGAATAGGCCCCAGTTTCAAGTTCCTAGAAAACACATGATCTGTACTGTTACATTAGTATTAGGTAAAGGCTAATGCTAAATAAGGATAAAATAGCTAGGATTGGTAGTATTAAAATGAGATTCCTTGTTTCTGGGGTAGATTTTCGCATTTTAGATTGTAAGGCTGAAATTCCTGTCTAATGGGAATTTACAGCCAGTGATGGGTGGGTGTCTCTGCTTTAGGACTATATAACCTTTGTTCTGACCTTTGTGCCTGGCCTCACTTGGTTAGGACTGCCCGGTGAAGCAGACGCCCTCTTCTCGGGAGAACATAATAAATCTTTCACTTCATACCTAGAAAATCTCTGAGTGTTATTTTGGGGTAACTGTAGCATGCAGTATTTGGTGCTTTGGCCAGGAAAACGTGATCAGGTGGAACGACAGAGTCCTGGGCCTCTTGGGGCAGCGCACCCTGCCTCTATTTTAGGCAGCCCATGCAGCTTGGGATTTCTTCCCCTTCCACCAGGTGAAGTGACCCGAAGCTGAGAGACTAGGTGTATAGTGAAAGTAAAGGAGAGGACTCTGTGTCAAATCCCCACCGTTGGTGTGGACAGAGCAGTCATGTAACTTGTGTGCACATGGCCCGAGGTAAGCACCTAGGGGGCCCTTGAGTCAAGCATTTACCGACTCTGGAAGGGGTGCCCCGGATAGGAAGGCTCTTGGGTGACTGAGAGGTGGAGGCAACTGCCCTGTGATTGGGCGTAGGAATGGGGGAGGGGTGAGAGGGGGTTCCATCAATATTGAAATGGGCAGGCTCAGTCCAAGCTGCCCTCTGCAGAGATAGAAATTAAGAGAATACCGGTAAATAGTTCCTTGGGAAATAAATTAAGTAATTGGAATGAGTTGCCAAAATATAAAGGGAAAGATAAAAAAAGAAAAATGATTAGATACTGTTGTTTTGTTTGGGGTAATAAGGGTAGTGGAGGTGGCACGATTTGGCCCTATTATGGCTCGGCTGAAGACTGGGTGTGCCAGAAATTAAATTTATTTGTGAATGTAAAGGATCCTGTGGACCCACAGGAAGTGATATATGCTGGTTTATGGCTTCCAGGGAGCAGGATGTTTTTGTGTGAAAATAAATCTAAGAAGAAAGAGGATAATGGGGGGGGGAAGGTAGTATCTCAGGAGGGATGTGATCCATTGTTGGCTCTTCTACCCCCCTATGCAATACCCCCTTCAGGGGTGGGCGGTTCTGGCTTCCCAAGCTCCACAGAGGGAGGAGGAGGAGGAGGAGGAGAAGGAGAAGGAGAAGGAGGAGGAGGAGGAAATCCAATCGATACCTTCTCAAGGCCCACATACACCTCTGAGAAGGGAGTTAAGACAGTTACAAAAAGACCTTGAGAGTTTCCCTCTCCGGTCTCCAGATCCAAAGATTCCTGAGGCAAAATTATACCCTTTGAGGGAAGTTCCCACTGCTCAAGGGGGAACAGAATATGTAAATGCTCCCCTTAGTACCACAGAGGTGAAACACTTTAAAAAGGAAATGAAATCCTTAATGGAGGAACCCACAGGGTTAGCTGATCAATTTGATCAGTTTTTGGGACCAATTTACTTGGGGTGAATTAATGTCAATTTTAAATGCCCTGCTGTCCCAAGAAGAAAGGGGACTAATAAGGGGAGCAGCTATGAGAGAATGGGACCGAAGGGGTGGGATCCATTGTCGTCTCTTCTGCCCCCTCCATGCAATACCCCCTCAGGGGTTGGTGGTTCTGGTTCTCCCCCCCCCAAAAAAATAATAATAATACTGTATTATTTAGGTTATATGATTGGTAGGGGATTTCTGATAAGTTTCTCGCTTTTGGATTCTCCCTGTCATTTTGTTCTATGTTTGTCTGTGTCTGTGTGAATGATGGTCTGTGATTAATGTCTGTGAATTGTTGATCCTTTACTGCCAGGCAGCCAAGGGCTGCAACTGGATTCTGAAATGTTGCTAGTAACTTTCTCCCCTTCCCCCCCTTCCTAATACCAGCCGCATTCTCAGGAGCGGGTGGATGGGGGAGAGAATGGGAAGAATATGTATATACATTATTATTTAGGTTATATGACTGGTAAAAAGCAAATTGAGGAGGATCCTCAAAGTGTCAGGTCAGAATTAGAAAGAAATAAGGTATGTGCAGTTTTAAAGGGACTTTAATCAAAGTCCATCAGAGAGATAATTAGGTAGAAGGAAGGCAAGAAGATTTAAGCATGTAGGAGAGAGGAGTATGTGTAGGAAGCTTAAGGAAGGTATAATTTATTTGCACGGTGTGAATAGAGGTTTTGAAAGTAAAAAGGTTTGGAAACTCTTGAAGAATTGTTGGAAAATATTTTCTTCCTAAGGTGGATGGAAGAGAGAGAGATAAGGAGGAAAGGAGGGTGCTCAGATCAAAGAGAGGCAGGCTAAAATAAGTCTTTAACCATTCCTTGCCTTATATAAAAGAGAAAAGTTTTTGTGTACCAAAACAGGAACAAAAGGTAATTTATGGACAGCCAGAGGCTGTGCTGATGAAATGTGATGTTCAGAATTTATTACATTGTTTGGTATTAAGATAAATTGGGAAAATGTAAGAATCTGCAAATTGTTAAACTTTGGCATTGTTATGTCAAGTGGCTTTTCATAATTTGAATGTTATTAAAGTAAATTGAAAGAAACTAAAAATATATTTATATAGCAAAATCTCATCCTCCTGGTGGGGAAATTAATAATGGATTAATGTAAAGTATAAGACACTGGATTCTGAGGTGAATTTCTTAAGCATGACAATTGACCATGGTTCCAATTTCGAGTTTGTAAAATGATCAGGGTTATAAGGATTAGAAATGGTCATTTAAAATTGTGCTAAGGTCACTTTTGCAGGAGAATGGACAGAAAGCTGGTTCCTACAAGAAGAGAAGATGCTGAGATGCTGTGCTGGAGATGGCTGGAACAAACACTAAGGACCAGAGGACTTCATTGACAATATCCCCTGCCAGACAGCTGTGTAGGAAAAGACTTTTTGAATTTTAAAGGGACTAATTGCTCAAACTCCCCCTCTAGGGTTTCCTGTTCATAAACTACAAGTAGGTGATTGGGTATATGTTCGATCTTGGAAAGATGAAAAATTAACCCCGAATTGGGATGGGCCCTTTCAGGTACTTTTAACATCTGATACTACAGTTCACACCCAGGAGCAGGGTTGGACCCATCACACCAGAGTAAAAGGACCAGTGGCACCTCCTTCATCTGAATAGACTGCTGAAAAACTAAAGGACCTCAAACTATATCTACGAAGGAGACCGCCTTCTACGGGCCCTTATCATGATCCTTAAACTTCTTTCATTTCTTATAGTGACTGTTACTGCTGTAGCTGTCCCTGTACTGTTTCCACAAAAGAATCAATTTATACAACTTATGCAAAAAGTAGGGGAAATATTTAACCTTAAGAACTGTTGGACTTGTGGGAGGCCTCAACAGCTTGAGCAATGGCCATGGGTACCTGTGCCCTTAAGTCCGGCCTGGATCTTAAGTAACAGAGCAGAGGTTAATAATCAAACAGGTTTTTGGGCTGAGACTGAAGGACATTCCTGGCCCCTAGTTGAATCAATTAAAGGGAAGTATTTTATTAATCAAAAGGGTAGGGGAAAGCAATTGGGGATGAGTACATGTGAGTATACTTATTCCTGCCAGATTGGTTACTTTGAAGTTGACTGTTCCCTATATCAAGGTAGATGGAATACCACTCATATTAAATGCACTAATGGGACATGGATATTATATAAGAGTGCAAGGTACCTTATTGGTACTAATTACCGCACAACCTGCAGATATGTATTGGCAGAAGGGAATCTTCGTTTAAGCTGTAATCTTTCCAAGGAAATTGGTGACTTAGAGTGACTAAATCTATGTAAAGATGAAAATAGTATTAATGGGAAACTGAGGCTTCCTTATTATGACTGGGCATGGAGAAATCAAAAATGGTCTGGATATTTTAGGAAATTTTGGAGCAAAGAGGATCATACTAATTCAGATCCAGGGGTGGAAAAGTATAATTGGGAAAAAAAATAAACAGCTATGGAAATGTATTTATAAAGATGGGGACCATATATGATTCCGAGGGGGATCATTGGGAGACAGGCATATTCAATATTATCCATCAAGAGGAAATGTGAGTCAAATTTTCAGTAAAAAAACAACCAGCTTTAAAAGGCCATTATTGGATATGTGGTTTAACTGCTTATACACACCTTCCAACAGATTGGACTGGAAATTATTCTTACCAGGACAAGAAGGGAAGCAGTTAGTGATACAACTATATGATGACCTTGAAAGAGATTGGAGGTCAATTGATTCATCAATAGCATTTACAGGAAATGCTAACGGTTGGGGGGGATGATTGGCCCCCGGAAAGGATAATAAAAGAATATGGACCAGCAACCTGGGCACAAGATGGAAGTTGGGGATACAGCACCCCAATTTATTTATTAAATAGATTAATTAGTTTACAGGCTGTTGTAGAAATTATAACTAATCAGACTACCAAAACTACTGATTTACTTGCAACTTATGCCTAGCAGAGCCGGGAGACTATTCTGCAACATAGACTAGTATTGTATTATTTGTTAGCTGAAGAAGGAGGTGTATGTGGGAAACTGAATTTGTCAACATGGTGTATAAAACTAGATGATGTAGGACAGGCAGTCAAAAATATTGACAAAGAAATTAGAAAATTGGCCCATGTCCCGGTTCAAACATGGTGAACTCCCTTTAACACCACTTGGTGGTCCTGGTTTGGGGGTAGTTGGTGGAAACAACTCCTGTGGTTTGTGCTAATAGCTTTTAGTGGGATTATTTTACTTCCTATATGCATACCTTGTATAATTCAATTAGTTACTAAGTAAGTAAAAGATAGCATTGCTAAAATCATTACTACTGCCTCTGATAATACTAGAATGTTGCTTTTGCAGGGACAGGGTTGGGTATCTATTGCAGCATCAGAACAAGATGATCCAGATAGGAATGAAGGAGAGTTAGATAAAATGTGTGAGATGATGTTACAAAAATTTGAAGAGATCTCAGTAAGATAAAAATGGAGGGACTGAGTGAGACAGTGTAAACAGTGTGAGATCTCTCAGATGGACTGAGTGTAACGGGTTTAGACTGTTACAAACTCAATGGTTGTGCTAGCCTGAATAGGCCCAAGTTTCAAGCGCCTGGAAAACACATGATCTGTACTGTTACATTAGTATTAAGTAATGGCTAATGCTAAACAAGGATAAAATAGCTAGGATTGGTAGTATTAAAATGAGATTCCTTGTTTCTGGGGTAGATTTTTGCGTTTTAGATTGTAAGACTGAAATTCCTGTCCAATGGGAATTTACAGCCACTGGTGGGTGGGTGTCTCTGCTTTAGGACTATATAACCTTTGTTCTGACCTTTGTGCCTCACCTTGCTTCGCTTGGACTGCCGGAGGATGCAGACGCCCGCTTCCTGCAAGAACGTAATGAATCTTTCACTTTATACCTAGAAAATCTCTGAGTGTTATTTTTAGGTAACTGTAGCACACAGTTTCATTCCAAAAGGGGATGTAAGAATAATTAGATACTCTTTAGTATCCCACCAAACCAGTCATGTTAAAATATATCTTAAAATGTATGAATACTAAAGTTTTCTAATACCTACTCAGTAAATTATTAGGGTCTGGGAGAGCTAGACTTGATCTGGATTAAAAAAAAGTTTAGCTTATATATTATTTCAAACACTATTTATTATCTATTGTTTCACAGTAGACCTGAATTTAGACATGCTGTTGAATTTGACTCCCATTAAAATTCATTGACCTCAGACATTAATCAACTATCAAAACAAGCATTTATCTTGATACAAAGTAGAAAGCAGGTTTCTGTCTTCAAGCAAATCACAATCTTAAATTGCCTGCAATGACTAATTCAACATTTGCAAATATTATTGCTGTCATGATAGTAATCTGCAGCCATCATGATGCACACTCACCAGGAAGATATTATTTACAACAGAGCATCTCCTACAAACTCAGCTGTCCCTTAAAGAATTAAAGCCAAGACCCTCTACGATATTTTCAGGGTTGTTGATGACTCAGTGCTTGTATAGCCTCAATTCATTGTCTAACCTTTGCTGGAACTTCCTTTATGATTCTGATATTTATTGTAAAGACTTCTTTTCTAATAGTATTTTTTCCAATTATAAGACAAGACAACTCTTAGCATTCATTTTTGTAAGATTTTGAGTTCCAAATTTTTCTCCCTCTGTCCTCTCCTCCCCCTTCCTAAAATGGTGGGCAATTTGATATAGGTTATACATGTGTTATCACATAGAACATTTTTCTATATTAGTCACAGTTGTGAAAGAAAAAAAAATCAAAAGAAAAAACATGAAAAAGAATAAAATAAATGAAAAAAGTATGGTTTGATCTGCATTCAGAATTTATCAGTTCTTTATCTGGATGTGGATAGCATTTTCCTTCATGAGTTCTTTGTACTTGTCTTAGATTGTGCTGCTGAGAAGAGCTGAGTCATTCATAGTTGATCATCACACAATGTTGCTGATACTGTGTACGTTTTCTTGGTTCTGCTCATTTCACTGTGCACCAATTCATACAAGGTTTTCCAGGTTTTTCTTAAATCTGCCCGTTCATCATTCCATTACATTCATATATCACAGATTGTTCAGCCATTTCCCAATGATGGGTTTCCCCTCAATTACCAATATTTTGTCAACACAAATGACTGCTATAAATATGTTTGCACATGTAGGTCCATTTTTCCATTTTTTTATGATCTCTTTGGGATACAGATCTAGTAGTGATATTGTTTGATCAAAGGGTATGCACAGATTGGTTGCCCTTTGAGCATAGTTCCAAATTTCTCTCCAGAATGGTCAGGTCAGTTCACAACTCCACCAACAATGCATTAGTGTCCTAGTTTTCCCACATCCCATGCAACATTTGTCATTTTCCTTTTTTGTCATATTAGCCAATCTGATAGTGTGAGGTGGTACTTCACAGTTGTTTTAATCTGTATTTCTCTAATCAAAAGTGATTTAGAGCGCTTTTCCATATGCCTATAGATAGCTTTGATTTCTTTATCTAAAAACTGCCTGTTCATATCCTTTGACCATTTTTCAGTTGGGGAATGGCTTGTATTCTTGTAAATTTGACTCACTTCTCTATGTATTTGAGAAATGAGGCCTTTATTCAAGACACTTGATGTAAAGATTGTTTCCCAGCTTTCTGCTTTGCTTCTGATCTTGTTTGCATGGGTTCTGTTTGTGCAAAAGCTTTTAAATTTAATTTAATCAAAATTATGTATTTTATATTTCATAGTGCTATCTTTTGCTTGGTTATGAACCTATAATTCACTTGACTTTTTCCTTTAAGAATTTGGATGTTGTACCATTTGGCACATATATGTTTAATATTATTACTTTATGGCCTATGGCACCTTTTAGCAAGATATAATTTCCTTATCTCTTTTACTTAGGTCTATTTTTGCTTTTGTTTTGTTTTGTCTGAGATCAGGATTGCTACCTCTGCTGTTTTTTTTTTAAACTTCAGCTGAAGCATAATAGATTCTGCTCTCACTCCTTACCTTTACTCTGTGTGTCTCTCTGCTTCAAGTGCGTTTCTTATAAATAACATATTGTAGGGTTCTGGTTTTTTATCCACTCTGCTAGCTGCTATCTGTCTTATGGGAGAGTCCATCTCATTCACATTCACAGTTATGATTATTAACTGTGTATTTTCCTCCATCCTATTTTTTCTCCTGTTTGTCCTCTCTCTCCTTTCCCTCCTTGACTGTCTACCATCTCTGCCTGGCTGCCTTCTCTTCTGTCAGTCCCATCCCCTTTTACTTAATCTCCTCCCCACTTACTTTCCTGTCAGGTAAGATAGATATCCCTATTCAAGTGATTATGTACATTATTCCTTTTGAGCCAATACTGATAAGAGTAAGGTTCAAGTCATATCCATTGCCTACCCTTCCATTTTTCTCTCCACTTTAATAGTTTTTTCTGCACCTCATCATGTAAAATAATTTACTCTGTTCTGCCTCTCCTTTCCTCATGCACACAGTGTACTCCTCTTTCTCATCCTTGTTTTTATGTCATTCCCTCAAATTCACCTTATAACTATATCCTCTGTCTATGTATATTCCTTCTAGCTCTACTATTAGTAATACAATTTTTTAAGAATTACAAGTATCACCTTCCCATGTAGGGATAAAAACAATTCAGCTCCATTGAATCCTTTATGTTTTCTTTTCCTTTTTTCTTTTCTTTTTAGTCTTCGCTTGGGTCTTGACATTGGACATTTTTTTGGTTGTTGTTGTTGTTCAATTCTGGTCTTCTCTTTATTAAAGCTTGAAATCTTTCTATTTCATTAAATGACCATTTTTCCCTTGAAGTATTATGCTTAATTTCTCTAGGAAGGGGAATTTTGGTTGTAGTCATAGCTCCTTTGTCTCCAGAATATCATGTTCCATGAGCTCCAATACTTTAATGTTGCAGGTGCTATGTCCTGCGCAATTCTGATTGAGGCTTCTCAATATTTGAATTGTTTCTTTCTGGCCATTTCCAGTATTTTTTCCTTAATCTGAGAGTTCGGAAATTTGAGTATAATGTTCTTAGGAGTTTTTATTTTGGGATCTCTTTCATGAGATGATCAGTGAATTCTTTCAAGGCATATTTTTCCCTCTGGTTCCAGGACATCAGGGATGTTTTCCTTGAAACATGCTAGCCAAGCTTCCTTTTGATTATGGCTTTCAGATAGTCTAATGGTTCTGACATTGTGTCTCCTGGATGTGTGTTCCAGGTCAGTTGTTTTTCCCATGAGGTATTTTACATTTTCTTCTATTTTTCATTTTTTTTAAACTTGTTTGATTAATTCTTGATGTATCATAGAGTCATTAGCTTCCCCTTGCTCAGTTCTAACTTTTAAGTGTTGTTTTCTTCAGTTAGCTTTTGTACTTCCTTTTCCATTTGGCCAAGTACACTTTTTCAGCAGTTGTTTTCCTTTTGCAGGATGTTGACTCTTTTTTCATATTTCTCTTGCATCACTCTCATTTCTGTCCCCAATTTTTCTCCCACCTCTCTTATGATTTTTAAGCACGTTTTTGAGTTCTTCCATGATTTTTTTTCTGGGCTTAAGACCATTTCCCCTTTTTTTGTTTTGTTTTGTTTTGCCCCTCTGTATTCTGACATTGTTGGACTTTTCTGAGTTTGTTTCAATCTTTCTGGTCACCATAACTTTCTATGGTCAGATTCTTTTTTGGTTGTTTTATGCTCATCTTTTTTTTTTTTTTGGCCTTTTCCCTTTCTTTTCAATTTGAGCTCTGCACTTAGGGTAGAGGGGGCACTGTCTCAGGCTTCTTGTGCCAGGGGCTGCAGGTCCTGGCTGTTTACCTGGTGCTGCACTGATGTTGCTCTGAAACCCATGGGAAATACTCTGGTCTGGTGCTACACTCAGGGGGCGAGGCAGGGGTGGTTGGTACTCCTGGAGGCCATAGGAATAGGCCCAGTTATCTGGTACTTAGCCAGGGGGAAGGGAGGATAGGGAGCTACACTGGAGCACGTGGTGGTCTGGCCACTGGTGGTGTGCTGGGCTGTGCTGAAGTACATGGCGGTTCTTCGAGCTGGAGTCTGCCAATTCTCCTAACTATGCTGAGGTACATGAGGGGTCCTGGTATTGGTGTTTGCCTGCTCCATCACACTGGAGCTCAGGATCTCCAGCTGGTTTGCTGAGATGGGGCTTGCTTCCTGTCTTGGACCCCTTTTATGGGAGTGAGACAGACCTTTCTTGCCGAACTTCCAAGTTTCTTAGGCTAAAAGATTGTTTTATTCCATCTCTTTGCTGGTTCCGCTCTTCCAGTATTTGTTATGGGGTGTCCTTTTATGGTTTTTTGAAGGTGAATATGGGAGAGCTACAGCGATTTACTTCATGCTCCACGATCTTGGCTGCCGGAAGTTGTGACTTATGATAGTTAATCATAAAGCCAATTTATGATAACACCAAACCTAAGTGTCATGATTTTAGCAATCTGTAGGCTGCTTAAAGTGCCCTACAATGTTTTGCAGTGGGCCTGCCCATTAGAATTTATTAATCAGCCTTCTCTTT
Source organism: Phascolarctos cinereus (assembly GCF_003287225.1). NCBI lineage: Eukaryota > Metazoa > Chordata > Mammalia > Diprotodontia > Phascolarctidae > Phascolarctos > Phascolarctos cinereus. Next base: position 420,564,692 of record NW_027555847.1, read on the forward strand.
CATTTGTTCAACTTTTGAAATACTGTTGCCTATTAATGGTAATACATTTGCCCTCATGGAGCATAACATTTCTATGATATTTGTCCTAGCTTGAATATTCAGTGTCTTCAGCCCAGTGCCTTGAATTATTAGTTATTAATGTCAAAATACAAATCTGAGGTGACACTGATGTGTGAGGTGCTAGCAAGATTATCACCTTTCTTCTCTAGACATGATAAATTAGTAGGGTCAGTTATGGAATAAATTTCACTAATATTTTGAACAAATTATGTGGTGAGAATATATCTAAGTACATAGGGTTTAGAATATAAAAATAGAATATTAAAAAAGTATAAAAATAAAAATAGAATATAAAAAGCAAACAGTGGAGTCTTTCTAACAAACATTTGTATTTCCTATGAAACAGACAACATTGTTATAAAGGTCTTTGCCTAAATTGTACAGTTTATCTGGGGTGTGTGTGTGTGTGTGTGTGTGTGTGTGTGTGTGTGTGTGTGTGTGTTTCTTTTTCATTTTTTCCCCACAAAAATGGTAATAAGCTTTTTCAGGCTACAGTGCCTTATCATAATGGTATGGTAGAAGGGGGCAGATGGCATTAACTTAATTAGGATATTAAAAAAAAGTTGTTTTTGTTTATTTTTTAAGTCAGTCACCATCTCTGTGGGATATTAAATCAGTTACAAAAGGAAATCTGTTTGTAGTACAACCTGCTTTCTAGGTACAGTCCTGGAGGAGGGGCAAGGGAAGTGACTACCTGACATAGGACATGAAAGGCCAGGAATCAGGACATCTTGATTCTAGTAAAAGCTTTGCCATTGTTTGAGAGCACGAGATAGATAGAGACAAGTAAGGATATACAGTGGCAATGGGGCTTAATGGAGACTGAGTGTCTGTGTCCTCCTAATCTCCCTCCGCTAAACAATCCTGCATTCAAGTCCATTCTGCACACCAGCCATTGCCACCACCTTCATGCCTCTAACGACACTAAATTTACTTTGCTAGGCTATGCTTCAATCATTTTCAGAGCATAGTGTTGAGACAAACCCTGGGAAGGTAATAGAGTCTGTTCAGAAAGGTAAAACGAGAATAGGCAAAGTACCTGCTTGGGGAACAAATGTTACAATGCAATAATTTATCACATAAGACTTGGAACAAAAAAAATTTATGGTCACTATGAATAAACCAGAGGAATAGCACCATAGGATGTCCAAAATCCAAGCTCTTTGGAAAGCATATTTTGAGTTTCCTTTCTGCTTTGGACTTGGCAAAGATGAAAAAGGTTATTGTCCAGTGATTTTGCTAATACTGGACAGGGCAGCAGTAAAAAATCAATTCTCAAACTAAACTGACTAATTGTCATTTACTTATATAAGTATGATCTCTGAACACTTTATTTTTTCTCACTTATGTACAAATAAATCTGCAATTTTAAGTGTTAGCTTTTATGACTATATCTTAAGTTTTCCCTAATTCTATACAAGGCTGATCACCATCAGTTAGGGCAGATTTGAAAGGCCACTTAAGATGGAAACATTTTGGGGTTCTACTGCAGGAAAAAAGTTAGTATCTCTGTATTTTGTTTATACTTTAAAACAAGAAAATTTATTGTTCTTAAGCAAAAATATTAACAAAATGACAGTTCTTCTTAGATTAAGATTTTATAAGCACCATAGATACAGAAGTAGGATTCTCTGTTGTAGCTAGCACACTTTTCTTTAAACTATAAAGAACAAGGAATGTACATGAAATTTTGTCTCTACACTAATAGGGACATAGCTCAAGTACACATAAGGAGAAGTTCTATATAGCAGACATACTAAAATCCAGTTATCTTGTTGCCATAGAGTCTACATAATGAATGCAGGAACTTTCAACAAAGCTTTCAAAGTGGACATCAAATACCCTACCATGTTTTTACTCCTTGCTTCAGATTCATTTGCATGGCAACAAAGAGGATCATGGGAGCTAAAAGGAGCCTTGTGAATGGAGGTCCATTTGTAAATTTGTTAGGTGAGGTTCCTGAAATAATTTGAGGGAATACAGAATGGCCAATCAGTGATTTGCCTTCAGATCAATGGAATTTTTACTCTTAAGTCAGGTAGTTGGTTGGGGCTAGGGAACTTGAGAGAGAGCAGCAGAAGATAGGAAAACAAAACAAAACACCTACATTCCCTCTTGCTCTGAAGGAGTATGCTTGCTTTTTCTAGTAATCTGGCTGGATGGGGTGTCACGACTTATAAAGAGTTTTAACTTCCCTGGTTGGAGAGAGGTTGAGTAGCTGCTGTGCAGTGGTCCCTGCCTCCACCCACCCCCCAAAAAAAATCAATAGCAGAGAAGTACCAATGGCAAGAAAGGACCGAAGAAAAGCAAGAAGTAACAGAGAGTTACTCATACAGTCCTATACCAAGAGACAGCGAAATTCTCAGGTGACAGAGATACAATGCCAAACAGAGAGCAACAGAGAGCTCAAAAAAGCTGCCAGAGGACATGAGCATTTCTATTGAACTGGAGTTGTGAGCTGCTCCAGATTTTCTTGTGTCCTGCCCATACATATCCCCTTATGTAATACCGTGTACCTTTCCATGACACATTTATGTTCTCTATTTCTGTGCCCTTTTATTTGTCAACTTGAAATAAAGATGACTGCCAAAGCAGTAAAAACTAGGGTCTTTTAAGAAGCAAGGGGTTAACAATCCTGGGTTACCATGAGTCTCGTGGGAAGTACAGCCTTGAGTTGTTTTACATAACAACCAATAGTTCATAGAGAAGGCTGGGGGAGGCTGGGAGGAGCAGTGAGTTCCAGTTAGAACAGCAGGCTCAGGCTTCAGGTGCAGCAATGGGGAAACCTGTTTGGATTTGCTACAATCATGGGGTCAACTGAGATCAAAGTCAGATTGCCCCTTCTGATGTCTGCATACAACATTCTTTTTTAAACTGGTTTAGATAGTTCTCTCTTAACTGGTTTCAATTGTCTTCAGGCAATTTGTAGCTCTAGGATCAGGCAAGGTCAGCAGCTGTATTCAACAAATTTATGTTCCCTGATCACATAGGTCCTTTTTATGTGAGCCCTCCTGTGGGCATAAGAAAGCTCTTTTTTTTTGGTCAGTTCATTTGCTATTCTGTTTGATTAAATTTACTTTGCTTTGAACTAATACATCCTTTGTAGCTGCTTTAATCAAAACAAAGAACCAGTTGGGGCTAGTGAGCTATAGTTTTGGAAAAGTGCTAACCCACAGAGACTGAAATGTCCATGAGGAGGGACCTAAGTATTATACACACACCAAAAACAATGCCACAAAGTTCAAAAATATATTCTTCATTTCCATTTCAAATAATAAATTATTGCCTTCCAACACCTCAACCAAGAACTGCCAGAAAATGGAGAGACAAAGTACATCTTAAAAAACTCAAGGCTTTAGGGAGGTAAATGTCACAAACAATAATTGTACTAATGAACAAAGGTCAAAAATGAAACAAATGTTTTCCCCGTCACCTTTCTCCACTGACATTTATTTAAAACCCAGGATTACTTTTTGGGACTGTAAATTATATTGACAAAGTACTCTTCAAAATAAATGAATAAATTCAATTTTGGTACTATAGAAATTTTACATTTTTAAGTTCAAATACAGCTTCAGTTTCTTAGTAACTGTATAATGTTAGGCATAGCCCTCAACCTATGCCTGCATCAATTTCTTCATTTGTGAAATGGGAATAATAATAGTACCTACCTCTCAGTGTGTTGCAAGGATAAATATGAGATATTTGTAAAAACATGCTGAAAATTTTAAGTGTTATATAAATAACAACAATAATAATATCTAGCATATATATAGTGCTTTAAGTTTGTGAAGCACTTCACAAATATTATCTCATTTTATCCTCTCCAAAACCCTGGCAGGTAGTTTCTATTATTACTCTCATTTCACAAATGAAGAGACTGAGTAGACAGACGTTAAGTGACTTGTCCATAGTCACACAACTAGGACATGGCTAAGGCCAGATTTGAAATAAGGATTTGCCTTACCCCAAGTCCAGCACTCTATCCACTGTGCCATCTAACTCCCCTCAAATGGTGGCTGGCTGTTTGTTGTTGTTGTTAATCTGCTTCCCAGTTCTGCCACACTAATTGTGAAAATATACAAGCAAGATGAGTGCTCTTAGCAGCCAATGAAGGTTTCTTTTCCTTATGAATTAGATGCAAGACATGAGAAGCCTGTGGCAATGAGCCCGTTACAAGAATCCTTTTGGTCATCAAGGAAAGGGGTCTATTTTTAGAGTCTTTTCAGCCTACTGAAATAGAGACCCTTTAAATCTTATTAAATGATATGCATTGATTATGTGGAAGTATATTTCTCCAGAATATTTAAATTGTTAACTTCTGTCACATGGACATAATGATATAATGCAATGAATAAAAACACATAATCAATTAGACTCAGAGCACATAAGCCACTGAGGTGGACTGCTGTTATGGGTTGTACCCACAATTTGTATCAGTGTGCTTTCGTCTATCTTCAGTGACTATATACTTGGGCAAAAGAGAGATTCATCAATCAATTAATAAATAAATGTAATCATTATAGCGTGGATACTGAAATTATTCTAATGAACAGAAAGATGTTAGGAGATAAATGCAACAAAACATTCAGTAGGTCTCTATTGCCTGTGCATTAAAATGCAAACTCTCCAGCTGATGTTTATGGTCTACATTCTAAGTAACTTATCTAAGTAACTTGACCATGGTCACCCTGTTAGTAATCATTTGAGTCAATATTTAACTCTGGTCTTCCTGACTCTAGATCCAATGCCTCTGATATTTTTGTTATAAAACTCTCCACTTTGAATTCCAAGCTTGCTAAATTCTCTCTCACCCTCCACCCTTTTTTCCCCTCTGCTTTTCTCTTTTAATTATTATAATCTAGGTTGGGAGGTCATAGGTCACACCCAGGCTGGATCTAGGAGAGATATTTATTTATATTATAATTCCATCCTCTCAGTAATAATATATGCAGATTGTAAAATTTAGAGGCTATTGAAGAATTCACTCAAAACTTATTGACTTAAATTTTGATAATCTATTCATGTGTACATTGAAGTATATTTTAATTGTGTATGAATTACAATTCTATGAAATTTATAGTTTAAAAAAATTCTGAATGAACTTTATTCATCCTTCTACTGCCACCCTACTCCATTCAGTCCATTGAGAGTGTGTTGTTATATGCCAACTCCAAAAGATCTAAGGATTTGGTGAGGGAGTTGGGTGGGGGGGTAGTCTAGGAAGATGAATTGGGGTTTAAAGTCCAAAATCCTAGCAGAGCTGGTAACTTTTTTTTCCTCTTCCACCTTCCTCATTCTAATCATCCTTCACGTTTTCACACATATGTACTCCAATCCTCATTAATTTCCTTCTCTTCTCAATTACCATATAACTTATTATAGCTTTACTAAGTGACTTCACAATTCAAAGTATCTCATTACAGTATAGTATCTCATTAGCTAATATTTTATGTATATTCATATTTTCTTCTCAAGTATGTCATAATCTCCTTAAGGTCAGGAAAAATCACAGAACAGAAACATTCAATGATAAATTAATCTCATTCAAGCCACTCCTTTTACAGATAGGGAAAATGAAGCCAGAGATGTTAAAGAGTTCCCAACAATCACACAAAAAGCAACAGATCAAGGACTAGAAGCTGATTCACCACACTTACAAAAGAGTGCTTCACTATTATCTGTCCCACATTTCTCATTCTTCTCTGTTACTAATAATGACAAAGTTGTGCTTAGCATAAAGTATGTGAGTGGTAGTGGAAAAAGGCTTTGACTAAGAGGGTCAAAAGAAACCTGGGTTCAAACATTTCCTTTAAAACCACTTGTACAAAAGTATTTATAGCAAGTTTTTTGTGGTGGGAAAGAATTGGAAATGGAGGGGATGCCTATCAATCAGGGAATGGCTGAAAATGTTGTAGTATGTGATTGTGATGGAATACTATTGTGCTTTAGAAAATGATAAGCAGAATGCTTTCAAAAAGACCTAGGAAATCTTATGGGAACTGATGCAAAGTAAAGTAAGCAGAACCAGGAGAATGTTGTACAAAGTAACTGCATTATTGTAACAAAAATCAACTGTGAAATACTTAGCTACTCTGATCAAGGCAATGAGTCAAGACAATTTCAAAGGATCTAAGATGAAAAATTCTATCCACTTACAAAGAGAGATATGATGAATTCTGAGTGTAGATTCCAGCATAATTGAAAAAAAACTTTATTTTTCTTGTTTTTTTTTGTTTTTTGCTTTTTATTTTTGTTTTGTTGTTGTTTTGTTTTTATGTATGTGTGTTTTCTTTTGCAACATGGCTACTATGGAAATACATTTTGCCTGAAAAAAAGAAAAGAAATATTAATATAAACAAACATTTCTTTAAATATTTAGCACACAAACAAATGATTTTACTTTTCTGGCTCTTTTTGCTTATCTGTAAAATAAGGATATTGCTTGAAGAAATTTCTTCATAGGATGGTTGTAAGAATCAAAGAAGAGACAGGGACCATCAAGTAGGTAAGGTTGCCTGGTATGTACACTGTGTGAAGGAAAGTAGTTTGGAGCAAGGCTGTATTATGGTCTAATTCAGGGCTATCATGGTTCTGTGGAAACAGAACTATGTCTTCACACCAAACAATAATGTTTTCTAAGTAGAGTATCCATTCCTATGCTAAAAAAGAGTATCTGTCTAAAAAGGAATTCTTATCTCTATTCTCTAATTAGTTTCATTATCTAAATCCTCATGTGTTACTTATATATTGAGCTACAATCTAGTTATTGGTGGTATGTATTATTTTGCTTTGTTTTTAATTGCTGCTACCATACTCCTTGTATCCTACATACTTCAAAGGATCTGGTATCCCATTGATCCCCAAAAGGTATAGATCAGAATCTATTCAAGCCTGATATTTTAGTATTCATTCCTTCCCCTAAATCTACCAAAGGTGTTCACTCAGTGATCTGGGATCCTTCCCCTACATAACTTTACAACCCAAAATGTACCTAGAATTGTGCCATCTTGCATGTAGTTGGTATTCAATGTTTATCAAATGAATTATAAAATAATTTAAGCTTTTCCAGAAAACTATACACATAAATAGAGAAGAAACAAAGTGTACACTCTATTATGGAAACATCTACACTGCTGGAGAGATTATTTTGTTTTATTGAGAAACATCAAGCTGCAAGAATCTTGAAAACAAAGCTTTGGAACATGAAAATTGCTAAGAAAGATAACTTCTTAAAATTGAGGTAGAGTATTATTTTCCTGGATCATTCGTCCAGTTCCATGCATATTGTGTATCAATATCATAGGGGTAATAGAAGCAATTACATATGTGTGTAAACCATAAAAGGCACTCTAAATTCCATTTAAATTAAGCCTCTTTCCAAGTGTTAATTAACTAGATGTATGAAAGTTTTATTATAATTTGGCCACTGGCATTGTAAAGGTTATCAACAGTCTTACTTAATCTTCTCTTTACTTCCTTTTATTGAAGATTCATAAATATGGTTAGATGATGAAAACCAGACCCTAAAGTTCCTTCCATGACTTGGAAATTAGCTCTGATGCTTTGAGTTAATGACTCCTACAATACCACAAGCTAAATATGAACATAGTTAATAAGTCCCTGATAGGACTCCATATGGAGCAAGGCTAATTTTCCCCTACCTACCTACTGGTCCATATAACAGATCGTACTGTACAGGTCTGTGGTACAGTCGAGGCAAGAGAGACAGTGTTGTGAGTGGCAACTATAAGAGCACACTCTTGCTCTATTTTTCACACAGGAAAGTGTCTCACTTGTCAATGAGAGCACAAACTCAGTTTCAGTGGAAAGCTGAGAGGTGTGTAAAAGAAAAAAAAATTTCTCTAAGGTTCTGGAAAGTGTGGCTCCTTCCAGAGACAAAAATCAAAAGCAACAGATATGTGATTCCCTTTACCAAGTCCTGTATTCATAAGATGTTATGACTGCCAGTGTTTTAAAAATAAATAATATGATATGCCAGCAACATGGCAATAAATTTAAACTCAAGACTAATGGCTGTTGTTGATGTTGGCTCTTCATCTGTAAGCATTTTGTAGTCATTTAAATATAAAAGAGCATCATAGTCAAAAAAATAGTGTTTGCATTGGTCACATCATTCCATCTCTCTGTTACTTGTTTACCTGTTTACAAATACTTATGTAACATTGAATATTACATATTAAATTCATGAAATGCTGGACTATAAAACACATTATGCCAATGGGACAAAAAATCTAATTATTAACTTAATGGTGATACAATACTGTTTTGAAATTTATGTTGCATTGACTTTTCACAGAAATATTCCTTTAAATTAATTCTATTCCATCCTTTTAACATGACTTGCTTTTGTTCCAGAGGACTTGAAACATCTTCTGAGATAAAGTACTTCACACTCTAAATTGAGGCAAGGCAGAAACTAAACCATTTAAAACAAACTGAAATCTAATCTTTTAAAAAATATTTCAAAAGGAGATGATTATGCAGCCTCCTTCAATTCTTCCACTCCATTCAATAAAAGACTTTCATAGTTTGTCATGTGCACACTTTTTTCTATTTTGTTGAGTGATTTTGGAGATTTTTTTCTTCTAAAAAAGAAATTAATGTGTACTAATTAAAATAAGGTAGTGGCCAATTACAGCCTGTGCTTTATGAGCCTGAACAGTAGGCTATGTCTATGCAATCCCACATGAGTACTTCAGTGCATGTGCAGGTATTTACTGCTTCCTGTGTGGTGATGGACAGCTGAGCCCAAGTCGGTGTGCATACAAAAAGCCTGAACTGAACAAATCAAACTTTCTCTCCCTGGCTGCATTTGAAAGTGGAGACCAACAAGCTATAAGCCTTTAGGTAAAAAGAGTGAGAGCCTCAGACCTTCATATCCTCACCCAGGCAGTAACTTGTAAGTACACTGCTTTGCTCCTGCTTTTGTGTCTCTTTAGTCTATTGTTTCTTTTTTCTTAGGTAAAGAGAGGTATTGGAAATAGTTATGACCTTGTGAACTTCAAAAGGTCAGAAGAACAAGCTATCAGAGGTCCAAGACACAGATTCCAAGCAGTCAGTCAATAAGCATTTATTAGGGAACTACGGTTATCCCTTCCACGTTGAGATTTTCCATCGTGGGTGGGAATTTTGGGGAGTTTTGTGGAAGCCACAGAATACACATGAAGGTAGCAGATTTACAGAGCCTATGACCAAATATTTAACCCAAATTTTATAATATATTACTGTAAACACCCTATAAAAGAAAAAGAAAAAAATTCAGACTTCTCTGGTATGAAGGGAAGGCCAAAAATTTATGTGGATTTTATAGATCCCAGGGGTGCTGTTCCCCTAACCTCTATGATGTGGATGGAATAACTGAACTATATACCAGGCACTGTGTTTAACTATGGAGGCAGAAACTAAAGCAAGTCAGCATCAGCGTTAGAACTTGCCATCAGCAGAGCCTTGTGAGGCATCAGCACAGACCTAAGGAGTGATGCCATTGACTCAGCATAATAGTGGATGAAACCAGTAGCCAAGATACTATGTTCTACTTCAAAGCAGCAGTTGGTCCAGTGACTATCAGTGACAGTCCAACCACAATCAGAAGTGAAACAGATGGAATATACATATATATATATGATGTGTGTATACTTCTATATACACAAGAATACTGCATATCTGCAAACATACACATGATGCATTTGTATGTATACCTATACACATACATCTGAGTACATGTGCATTAAAAAAATTATTTCATTTTTTTAAAGATGAGTAAAGGCAATCTGTACAAAAGAGGTATTCTAAACTTCTGAGAGTGCTGGAATGTGGCAACAACCAAGACTTCCATGGAAAGTGATTAGTGTAAGTGTAAGAAGGCACAAAAAGCATTGCATATGGAGATGAGTGGTTATAGACATGTAGGCATTCTCAGATTTCTAAGCACAAAGTTATGCTGTTACATGAACAAACCTGGTAGAATTGATTTTCCAACTACGTGTTCATTTTTTCTCCTCTCTGGTCCCAAGAATGTGTCAGTTTTCAAATTGTAGCACAAGATGAATTTGGTCAGTTTGTTTGCTTTCCTGAATATATCTGTCGTTTGGGTATCACCAAGTACTTTGAAATCAATTTGATTGTGCAAGGACAGCCATATATTACAACCTAGAGGAGCCCAGTTTCCATACAAAGAAAAAAGACATTTTAAAAATGCAACAAAGGGAGCAATGATAAAGAAAACCAAAGAAAACCAGTATAAAATCTTTCATCTAGTCCAGGATTCCACAAAATAACTGCCAGAAATCTGTAGAATTGTACAGCAGGAACAAATTAAGGTAGATTGTAGAAGCCATAGTACAGCCCCAGAGCAAGAGATGGGATAGGGCACAGCAAGTGTCTACTCAGGAGCCCTCATCAATCTCCACTTTAGAAGATCATCCCAGACCAGAACCTGACAGCAAGGGACATCCCAGAGGTTTCAATTCTGTCTGTCAGGAAACAGACCAGTTGATTGTCCATTGCTATGAGACAGGACTCAAGGAGCTGATCCCTATCTGCTACAGGAGATAGGGCCAGACTAGCATCCAGGAAATCCATAATCAAGCTGGTAAAAAGACAGCCTGTGCCCAATCCAGCACCTAGGCAGCTTGGGCCTGGGCCTGGGCCTGAGCCACTTGCATGGGCCAAAGCCAGACAATTCCTACAGAAAACATGGCTGAAGCTTAACCGAGGAACTGAGCAAAGCCTACTCGTGTCATAAAGGAGTATGAGAGGAAAGTTTCACTCACTTCCATGTTTCTAATTCAGAAATATGGCTGAAATGTATGAGAAGAGAGAATTAAAGTCTTTATGCACGTGCACACACACACACAGACACACATACATATATACATACATACATACATACATATACAGAAATGCATACCTTGGGCTGAGAGAAGTGCAAACGTTGAATCCAAAAGAAGGGAATTAATCCACAGGTTCAAGTACAGACTCACAGAAATGAACATCCTGGACACAAGCCTGGAGAGGGGAGGGAAATAAAATAGTTGGGGAAGAAAAAAAAATGGGCAAGGAGATTAAAAGCTTTGAACAGATACTGGTACACAGTGCCCAAGAACAACTCCCCCAAAATTAGAACGGGTCAAATGGAAAACTAAAATGATATGATTCAAAAAGAAAAATTAAAATAAAATCAAAAGATTTAAAAAAAAAAAAAGAATGCGTAGAACATGAAAACAAATAACGAGAAAAACTGATCAAGGAGAGATAATCCGGGGCGGGCCCAAGAAGGCAGGCTTGGGGGGGGGGGTGTCTTCTCAGAACACTGCTGAAGGCCATTATCCAAACACAAATTTTTAATCACCCACTGCCTCTTGTTTATCAGGAAAGGATAATTATCTATACAGAGCTTCTGTGTTTTTTTTGAGAGCGAGGCTTTTGCCCTTCGGGTATGTTTTCGCCCTTTCCTTAGCGTTGTAATTAGGCACCCTGGCTGGCAGCCCTCGCCCTCCCTTGTGAGAAGTCTGCTGAGGCCGCCTTCTTCCTAGCCGCCCGCTCCGCCGTGTTCCGGTGAGTCGCCAAAATGACGAACACAGAAGGAAAAAGGAGATGGGCGCGATACATGTTTTATAGGCCCTTTCGAAAACATGATGTTGTCCTCTGGCTACGTATATGGAATATCCAAGAAAGGTGGTATCGTAGATATCAAGGGTATGGGCACGGTTCAGCAAGGAATGCCCCACAAATGTTACCATGGCAAGACTGGACGGGTCTATAATGTGACTCAACATGCTGTGGGCATTGTCGTAAACAAACAGGTTAAGGGCAAGATTCTAGCCAAGAGAATTAATATGCATATGGAGCATATTAAGCATTCCAAGAGCAGAAATGGCTTCCTGAAGCAGGTAAAGGAAAATGGTCAGAAGAAGAAGGAAGCCAAAGAAAAAGGTGCTTGAGTTCAACTGAAGCGCCCGCCTGCCCCACCCAGAGAAGCGCGCTTTGTGAGAACCAATGGCAAGGAGCCTGACCTGTTGGAACCGATCCCCTACGAATTCATGGCATCAATGACTGTGAAATAATAACAATAAAAAAATTATTGGGTTAAAAAAAAAAGAAGAGATAATCCAAGAATCATTAGACTACCTAAAAATCGTGAATGCTCTCCCCCCCAAAAAAAACCCCTTATATATTTCAAGAAAGTATATGAATGAAAATTATGCTGCTCTCTTTAAACCAAAGGACACAGTAAAAATACAAAGAATCAATGAATCTCCAAAGTGAAAATTCTAGGAATGTCATTACCAAAATCCAAAGCTTCTACATAGAAAGAATAATACTAACAATAACAATAATAACGATAATAGCTAGCATTTACAGAAGTGCTTTAAGGTTTATGAAGTGTTGTACATATGTTAGCTCATTTGTTAAAGGAGAGGAGAGACTGAAATATTTTATTCCAAAAGAAGAATATTAAAGGCTTATAACCAAAAATATTCTAATTGACAAAATTGAATATAATAGTACAGGAGGGGAAAAATGGACCTTTGGTGAAATAGAGGATCTCCAAGCATTCTTGACAAAAAGATAAGAAATGAGTAAACACAACATGGAAATTAAGGAGACAAGAGAAAGATGGAGGAGTACACATATTTGACCACTTGTTAGGTACTATATGAAGACTACTTGTTTGTTTACTAATGGAGGAGAACGGTAATATCTGCCCTTGCATAGTCTTAACTTCTCTAAGGGTCATAGAAAAAAATAAGTAAGCTAGGTAGAAAGCCTTGGGATGGTTTTGTTTTGTTTTGATGGTCTTAGAAGAAAGAGGAAAGGAAAACTTTCTGAGACTATACTGGAGAAGGGTAGGGAACACATCTCACATAATAGTGGTACATGAGATGAAGAGTATTAAAATACGGAGGAAACAGTGGTGGTTAAGTCATAATATGAACTTCATTTTCATCTGAATGCAAAAAAGGAAGGCAGAAACCACTTACAAAAACCATTTATACGTACACATAAACTATGGTAGTATATAAATACATTAAACAGAGATAGCAGGAAGGAGAAAAGGAGAGATGTTTTAAGAGGAAGGTTGGTTGTCCTTTATTCTCGAAGAAGCCCAAGACATCAGGGAGTGATGTCATGAGTTGCAAATGAATCAGATTTAAGTGAGGGAGGGCTGTGCAAAGTTACCAGCCTCATTTTCTTCTCCAGAGCCATTGGGGTCCAGTAGCAAGATATAGATCAGGACAACTGGAGATCACCCCAGGTGCAGGGGCTTATGAAGGCCTTTTAAAGCTAAGGTCTTTCCCAGTCTCAGTTTGACTGAGGTAATGCTCATTCAATGATTACTGCTGGGTAAGAAATGAGGCAAAGAATGACCTCTTTTATTTAGTCCAAAAAGAAAAAAAAATCAGTCTTAGAGGGGAAGACCTTCAAGGCTTGTGGGCCAAAAAAGAAACAATTGCTATTTATATTCATTATGAGTAATCAGAACCCACAAAATGACCCCATGGGCTTGGGCTGGGACCTACTGTTGGCCAATCAGTGCCAGAGTGATTTAGGTTTAAGATATGGTCCTTGAGAAAGAAATCTAGCCTGCAAACCCCAAGATAAATTGTCAGGTTTCAGCAATGAAAATTTACATTCCTTTGGGCAGAGCAACCCTAGGTAAGGGTATCATCCCCTTTGTGGACAGAAGAAGAGGAAAGAGGAGAAGGGAGGAGAGCAGAAGAGAGGAGAAGAGAGAAAAAGGGAGGGGAAGTGAGGGGAGGAAAGGAAAGGAAAGGAAAGGAAGGAGAGGAGAAGAAGGAAGGAAGGAAGGAAGGAAGGAAGGAAGGAAGGAAGGAAGGAAGGAAGGAAGGAAGGAAGGAAGGAAGGAAGGGAGGGAGGGAGGGAGGGAGGGGCTGCATTGCCCAACCAGAACTGGCCAGTTGGGTCTCCAGTGGGGCAGCTCATGCTATTCACATTTGTCCTTCATTCTTGTAGAGGACTGTGTCCATCAGGAAGATGATGCCTTGACTTGCAAATGAATTAGATTTCAGTGAGGCAGGGCTGTGCCTTCCACCAAGGTGAAAGAATATCCATACGTAAAATGAACTCCAAAATCAGAAAGGAGAAATGGGTAATGGGAACTTTTTTTTAAGTAAAAACCTAGAATCAGGATCAGAGTAAGAAAAGAAAAGAAGGAAGTATGAACTTAGCATTATATATACATACATATATATACAACACACACACACACACACACACACACACACACACATATATATATATATATATATATATATATATATATATATATATATATATGACGAATTAGGCAAACATTTCATTTTTACCACCTTCTTCTTCCTTTTAAAGAGAGAAGGGGAAAAGAATTACAAAAGGAAAGGATGGAGGGAAATGTACAATTACAAATCAGGGCTGTGAATATTAATAGGATGAATTAACCCATAAAATAGACAATGATAGCAGAATGGATTAACCAGAAAATTCCAATTATATATTGTTTACAAGAAATGGACACAAAATACAAAAATTGGCATAGTATTAAAATAAGCAGACTCTACTATGCTTCTGATTAACTCAAAAAGGAGGAGTAAAAGTCATGATTGCAGGAAAAAAAAGTTTTAGTAAAAAAAGACATAAAAAGAAACACAAAAGAAAGTAAAACATACTTCAAGGCATCATAGATAAAGAATTAATATCAATACATAAAATATAAAAGGTGGTTTTTACATACATACACCAGCATATTAACAACATGCTTAATAGGAAAGTTAATAGAAACATAAATAAACAATGCAACTATAATAGTGGGCAACTGCAGTATACATCTTTCATGCTTATATATGTATTTTTAAAATGATAAAGAAATAAGTTAGAATCCAGAATAGAAGTTTAGAAAAATTACAAATGATAGACCTCTTGTGATTACTGAATAAAAACATAAAATACACTAGTTAACTCTTAAACATGTATTCACACATTTACAGAAATTGACCATGTGTTAAAGGATAAAAAATTTACAAATAAATGGAGAAATATTAAACATATGCTTTACCGATAATGACATAAAATTATGAAGAAAGGGTTAAAATAATTCAAGACAAAATAATTTAATCCTAAAGAATTAGTATTCAAAGGACTAATCATAGACAATTGAAAATTTATCAAAGAAAATAATGAGACAATATATCAAACTTTATGGGATGCAGCTAAAATAATCCTTAGGGAAAAACTTCTATTGCTAAAAGCTTTTATTAAGACAAGAGAGAAAGTACAATCTATTAATTAGATAGACAACTTTTTTTAAAGTAAAAGAAAAATCAAAAAATAAGCCCCTCAACTTAACATAAAAGCAGAGATTCTGAAAATCAAAGATAAGATTAAAAAATTTTATAGTAAACAAAATGGATAAATAAAAGTAGGAGCATTTTTTGAAATAAAAGCCTTTCTGATATATGTGTATGGGGGGTGAGGGAGTGAGGGGCTAAGTTCTTCACATCAAAAATGAAAACAGAATTCACAACAAATAAGTAGAAGATAAAGGAAACTATCAGAAATTAATTCTTGCCAAACAAACAAGGCACAGATTAACAGGAGACATAGATTTTTTTTTTAAATAATCAAAGAAAGAATTTTAAAAGATCATAAGTTAACTCAAAAGGAAAAGAAAAAGTAAACCCAGAACCAGATTAATTTACAAGCGAATCCTATCAAATATTCAAAGAAAATTGACTCTAATATCATAGTTTGTAAAATAGGAAAACAAAAAACAAATAAAAAGGACCCTTCCAATCTCTTACAGTAATACAGATATGGTCATTACTTGAATCAGGAGAAAACCAGAGAAAGAAAAAAGAAAGCCCAATATCTATAATGAACATTGATGAAAAAATATTAAATAAAAATTAGTAAATAAGCCAAAACCAATAAAATAAAACAATAAAATGATTGTTCGCTATGATCAGTTTGAAGTTGTGCCACAATTGGTTCAATATAAGGAAACATAAATATAATAAACCATGTTAACAGCAAAAATAACAAAACAATTATTATATTAATAGGTACTTACAAGACTTTTCACAAAATTCAATAACAGTTTCTATTAAAAGCACTAAACAACAGAGGAACAAATTTGATTTTCTTCAACATTGTAAGTAGTATCTATGTAAAGAATAAATGGTTTATACTGCTCATACTCATTTGACTTAAAGAAAGCCTCATTCTATCACCATCTTGTTCTTAAAATGTCAAATTCCCTATTTCTCACCACGTCAAATATAAGCACCACTGCCTGACATTAAGGCCTAAGTCAATTCCCACCTTTCCTCTGAAGCCTTCTTTAATTGACTTCCTTAACGTTCTCACATCCTCTGATGAACTACAACATTTATGATACTGTGCTAAAATATATACTGTCTGGTCTTGTGCTTTCTTCTTTCACACGTATTACTCTTGTGCTTGTATTCCCATTTACATTTAAGCCTCCTTGAGGGCTGGAGCTATGTTTTATAGTCCTTTGTATCCCCCACAGTATATGATAGAGAACTTAGAACTAACTCAGTGCTAATCTAGTAAGGATGTAATTGCTTCTATCTGGTAAGGAAATGTGAAGGACCACGAATACCACTCCAGTCTTGGATCATGGGAAACACATGAATGCATTGCAGAGTACTGTACTGAATTGAAAGTAAGAAGACCTAGGTTTTAGTCCCCACTCTTTCACTAACTTAGCTATGTGGTCTCACATGCAAAAGAGAGAAGGCCAAGTTAGATCATTAAATCAAATATTTAATAAACCTTTATTATGTGTATAGAACTATGATAGGCCCTGGAGATACACAAATAAAAGTAAATAACAGTCCCTGCTGTCAAGGAGCTTATATTCCCTTCCCCCTTCCTTGTTTAATTTTGAACTTTATCACCAAGAGACACAAACATTTCAGGATCCAAAGAAGAGCAAGAAAGTAGCTGACATTCTAAAAAAGGAAAAACTCACACATATATAGGTAAATAGAAAACATATACAAAAGGAATAAAGTATAGGTAAAAAATAATAAGGCATAGAAGGGAAGGCACTAGTGTTTGGCAGAACCAGGAAAGGCCTCATGCAGAACTTGGCATTTCAGATAAATCTTGAAGAAAACCAAGGATTTCAAGACGAGAAAGTGAGGAAGGATTATTCTAGGCATGGAAGCAAATCAGTGAAAAGGCATGAAGATGGAAGATGAGAGTGTCATGTCTGAGGAAACTGAAGACTTCTAACACTACCCTTCCATAATGTTCTCAAACACAATAGTGTATTTATTTATTTGTCTTAGCCAAATTTTCACCTTTCATTTAGACATTCTATTAAGGTCCTATGTGGTAATTTATGGGTATCAAGAGAACATTCAGTTACAAGAGCTATTTTTGAAGTTTATGTTTCAAAATGTTTTAATAGTTTCTTTAGTTTAGAAAAAAATGGTGTACTGGGATCATAGGGTAGCAATAGAGAGAAACAAAATAATGCTCTTCCAGAATGATCACAACTCGGCAATTGTTCCTTTGACTATTGAAGCTCACAGTGTTTTGTAAATGTTGTAAAATTCTTCCTGGTTGAAAAAAGTGAAAAGTAAATCATCCTGATTCCATAGCCTGCAGTAGGAACAAAATGAGTCTTAAATATGAGTGTTTGCTGTTATTGCCTGTCCTGTAGAGGTTAGAGTACAGACAAACTTCTACTAATCTCTTTACTCAGTGCAAATTCAGAGTATAAAAGTAGAAAACTGATATAAAATCAACTATATTTTTGTACTATTGCCACTTCTCTGCCATGGTTTACTTCCCTAATAAAAAGACAACTTATATTTTCTACTTGCAATGTGGAAGATATAAATGATGCACACTGCAGAAAATGAAGAGGAGGGAAAGGCCAATGTATTAAAACCAGAAAATGACTTTGGCCTTATGGTTCTAAGTATATGAGGTTCTGAGGTTCATTTCAGACTCTGGTAGCGTGAACTGATTCAAGTACTTTGCAAGATGAGGGGAGAGAAGGCATAAAACACTGTATCGTTGCTTTAAAATATGTAATTAGTTATACAGTTTCATTTTAATCAGAGTTAGGCTTGCTAAGCACCATGCCCCATAACATACTGTGTTCCCTTGATCCCTCATATCTATTCGGGTCATTTGGATGGTTTCCATGACTCCTGAAATAGATATACCCCTTCCATTCCATTTAATTTGTCATAACATAAATATTGATCATGGCTTATTCTCAACAAAGCAGTGAATCCTCACTCTTATTAATAGCTATTTGTACATGCCATATGTTAAACAGGAGTAAAGTTTCTTATGAGAGCTTGCTATACACCAAATTCCTATTTTAATTTGTTTTGTTCATATTTCTCCCACTCTGGGCATTGATAGAATAGTGCAATATAATTGAATTTACCAACCACCTGGCCCCCAAACAACCTAAATCCTAGTTTCTTCAAGATTCCTTGGTGATTAGCACTGTGCCCTCCCTCAGGTTAACAATTCACCACTCCTGGGGCACCACTCCTAACAAGGAATTAAAGTAATACAGATAGGTAGGCATTCATTCCACTTCGCTATGTTTTGACTCTATTATGAACCTCTGTTCCTTCTCAGCCTAGGCTATGTAAATGGACAAATAAGAGCAACCAAATCTTTCAGTCATCTACCACTGAACTATACCTTAAAGAAGTGTCACTTATAAGTACTGCGACTTATTTTAAGACAAACATACATATGAATGAGTATTGGCCTCTCTTCTTTCCACTCTCCAAACTGTCTTTCATACCACTGCCAGATTAATCTTCCTAATGCATAAACTACGCAAAATCTTTCCTTGAAGTTATTGAGTAAAGGTCAAACACCTTGGCCAGGCATTCAAGGTCCTCTGTTACCTTTTTAGCCTTATTTCATATTCCTGTGCTCTGGGTAATTTATGTCCCATACTAACTTGAATATTCATTGTCTCCTCTATAATGCCCAGGATTATCTGCTACCTTTATTCATATATTATTTTTTTTTTATGCCTGAAAATCCCTCTCCTGAATTCCTACTCATTCTTTAAAGGCCAAATCAAATGTCACCTCTTTGAGGGAGCTTTCCTATTTTAACTTCCTATCTCAACCCCATGTATTAATGACTTTGCTTCATGTGTCTCTTCTTAAATATCATTTTGTTTATAGTAGAGTTATCAGCACTGGCCATGTTTATTGTTGTACGTGTTCTATTTGCCTAAAAACCTATGAATTCCATGAGAGAGGGACAATGTCTTCAACTGAAAAATCATATATCAGTTTTGTACTATGTATAAAACATACTCTGGGCAACTGGGGATATGAAGATTTTTTTAAGTACTTTTCACCCTCAAGATATTTAAATTATATGAACATATTTTTATTGCAGAGACTATTATAGTTTTCAGCATCCAATTTTCAATTCAATTTGTGAAAACATTTATAGAACATATATTTCTTCTTATATACAGATAAAATATATAGTTATTCTTCTTGAGCTAGAACAATTAAACTCTTTTCTTAACATGCCTTAATATCTGAGCTGTTTTTCTTATAGCAACAACATTTGCTTTATAACTGGTGACCAAATTTTGTAAGTGTCTGAAAAAAATTTTCATTTTGTCCTGAAATTTGTCACAATTTTAATAACAGCAATTTTGCTTAATCTTTTGCGGTGCTCATAGGAAAAGATGCGGAGAATGGTATTTTCAACTTGATGGTTGATTTGAATTTTAAATAAAACTTTGGTTTTTCATAGTTTTCTTCATGTTGAGATTGTCTTCTTTTCCTAATAAGACAATGTTAGTTACTGATTCTTTCTCAGTATTAGAAAAGGAACATAGCAATGTAAAGAAAGGAATTGATGGAAAATGAATACCATATCTTTCGTTGAAAGTTCTGGTTTTGGTTTTCCTACCTAGAAAACAAAATAAAAACTATTTTAGCTTAATTTATCCTGAGATTTTATATGCAAGTATATATATATATATATATATATATATATGTGTGTGTGTGTGTGTGTGTGTATATAATATTAATTATATTGTATCATATCATATCATGTTATATTATATAATCTCAGGATAAACTAGGCTAAAATAAAGATATTAACTTCCTAGGACAGGGGAATAAATTTCCCTAATTGATGGTACTGAATCCTTTTCTTTCTGAGGAAATAATAAAATAGAAATAGTATATAAATGTTATGGAAACCCGATGAATTATTGTAATTTGGGGAAAGGGGGGATTCAGACCTCTGAGTGTAGGACTCTCTCCATGTAGGAAAACATAGTAATTGTTGGCAACTTAGTCTTAGAAAGTTCCCCTAAAATTGAGAGGTTGTCACGTAACATGGTCATAGAGCTGGCATGTTTGTTTTAAATTTAAAAAAAAATAGTAATTGGTATAATGATTAAAATTGTTTGTAAAGAAAGGGTGACCATCTGTCTGTTGTATCAGGTAGGTGATCCAGTGTATAGAGAATTAGATTTAAATTAGGAAGATGTTAGTTTAAATATGATCTCAGACACTTCACAGCTTGGTGACTTTGGGCAAGTCATTTCATCTGTCTCTCTCAGTTGTCTCATCTTTAAATGGGATAATAATATTATCTACATCCCAGTACTGTGGCAAGGATAATATGAGATGTCTCTGTGGGTGCTAGAGGAGGATGTAAAGAAAGTGCTAGGGTCATCATTCCTTTGTTGTTGTTGGCTATTTCCTAAGTTGGAACCATTAGCACAGCCAGATGAAGAGTAAACTAGACAGCGACATTCAGCAATTAAAAGAGAGTTCTCAACATTTAGGAACTGTGCAGTGAAAACCGAGGGGCAGAAAATGGAGCTAGTGGCCATAAAAATGAAGAGCTCTTGCCTGATGCAGATGAGAAATGAGGGTGAGAAGTGACCACCCCGTCTCTTACACAAAAGTTCAGGCTCTAGCAGAGGTCAGAACTACAAAGCTAGAGAACAGAAAGCAAAGTTGGGGAAAGACTGGGAAACTCCCACAAGTGGAAATTCCCAGGCTTATCCTAACAGTGCTCTCAGGAGGAGGGTTTAGGGGACTCCCTGCCCTTAGTGGGTGGACCCCCTCTCCACAAAAAAAAAGAGGTAGTGTTACCGGAGAAGTTTAATTGAAACTTGAGGAGCCCCAGGATCTATGGCTCTGGAAGGTGTGGTCTAACGAAGCCAATGCTGAAGAACTTTCTGCTTTTGACTTCAGGGCCTGGAGGAGCTGCCAGCTAAATTTGTTGAAGCCTGTCAGTATATTAGGAGACACTCTGTTTTCCAGAGCTAAGGCCCAGCAACTAGGCTGTGCCTTGAGCTTGGCATAAAAACAATCCTTTGCACTCACCCTCTGGATGATCTCAGATACAGAAAAAATCCCAGAATTGTTTTATGTAATTATTGTATTGCTTTCCCCCGCACCAGGTGTTCTCCAAGCTCGAACAAGCACCTGCTGTATCCATTCTGTTGATGAAGTCCTGCTATGAATCGAACTTATCACATTGTTGCTGTTACCTCTCACTGTCAGGGCTACAGCTCAAGACTCAGCCATTGGTATAAGGATTGAGATCTCCCCCACGCTAAAGCAGGCCCCTCCTCCCTCCATTAGGGACAGGGTTCAGGCATATGTGCCCTTGCTTGCAAAGTCTCCTTAACTTTGAAAGTAAACTTTTATTCAATTTCCTGACTCTCCTGTCTCTAGCCTGCTTTGTTCAGCTCTGGCCACCCTTAGGTTAGAGGCAGGCTCCCTCCGTTTGACAGCAGTCAATAAGTCAAGAAGGCTTTATTAAGTGCCCACTGTGTACAAGACATTGCATTAAGTTCTGGGGATACAAAGAAAGATAAAAGACAGCCCCTGCCCTCAAGGACTTCACAATCTAATGGAGTGAGACAACATGAATCTAATTACGTGCAAACAAAATCTATGTAGGATAAAATGGAGGTAACTAACTGAGGTGAAGCACCAGCATTAAGGTGCAGTGGGAAGGGATGGGCCACTATGTGGCGCCATGGTGCACAGAGCCCTGGGCCTAGAGTCAGGAAGACTCATCTTTCTGAGTTCAAATGTGACCTCAGACATTTACAAGGTGTGTGACCCTGGGCAGTTGCTTAATCTTGTCTGGTTCAATTTGTTGTGGTTATTGTTAAGTTGCTTCAGTCCCGTCCTATTCTTCATATCCCCATTTGGGGTTTTCTTGGCAAAGATACTGGAGTGGTTTACCATTTCTTTCTCCAGGTCATTTTATAGATGAGGAACTGAAGCAAAAAGGGTTAAGTGACTTGCCCAGGGAATGGCAAACCATTCCAATATTTTTGTCAAAAACCACAAATGGGGTCACAACAGAACATTGGGAAGAGAATATGTTCTTTGTCCCTGTAAGTTAGTCAAAATGAATTCCCTCTTCAGCTGCTCCAGGAAGATGGAGATCTGCTAGGGAAGGGGTGAAGTTTCTAAAGTAAATAAGTTCTATAGGTTGGATTTGTTCAGCCACCTCAAGGCCTATCATACTCTATGCTCGTTCTGTTTTGGGGATCATTTAAATTCTACCTTCTGGGTGGAACCCCACCAGAATGCCTTCAGATTTTAGTTATCAGTACTTCTGCCACTATCCACCATATCCCTTCCACATACATACACACCATACAACTATAT
Organism: Phascolarctos cinereus; assembly: GCF_003287225.1. Lineage (NCBI taxonomy): Eukaryota > Metazoa > Chordata > Mammalia > Diprotodontia > Phascolarctidae > Phascolarctos > Phascolarctos cinereus. The sequence continues at coordinate 420,587,467 of NW_027555847.1, forward strand.
AGGTGTGGGCTGATCAATTGCTGAAAATCAATCCAGATATTAAGGCATTTGTGGTTTGGACAAATACTAATGCCAATGCAAACAGACATTCTAAGAATAGAGGTAGAGGTCACAGAGCCTCTCTTACAAGGGAATGACACTGTCCTCAAGAGGGATCTCTGAGTGTGACTCCTGGAACTTGGGGTTGCTAAGAAAGCACTTTATAGCCAGCCAATAAGGATGCTTTAAAAACTGTATGTAAAACAGATCCAGAGAGGTTAATTAACTTGTGCAGAGTCACACAATTAATGAATGTCTAAGGCAGGATTTGAACTCAAGTCTTCCTGATTAACTCCAAGTCCTGTGTTCTACCTGGTATGCCTCCTAGCTCAATATACATAAACACATATATATGTACACATGTGTGTTTATCTATAGCTATTTCTATATGCATATATCCATATATATCTGTATCTATAGAAACTATATTGTATTAGGAAATTAAATACCAGGGCACTAGGAGTCCTTTAGCCTCACCTAAGTCTCAAGTATCCTCCAAAGCCCCTGTCCTGTTTGGATCATTTCAGTGAGATTACAGAGGACGGTACTTGGAGGGAACATGTTCTATAGGCTCATTATTTGTTTAGGCCTTTTCAGCCACCTCTAGGCATGTTACTAATCAAATGGAACACTTAAAGTTACCTGAACCATCCTATGTAGTTTTAACCAATTAATATTGGGTCCCCGGGGCATGAAAGATATTTATTCTCTAGCAATAGAGATAAAGGGACCTGGAGTACTTCTTATATCAGATCCTCTTAAACAATTCCATGTTATGTGTAAAGAAGGAAGATAGTACCTGGAAGTTTACAGTGGACGCCAGAAAGCTGAATACAATTATTGTGTTTATCTCTACAGCAGTTCTTGATCTCCTCTATGTCATAGACCAAGTAGCCCATGCCCAGAGTAAATGATATGGAGCTATCAACCTTGTCAATACCTTTTTTAAAAATTTATTTCTATAGCAACGTCAGGACCAGTTTGATTTTAACAGGGTAGGATTTCAATATACTTTCATTGTCCTTCTCTAGGGCTACCTGAACTTTCCTCCATTGTGCCACGTCATAGTGGGCAGAGACCTGAAAGAGACCTCCTTTCCTGAGAGCATGGTCTATATCACTACACTGATGACATAGTGTTGACTGAGTCAGACTAGGCTACACTGAGAGAAGTTCTAGACCAGACAGTCACACATATGACGGAAAAGGGGTGAGAAATCAGCACTAAGAAAATCCAGGGTCCAACCCACTTAGTAAAGTTTGGAAGAATACAGTGGTGACAGGAAAGCACCAAGGATTCTAGGAATAGTCCAGAATAATCTACTGACACTCCCATGGTCTAAGAAGGAAGCTAAAAGACTTATTAGACTGTTTAGATTTTGGAATCTATATGTGGAAAACACATATTCCCGCCTTGATATTCTAATGTTCCCCATTTACTGAGTTACCCATAAGTCAGTGTCTTTTAAGTGGGGCCCAGAAGAGGCTACAGCTCTGTAAGATGTAAAATAGGCTGTCCTTCAGATTCTTCCCTTGGGCTCTTATGATCTTACCAAGTCCATGTTTCTGAAGGTCTCTGTCCATAAAAGATACATCTGACTGGAGCCTTTAGCAGATACCAAAGGAGTCCAAATTAAGCTACTGTTACGCTTTTGGAGCTTGAAGCTCCCCAGAGTAGCTACTCACTATCTTGCTTTTGAAAAGTAGTTGTTTTCCTTTTATTAGTTGCTACTAAACATGTGCCATAGGGTCATAAATCACGCTTTGTGTGAAGTTACCTATTATGGGTTGGGGAACATTACATGGTCTGCCTAGCAAGATGCATAAAGCATAGGAGGCTTTTATTGCTAAATGGAAATTACACATTAGAAATCATGCTTGCCTGTGTCCTTCTGGTGTTAGTGCTCTTTGAAAACAGATGATAATTATGCTAGAGAGTAAGATCTCCAGTCCAGATCCTGGAACCTTGCCTCCTTTACTGACCTATTAAGGCTCACACCTATAAAGACCTGACTCCTGAGGAATGTCATTTTATCTGGTTATCCAATGTTTCCATCTGCTGTATGAGTCATATGCAACTGGAATTCAATGCTACTAATCCAATCATAGGAGAAACCATGGCAAATCTTTACAGCTGGCTAAGGTCCAGGCTGGATCATTAGCATGTGAGAGAGCCTTGAGGGATGGACCAAAGAAGATATTAATCTATACTAGTTCTTGAGCAGTGGTAATGTCTGGTCAAGTAGTTTGGACCTGCACGTCACAGGACTAGACAAATACTCTTTCATTTGGGGTCAGGACCAATAAAGTAATTTACTGATGCTTCCTACAGCATATAGTTGTTTGTAGAGTATGTCAACATCCATCAGAAAAATAGACTAAATAAAGAGGTTGGAGCTATTATAAGACTTGAGATAGTCCTTCCAAAGGGGAGAGGAAAGGCCTAGACTGCAATTTTTTTCCCTTTTCCTCTTTTCCTCTCCCTAGTCCACGACAGCAAGATTGTCTAGTCATCCAAATGGTGGAAGATCCTCTAAAAGACCATTAGGACCTTGATACCAAGGGATGACATGTGATATGATGAGTAGTAGCTTGATGAAGCTTCTCTAATTTCCCTGAAACATTATCCTCTCCCCCATCGTCCCTGCCATGCAACCTGATTGACTCCAGCTTCCCAAATTCAGTTTTCTAATATGGGGGCATAAAAAGTCTTAGCTATTTATAATCATCACTTCTCAGAGTAATCTCTGCTGGATGACTGACCAGACAAGTTTACTGATGAAGACTAGGGAAGCTGCATCCACGATTATCCTGATTGTATATCTTTGTGTTAGGACAAAGTCAGCCTTCTCCTTTGTTAAATATTCAGCGACTTGTGAGTGCCTCATTTCATCCCAACATTAAACTTGAATTAAGAGGGTGCTGGTCTTAGAGGCTTGCCTACAACAGTAAACCTTAAACTCCTACATGATTGCTAGGTGTTATCTTTATTATCACCTTTCAGGAATATTTTAAACAGCTGAACAGAATAATGGACCTTCCTATCACAGGTATCAAAACTTTTTGTTTGTGCATTGTTCTTCTCTCTTAAAGAATAATTTTTAGGAAGGTGTTTTTCCATTCTGACTTCCTCATTTCTGGTTCTGAGTATTCACTATGATATCCCACACTCTACACTTGTCTCCTAGGAATGACTTTCTGTTTTTAATTTAAGGAAGGGTACAAAGTTGATCATAAAATGAGAGGCATTTTTGTTGTGAAATGGTTATGACCTCAATAGTGTATTCCTCTGTGTTGAGGGGGTGAGAGAAGTGGATAAGATGTTGGGGGGAGGGGAGGAAATTATTCTGGGTTGGGCAAGGAGAGCCAGAAGGTTCTCCTTTTCCTTTCCCCTTCTCCCCTGTCACCCCCTTCCTCCCAGATCTCCTACCAGTTGGAGGGCCATTTATAAGTTTTCCATTGTCTATTGAAATACCTATAGGAGACTAAGCCAATCAATTATTCAAAGCTTAGTATCATGTGTCAATAAACACCTAAAGGTGAAAGGGAGTTGTGTTTGGTAACTATGGAGAGGAAAATGAGGTAGAGGGAAAAAGAGGAAGAAAAGAAAGAGAATATGTGTTTTAATATCGGTAAAGAGCCTTGGTCTCACTAGACCCTCCTCCTCAAATTTCCTGCCAGATTCTTGCTTCATCTTCCTCTTGGGTCTTCTATTTATTCTTTCTGTATTTCTGAGATTCTACCAAGCATGGAACTGTCCTCAGACTTATTGAATTTTTCTGTCTTTGATTTATCTCTGCCTAGGGTAATATGTCTAGGTTAAATTTGATTTGACTTGATTCTCCCTTAGGATGAATGGGAGGAACAGGCAATGGTACACATGTTCTTAGCATTGTAATTTGCATCTTCTTGGGTTTGGTATCCCACATAACATCAAAGACAGGTAGGACTTGGAATAGGTGAAATAGAGCCACTAGCCTTAGTGGGCAGTCCCTAGCTTGTGCTGTTTCTCCTAAGGAGAAAAGATATGTGTGGTCCAAGATGAGGGAAGCATCTCACCATCTAGGAAAGAAGACATGCTGGGGAGAATGCATGTATTTTGCATAACTTATATTTTGAATTAAAAAAGGAAAAAAACAGACTCACCATCTGAGGATTATTCCCATAAATATTTTAAAGTGTTCTGTGATAACCAGCACAAAATAATTTGTAAGAGCATGAATTTCAAAGTTCTTTTTTTCTTTTCTAAAATACACCAACAACAACAGCTAAAAGGAGGAAGAATCATATCAATGGCATTGACAAACTTTGGAGTGAAAACAATATTTAAAACATGGATAATACCAACTAGATATTTTTACATGAAATTTCTTTTTAATGAGATTTTTGTGTTATGTTTAAATTTTGTAACTCTTTGTAGTCATGCCTTTCATGGGTAGATATTGTGAATTTATCTATATGAATGTAATACTTCTAATTTTCTCTTATGACAATTGAAGAAGATTTCAAAAATGAATAATTGCAACTAGTCAGTTTTAAAGTAGATTACATTCATTCAGTATAACTCTTTATTGAAGAGTGGAAAAAAGAAACAAACAAAAAACCTACAACACAGGAGTTTTGTAATGAAGGATCATACAGCTGTCATGAAAGAAAGTTCTGATCACAAAATTATAATTCCCAATGCAAAGGCTCTACTCTGTTTCCTTAATTTGTAACTTGAGTAAGTTACAGTCATGACCACCAGACATACTTTTCAGATGATACTGTCAAGATGTTTTTAAAACTTCTTTCTGTAAAACTGAGATAATATCAGAAGATATTTTGAGTAAAACTGAGACAAAATCAGGATTCTTTTGAGATTCAAATGAAAGTGTATGTATCAAGCATTTTACAAATTTTAAAGTACTACTTAAATGTGCATTGGTAGTAATATTAATATAAGTATTCAGTGGCCCTGCTAACCATGTAAATATGTCTCTAGATGGGATCAAAAGGCACTACTGGTTCAAGAAAATCTTCTATATTTTCTTCATAGTTTGACTTTGCTACAGAATCTGTTGGGCTTTGTCTCCTGTTCTCTTGTTACATACTCTAGAGCTGACACCTGAGATATACAAGAATTGAAATGAAGTAAATAAGATCATGATGTGAATCCAGGCTTAAGTGCTAAGTGAATGAGAATAGAAAGAGTTAGCCAAAGAAGACATCTAGGACTATAAATCTTAAGATCATGGAGATAAAACTAGAAAGGACTTTAAAAGTCCAATACTTTCAAATTTTACAAATGAGGAAATTATCAGTCAATTATATTTCCAATAACTATTACCTGAGGACATATTTCTGATGCCTCTGTAACAACAGTTCCATTCTTTGTTAAAAAAAAAAAGAAGAAAAGTTTTGTTTTGTTTTATTTTCTTTCCTTTCACATTTGGGAAAGAATTTTTGGAAAATATAACCTCTGTGTCAGGTGAATGAAGAGAATGGAAAAACTATCTAAGTTTTATAACATCTTAGATCTAAGTTTAAAAAGGGGGCCTGAAAGATGATTTTGTCCAATGTATCAAACTCAAATAGAAACAGAGGCCACTAAACTGTACATAAGGTTCTTTGTAGGCCACATTTTGACTTAGAAAACCGTATGTGGACATCATCTATATTCTATTTTATTTTTATTTATCTTGTTAAATATTTATCAGTTACATTTTAATCTGCTTTGGGCTATATTTGTGAGTATTATGGGCCGTATATTTGATGCCTCTGATTTAATATAACTCTCAGTTTTACAGGTGAGAAAATTGATGGCCAGAGAGGGATAAATCACTTGTTCCAGGTCACATAGATATATGTGATTCAAAATCATGTCTTATGACTCCAAGTCCAGTGGTTCCTACCCCCACCCTAACTCTGGCACCATGTTTACTCTTCAAAGTTATCCATGTACAGATTAGGCAAAGACTATATCTAAGTCAATGCTGCTCTAATAGCTGCGGGGTATAATTCAATAAAGATTGAATGAAACAGAGCCAATGAAGAAAATTCTGGGTACTGAAAGAAAAAGCACTCACACTCTTGCCTGAGGTCTATTTCTTTACATGTAGGCTTTATGAGAGTTAGAATACAGCCAGATGTAAAGATGTTAGACCATGCATTTATGTGCACCTGCCAAATTTTACTTGTTCTTCCCAAGAGAATATATAGTTGATGCTTCAGAGAGGTTGAGACTTATGCATAGTCATGTAGTTAATGTGTCAGAGCTCCAACGTCGCTCCAAGGTGCTTACATGGCATGTCAAACTCTCTTAAAAGCAGGTTCTTCAGCCTCCTCTACATGGGGAGATACTGTTGGGGGTGATCTATACATCAGGCTTATATTTTCCTCTCTGCAACTTCTACCCACTGATTCTGGTTTAACTCTCTGAGGCCAAATGGAACAAACTTATTGCCTCTTTTATATGCCAGCTCTTCAAGTATCTAGGGACAGATGTTCTATCACTCATAATTTTCTCTTTTTCAGGCTAAATATTTACAGGTACTTCAACCAATCTTCTCAGAACTAACTTTTAAGGCCCTTCACTCTCTCCTTTGTCCTCTTCTGAACACTTCAGCTTATCAATGGTCTTCCTAAAATGTGTCACTCAGAAGTGAACAGAATGTCCCAGACATGGTTGAAGCAAGGTAAATCACAACAGGATATCTGCCTCCTTATTCCTGTTATCTGTGTCTCTTGAAGCAGCCTATGGGCTCAAGAATATTGTCACAAGAACTGTTGCCCAGCCATGCCTCCTCTATCTTCTATTTGTTTTGAACCCATGGTAGACAGAATTATTTAAAACTGCAGTAATCTGGAACATGAAAGGTTGTGTTGATTAAAAATAATTTATTCTTGATGTTTCATAAAAATTAAAGGAATTCTAATTACCCTCCTCCCTATTGCTATGGCTTATACAATGACCTGATTCATGCCTAAAAATATGATGCAATGATTCATCACCAGCTCTAAAATGTTACTCAAAAATCAAATACTTTGAAAAAATATCCAGAATGGTTATTCTTTGCAAACCTTTTCACCCATCTCTCTAAAAGAGAACAAAAATATGGGGAACTTTAAAAGCCTTTGAAGCATTTGTCATATAAAATATGGAAGAGTGAGCTGTATTTATATGACAGAAATATGGTCATGTTATCTTAGTCTCTACTCTTACTTGCTAAATGTCTCACATACCATTTATCATAGTAGAAAAATAAAAAGTTTGGATTCTCCTCTTTATTTAAGTAGCATTTACTTTTAATTTAAAATCTCCTCAAAAGAGTAGACCAATGAATAGTTAAGAATAAGAAAAAGATCTATAATGGACTGAAATCTCACTGATAGCTCCATAATCACATGTATCTATGCAAATTATACCTCACTTGTCTTGTAATACAAAAAAAAAGTCTATTGAATACTTTAGACTTAATTTTTTTTTCCCAGCACATAGCACAGTATCTAGAACATAATAGGAACATATTGAATGCTGGTTTACTTGTTGCAAAAGAGAAAAAGGGGGAAAAAAACAGAATCACAGAATTTAAGGATACATCCTATCCAAGCCATACCTGAATGAATGAATGAATGAATGAAGAAACATTTATTAATCATCAACAATGAGTCAGGCACTATGCTAACCCCCTGGAGATATAAACACAAAAATGAGACATTGAATTCTAATGGGGAGGAGGGGGTAAAACACATAGAGGGGAAGAATAAGCTCCAGGGAAGGAAGTTTTGGTCTTGGGAATCACAGTGAGTATGAATGGAGTCATAAACCTATCTCCTGTACTCTAATAATTTATAACAATAATGGTAGCATGGCTTCGATTACTTTATGGGTGAGAGAAGGATGAGAAACCTTTAGGAGTAGGACAGATGAAAAGGTGTCTGTAATAGGTAGTTTCCAGATTTCCAGGTGGAAAGCTAGATGAGATGTAAAGAATGATCTGGAGCTATAGTTTCACTCAATCACTCACCAATCTGTCCAGCTCAGCCTCAGAGCAGATTGCCAAAGGTAAAGAAAAATGTTCCTGTCTACCTTATTCAAGTAGTTACCCAGCCTCTGCCTGGAGACCTCCAAAGAGGCTGAACCTAGTACCTCAAATAGCAGCTCCTTTCTCTTAAGGATAGCTCTAATTTTCAGGAAGCTGTTTTTTTTTTTTTATTTGTTTTGTCTGTTTCCCTGTGCAGCAAACCTAAAACTGTTGATTTATAACCTCTTGTCTTCCTGCTCTTTCAAATCAAGGACAATTCAAATACTTGTTTCACATGATAATTTCTTACATATTTGAAAAAAGATATTATGTCCTTTCTAAACTTCTTTTCCCTTCTAACTTTCCCTGTTTCTCCAACAGAATTTTATGTGGCACAAATTTGACACGAACATACAGTTTTTATTATGCCTCTTGTTAAATTTAGGATAACAGCTCTACTTCAGACTTCCTCATACTTTCATATTTTTCCCACTTTTGAAGCTAAGCCATACATCTTTTCTGACTAAAAAGATTGCTGTCTCCACAAAGAAATTGGGTAATACATAGTTTAATTCAATAAAACATTCTATGAGATGTAAAGGTGAACATTATTGCAGTGAGAGTTTATAGCAATGAGGTAATAAAAAATGAAATTAAAGTAATTTTGATTAGTTAATTAATTAGATATTAATTATGCCATTTTCCATATATTATGCATGTATGTATGTATGTATGTATGTATGTATGTATGTATGTATGTAAATAATGCACAACTTAGGAACTGCTACTGAGACAGACGGGTGACTCATCTGTCGCTTATATTATTTGAAAGTTGTCTGGGTAACCAAGAGATTAAGTGACTTGCTTGTGGTGACACAGTCATTATGGCAAGACTTGAAATCATGTCTTCTTGACTTTAATCCAACCCTCCATCTACTACAGTATCATTCATAATTTTAATATTACATCTCATAAAATATTTATATACAATATTATACTTCAAATTCATGAGAATCAAATTGGCAAAATAAAAGAGTGAATACACCTTAGGACACTAACATACAGTTTTTATTATGCCTCTTGTTAAATTTAGGATAACAGCTCTACTTCAGACTTCCTCATACTTTCATATTTTTCCCACTTTTGAAGCTAAGCCATACATCTTTTCTGACTAAAAAGATTGCTATCTCCACAAAGAAATTGGGTACATGCATAGTTTAATTCAATAAAACAATCTATGAAATTTAAAGGTGAACATTTTTATCCATCCACTGCAATCCTGAGCTTTTCCTAGAGGAGGAGAAATTATTTTGGAAACTCTGAGTTAAATCTAAGATGGTGGAATCTTCTAAACATACATTTATGTCAAGTAGCATTTGAGCCTGGTACTGGCATTCAGGACTCCTAAATGACATAAATGATGAAACAGGGCTATAATTTTGTAATTTTTTGGCTGAGTGGGCCTGAGTCTGTTGGCATCCAACAGTGAGGAAAGTTATTTATAAGTGAGAGCATCATATGTCATACCAAAGGCCTATTATACCTCAAATTTACTTTTAAAATATTGTCAAAATGTTAAAGTAGCAAAGAGAGTTTCACTTCTTTTAGTCAAATCTGACTCTGGAGTATCATAAAAGGTGGTCCTTTTCCAAAGAAAAAGCTACTGTGTTTTGTATCATTTCTTATTGTTTCAAGTCTGTTAACTTTGTCCTTTAATTGCCCTGCATCCGTTTAAAGATGCTTGACATCATTTCAATAAATAAATTTCTTCACTTGTGGGCTACAAGGCATAGTCGAGAGTTATCCTCACTCTCTAAATAAGCTTTACTTTGGTATAGTCAAATACATCCATTGATATCCTGGGTAATAGACCGCATGAAAGGAATATGACTTTGGGTTATCATTTTCCAATGAATATGCTCTCTCCATGAAAGAAGGAAAAAATGACTTATTTTACTCTTTGGAGAGAAAATTAGATATATAGAATATCTAGTTTACCATTAAAAGTGTGAACTAATTTTTGCCTTCAAACAGTTTTCTGCATAGTCAGCATTAGTTTTCTTACTCTATATAATTACTCTATGTACCATCCTCATTCCTAGTGGCATGCTCTCTGCTTCACAGATTATTTTCTTTTCCTATTCCTTGCTTCCTCTGGTCCTTAATATACTTAACATACTTCCGTAAAGCCCTAATCCTCTACCTTGACCAATAATTTATTTGATGAAAAAGTTGTTTAATTCTTCCTCCACATTAATTCTGCAGTTTTCATATCCCACCAGAATTACTACGAAGTCTTATTTGTCCCAAAGAGTTCCAAGCCCCCTGCAGTTCGCTGACAGAAAAACGGGACTTTGAAAAATATGTCTATGTATAGGTAAATGTACTTTACCTATACATATACCCATGTGTATATACATATGTATATGTATATGTATATGTATATGTATATGTATATGTATATGTATATGTATATGTATATGTATATGTATATGTATGTGTATGTGTACGTGTACGTGTACGTGTACGTGTACGTGTACGTGTACGTGTACGTGTACGTGTACGTGTATGTGTATGTATATGTGTATATATGTACACAAGTGCATGGGTTGTTCAGGTAGGACTAGCTTCTCTGATATGAGAGTTTGTTGAGCCCTATTCAAGGCTACTCATCCATGTTTACTGTCCACCTGTCACCCAGCTCTCATCCTGTGGCTTCAAGAAGCTGTACTATGTGCAGTGGCTCAGTAGATGGACTAAACCAGGTTGAGGGTAATTGACAAGCCTCAGATACATCTAGAGGTATGTCTACCTCAAGCATGTGAAGACTTCTTTCCAGAAGGAGGATGACAACTTTATGCAGCTCTGCCTCACTTAAATTCAACTCACACATATGTCAAGATATCACCCCATGAGGTCACTGGTTCTCTTCAAAGACAAAGGACAAAGAGCAACAATAACAACATGCATGTACATAAGTATATGTATGTGAATATGTGTCTTTGTATATATGCATGTGCACATGAATATGCAGTCTATTATATGTATTTGCATATGTATAAATTTAGATGTATATTTATGTATTTCTATATGTGTATGCATATGCATATTTGTATGAGTATGGATAGGGATGTGGATATGATATGTATATGCATATGTATGGATAGTTATAGATGTATGTATAAATGTGCATGTGTGTATATACACATATAGTTATGCATATATACATGTATATATACATAGATATATATACATATATCTATGTATATATATGTTGTATGGGTATTATGTATATATGCATGTGTATGTTTATGTATGGATGTATGTGCATATACATGTGTATTTGGATACATATGTGTATTTATGCATATATATATACATACACATGCACAATACACATATACACAGACACATATACAAATACAGACATGAATATACATCAATGCACATATACACATATATGATTTATGTGTATCTATAGATGTATAGATACATACATGTATATGGTTATGCTTATGTATATGCATGTGTGTAAAAGTGCATATATGCATATAAAAAGTATGCATATATCTATAGGAATTACTTCATACATATGCAATGACGCATGCATATTTGCACATGCATGTACATGTGTGCATGCACATATATGTACACATGTTTGTGTGTACTGTATAAGTTATGTGCATGAATGCATGCAGACTTGTGCATGTATATTATAGGGATGTGTGTGTAGATAGATAGATACATAGATATATTCAAGTGTCTATATGTAAATTTATGTATATATGTATGTAAACATGTAGCTTCATGTGTGCATATGTGCATATGCATATGTCTCTATATGTCTGTATATATGTATATGCATGCATATGTATATAGGTATATTAAATGTGTATGTACACATACGCAGTCATACATGTACACTTGAATTTATATGTATATGTGTGTATTGATATGAGTGTATGTGTGTTTATAATTGGGAGAGAGAAGACCGATTAGGTCAGTGAATCTATGACTGTATTTCTTTTTTATTTCAGTTTTTTCAAGCCTGTGTGGTGATATTTAGGGTCCTTATGCAGTACTAAATGGACTCTGTTGGCAGCCCATGGAGTTTGTGAGGTCTCAAATGTTGCCCTGGGAGTAGCTAGTGAAATCTTCCATCTGGCTTAATATTAATCAATTTTCCCTTTTTCTATTATTACTGTTTAAGAATAGCAAAAATAAGAAGTGTTTTTCACTTGAATTAAACTTAGGTATTCATTTATATAGTGTATATTATTAATTATTTTATTATTTATAATTTATTTTTTTTGTGGTAACTAGGTTGCATAGTAGATAGAACACTGTATGTAGATAGGAAGACGAGTTCAAATGCTACCTCAGACATTTGCTTGCTGGACTTGGTGAGCAACTTACTCACTATGTAGTAATATTCTCATATAAAATGCAAATAATAAAAGTACCTGCTTCACAGGGATGTTGTGAGGGTCAAATGAGATTATATATGTAAAGTTTTTGTGTTTTTTCAAACTTTAAAGCACTTTATAAATGCTATGAATGTTATTATTATTATTGTTATTAGTATTTGATTTCTTTTACCTAAGCCCCACTTCAGTGTGTCTTCATGAAGTGGAGGTGATTCAGGAATCTAGAAAATGTTATTAGTGAAGCACAAGCTATAGAAAATGCCAATAAATGGGAAGCGAAGTCTAAATCCAGAGCTGAACTGAAACTCTGTAATATGAAGATCACTCAAGCAAAATTCAAAAGGGCTCCTCACCATGGAATTGACATACAGATAATGAATTTTGAGATTTAATATATTGTGATCTGTGCCGGAGTGGAAGAGTAGTCATAGCAGCAAAATAATAAATTATTTTAATTTATGACTATTATTTATACTGACATGTATAAAATAACCAATTTTGTTATTATCTTCTATTGACATAAGATGCAAAGATCTGACATCCAGAAAAAGTGAGTGAATGAAGTATTCTACCTTTTAGTATGTTTTTTGCTGTTCAAGTTCTTTAAGTCTATAACTAACACATGCACAAACATTTGGCCAATCAGGGAAATATGAAAGATTTTCCTTTGGTGAGCACCAATCTCTTCTAACTTGTTTTCTTTTCTTTTTTTCTCTTTTGGAACCTGGCAAATCACTTCTGAATGCCATGGAGATTGTAGCAATTAGCCTATTTTCATCACAGAACAGATGTTCCATGTGTTTGCCCTCTTCCTATTGGGTTTGGGATTGGTATAACACAGCTGTTAGAGTTAATTCTGGGTTTGGTACTGAAGCTTCCTCAAAATCAATAAGAAATATAGATGTAGATATAAAAGAAAGACAGCTGCAACTATTTTAAGTCAGGTGAATTTGCTAAGTAAGTGTATAGTAAATGTTGGAAAGTGCTACTGTTCATAAAATGGACTGTTTGATAAGAGTTAATATTTGCTTCAAGAACCACAAAGAAGTGAAGTTTGTGTGCTAAGTGACGGTTGTTTGTGGAGTTGCAAGTGGCTGGTTTTGATTTCTACACCAATGGTAACAAAAAGAAACATACAATAAAATCGAAATCATTCAATGTGAAAGTAGGGGAGAAAGGGAATAAGCATTTATAGAGTACCTACTATGTACCAGGCACTATGCTAAGCATGTTACAAATATTATCTTATTTGTTATCTCATATTTATAATATCTCATATCATTATCTCATCATTATCTCATATCTCACAACAACACTGGGAGGTAGGAGTTATTATTTTTTTATTTGAGAAAATTGAGACAAACAGAGGTTGTCACTTAACCTCTGGTTAAGCCCAGGATCACACAGCTAATAAGAGCCTGAGACTGGATTTGAACTCAGGTTTTCAACACTCCAGGCCCATCATTCTACTCATTGGAAGGGGATATAAGAAAGTATTATGTGCTTAGGATATTTCAGTTTATGATAGGATAGTTTAGTTTATGAACAAGTACCCCACTTCCTGTAAAATAGATATAATAATATTTCAAATATTTGTCTTTCAGGGTTATTATGAGGAATAAATAAGGCAACACCAGCACAGCATAATGGAGTAAGAGGGGGCAACTAGGTGGCACAGTGGATAGAGCACCAGCCCTGGAGTCAGGAGGACCTGAGTTCAGATCCGACCTCAGACACATAATACATCCTAGCTGTGTGACTTTGGGCAAGTCACTTAATCCCAATTGCCTCACTTAAAAAAAAAAGACATAATGGAGTAAGAGAAGGGGATAGAACTCTCTCCCATAATTCCACGAAAAAGATCAAGAAAAAAGTACAAGAGCAAGGAAGTTAAAAAAAAAATCAAACTAAGTCTTTTGTTTAGCCCAAATCAGTTAGGGCGATAGACAAAGGTCTGTGGATACTGGGAATGAGATCTAGCCACGTTGAGCATTTGAGCATAGGGACTATGAGAGAACTGCACCAGGGAAAGAAGTCCCAGACCTACACATGGCAGCTCCACCTTGTGAAGGCCATGGGAACAGCTGCCAACTGGTAGCTCTATAGCTTACTGACCAGTTCTAAGTGAGAAATCCAGGGCAGACTGGAACTGTGTGCCAGCTCCCACCCTCCAGGGGCATAAGGCTGTCTTCCTGTGTCACTCCCTCCCTCCATTCCACATGTCCATGGGCAAATCCACATCATGTAAAAATCTCCTTGTGTAGAAGTATGACAAATGGGCTTAAGTGAAATGTGAACTATCACTCTGTGTGTATGCATGTGTGTGTCATATATATATATATATATATATACATATATATACATACATATATACATATATATATGTATATATACATATACATACACATGTCTATGCATGTATAAATGTATTGTGATTATATATGTGCCATATACTATATATGCATGCATGTGTGTACATATGTGTATATCTGTATATGTCTATATATTTCTATATAGGTTTACATGTATGTGTGTGTATGTAGCCTCCTGACATAATTTGAGGTTTTTTTGACAAAGATGCTAAAGTGGTTTGCGATTTCCCTTTCCAGCTGATTTTATAGATGAACTGAAACAAACAAGGTTAAGTGACTTGCTCAGGGTAAGTGTCTGAGGCCAGATTTGAACTCAAAAAGACAAGTCTTCCTGACTTTAGGCTCAACACTCTGTTTACTGTCTAGTAGCTATCACCTAGCTATATGTATGTATGTACGTATATATGTATGTACGTATGTGCATACATATGTGTGTGTATGTATGTGTGTGTGTGTGTGTATATACACATAGATGTATTGCTATCTAATCTATCTAATCTATCTATCTATCTGTGTGTGTCCGTCAAAAAGAAAGCATTAGAGTACTGAGGAGCCACATAAGAATTAGCCTGCACCACCATAAGGAAGCAAAGAGCTTGGAATTTTCTATTTCAGAAGGCAAAGTATATAGACACGACCAAAACCGATGTGTTTCCTATCTCCTTCTCTGCTCGTCCCATGAGAAAAGGCATCAATGAAGCCTGGCCAGGAAGGTTCTATATGCCCCAAAATAACTTTCCCCTATGCCAGGAGCCTTCTTCTTTCTATTGCAGATCTCTAGCCTCAGATGTTAAGAGGAAGAAGAGCTTCCTCTGAATAAGGTCATTGCATCTCCTTTCACTTGTGTCTTCTTGGGTAAGACTAGTAGAGGCCAGTGCAGCAACTTCCATTTCCTGTTGCCAGCTTGATTTCTCATCCTTAATGTGGAGAACTTCCAATGCAAAGAGGAGTAATCTTTCTTTTGGTCTTCTAATTCTTACTGTGCCTATCCCTAGAGAGATAGAGGAGAGAAGATAGAGGGAAAGAGGAGGACAGTTGATCAGGATTAGGACTTCCATCTACTGCTGTATTGGTTCAACTTTCATCTCCTACTGTGACTTTTTTCTGCCTAATCTTCATCTTTCAGAAGGAGTAATACAATGGGAAATTCTACCCAACCATCTGTGTGACGTACATCTTATGGTGCATGTGTCTCCAACCTCCTCTGAGGAACAAACCCTCAATTCAGTGATGAATATTCTCAAATCTGTTCATATCCTACACATCCCATGATTCTGAAAACCTGTAGGTCATCATCCAAAGCCCATTGCCCATTACCCACAAAGTCTTAGGAACTTTCACCTCATGAACTCTTACCACATAAAGAAAAACAGACAGCTGAATAGGGCAAGATTGAAGCACCCTTCCTCCTCCACTGTTCCCTGATGGGAAGTGATCCCAAGCTGCAGCTATGGGCAAGCAGGAGCGAGCACATGCCTAGTGAGGGTGGTACCACAGGGAGCAAGAACATTTTTGGGACAGTGTGGCTGGGGGCCCTGAACATGGCTTAGGGGAGGAGAGAAGTCCCTGAGAGTGACCCCCTAGAGAGAATTCAGAAAATAAAAGTAGGAGGACCTGAAGCCTAGGGAAACATCACTCACAACTCTGGATTAAACAGTGATTATAATAATAAACTCCTAAAATAAAATAAAGCAAAATAAAAATAAAATGAGTTAAGCAAAGGAAAAAGGACCTGACCATAGATAGCTACTTTGGTGTAAAAGAAGATATGGGTTCATATTCAGAGGAAGATATGAGGTTAAAAAAAAAAAGCAGTCCTACTCCAAAGAGTAATATCAAATGGTCACAAGCCCAAAAATGAGTTCTTGGAAAAACTTGAAAAGGAATTCAACAAATCAAATAAGAGAGAACAAAGAAAAAATAGGGAAAAAATAAAAGCAAGCCAAGAAAATTATGAAAAGAAAATTAACCAATTGGAAAAAAAGGTCCAAAATCATAAGGAAGAAAGTAACTCCTTGTAAACCAGACTTGGGCAAGTGGAATTTGATGACATTATAAGACAACAAGATATAATAAAATTGAAAAAAAAATAGAACAAACTGAAACATCTCCTTAGGAAAACAACTGATTTGGAGAACAGATAGAGTAGAGATGATATAAGAATTGTTGGACTACTTGAAAGTTATGAATAAAAAAATCTGGATACAATATTACAAGAAATGATTAAGTAAAATTGTCCTGAAATTCTAGAACAAGACAGTAAAGTAGAAATAGATAAAATCCACTGCTCACCACTTGAAAGAGATTCCAAGAGAAAAAGCTACGGGAATGTCATAGCCAAGTTTCAAAACTCCCAGGTTAAGGAGAAAATATTGCAAGCTTCAAAGATGTTTGCACATGATACTGCAAATCTATTATGTACAACTTGCTATTCCTTTTAAATATATAATACAATTATCATGTGAATTTCTTTTTTTCACTTGCCTTATCCCCCAACCCCTACAGATGGCTATCATTAGACACACACACATACGTACATACACATACATATACATACATGCACATGTATATATTTATAGGTGCATGTATGTATATTTAAAATTTCTATTTTCTATTTATCAGTTCTTTCTCTGGAGGCAGATAGCATCTTTCTTCATATGTCCTTTATAGTTAATTTAGATATTTATAACAGTCAAGTCAAAGTGATGTATTTGCTCAAAATCATTCTTTAAACAATATTTTCATAAAGCACTGGTCTGACCATATCACCTTTCTACTTAATAAACTTCAATCAATCCCTACCCCCTCCAAGATCAAATATAAAGTACTCTAACTAGTGTTCGAAGCCTTTCATAAAATACCTCCTGTTCATTCCACACAAGTACATAGCCAGTTGTCTTCTTACCTCTTACTCCTTACCACCTACTCAACCCAGTGAATGAGCCTTAATGTTGTTTCATGAGCACAACACTCCATCTCTCATCTCTGATCATTTTTTTTTTCTTCTGGCTGTACTTCATGCTTGTAATATTCTCCCTCCTTATCTTTACCTCATGGCTTCCCTGGCTACCTTCAAGTCCTAATTAAAATCTTATCATCTACAAGAAACCTTTCCCAACCTCTCTTAATTCTAGTGCCCTCCCACTATTAATTATTTCTTATTTGTCTTGAATATAGCTTGTTTGCATATATTTGATTGTTGTTTCCCCCAATACATTGTGAGCTCTTTGGGCTATCCTTTGCCTGGCACATAGTAGGTGGTCAATAATATTTACTGAATGACTGATCCTAACCATCAAAACTGAGAATGACTCTACAGGAGGAAAATAGATTATTAATGCAATAGAGGACTTTTCGAGCATTCCAGAAGAAAAGATCAAAGTTGCTTAGAAAATGAAATTATAAAAAAAACCAGTTAACAAAAACATGAAAAGACAATCTTAATCTTCTCATAAACATTAGCAAGTAACTGTATGTGACTAAGCAAGGATAAATTGTTCCCTCAGAGCCTTATCTGTATAAGGATCATAGAGAGAGTCTACTTAGACTTTGCTTTTTGTTTTGTTTTGTTTTGGTTTTGAATAATCTTAGAAGAATGGGAAGGGAAGATAAGAGGAATACACTGGATGGAGCCAGGGGGAAGGGAGAGAGATAGATAATTGATGGGGGCAATTATTTTATGGAATCATATAATTAGAAGGTACAAGTAGAAGATTATAAACAGAAACAAGGATAAAAGGAAGGGATGAGAGTGAGTTACATGTAAGGCTTACTCTCATTTGAACTGGTCAAAGGAATAAAAAATACACACATGTAGAGTGGGATACAGAAATACATTTCACTCAATATGGGGAAAATTGATTTAAAAAAAGAGAGAAGAGGAAAAGGGCAAGACGAGGGAGGAAAAATTTAATCAAGGAATTAATCCTACATAAAAAGAAATCTAACTAAGAAAGGTGGGTCTTGATGAGGGGATTAAATGAAAGCAAAGAAAGGATAAGAATCAGTGAGAATGAAAGAAAGAGGATGGGCAGGACAAGTATTGAAAAATCTACTCTGTTAGAGCCCTCTTTATAAAGAAGGCAAAGATAAAAAAGAAAAGAAAAAATATCAGAGAACAGGGTAGATGGAAACACATAATTCATAATCATATCAATGCCCAGACAAAACAAACAGCTAACATTAGAAGGAAATCAATGGCAAATTGGGGGGAGGGGTGATGTTTGTAACAGGTTCCTCAATAAATATCTCATTTATAAGGTATAGAGGCCACTTATTCAGATTTATACAAATAAGAGACATTCTCCAGTAGATAAATGGGTAAAGAAAAAAAACAGGTACTTTTCAGATGAAGAAAACCAAGCTACAAATAGCCACATTAAAAAATAAATGTTCTAAAACACTAATAACTAGAAAAAATGCAGATTAAAACAACTCTGAGGTTCCATGTCACGTCCTTCAGTTTGACAAAATTGTCAAAACAAAAAGAAAAAAGAGAAAATGACAAATTCTAGAGGGACTGTGAGAAAGCACGTTCATTAATTCATTGTTGGTGGAATTGTGAACTGGTCTACCTATTCTGGAAATCATTTTGGACCTGGGCATACCTATTAATAACACTACTAGGTCTATACCTCTATGGAGATAGCAAGTAGTATAGTGGACAGAATGCTGGACCTGGAATTAGGAAGACGAGTTCAAATTCATTCTTAAACACTTACTAAATTGCATGATCTGGGGCAAGTCATTTTAATCTATGTCTGCTTCATTTCCTTATCTGTGAAATGGGGATAATAATAGCACCTAGTGTGAGGATAAATATGAGCTAAATATTTGTAAATTACTTTGCAAACCTTCAAGTGCTATATCAATTCTCGTTATAATCATCATCATCATCATCGGCCCCCCCCCAAAAAAAAAGAAAGCAGAAAAGGCTTCAGATACGCAAAAGTTATTTATCACAGCTCTTTTGGCAGTGGCAAAGAATTAGAAACTGAAGGGACACCTGTCAAATGAGGAATGGATGAGCAAGTTATTGTTTATGATTGTGATGGAAAACTACTGTACTTTAAGAAATGATGAAGGGGGTGGTTTTAGAGAAACCTGGGAAGACTTGAATGAACTGATGAACTACTTCACTTGGATCTCATCAGTTCCCATTAATTTATGATGATGATCTCATTTTTATGATGATGATCTCACTTCTACCTTTTCTGCCCCAATCTCTCTGCTGATCTATAATTTCACATCTCAAATGGTCTTTCAGATATCTTGAACTGGATGTACGTTAGACATCTTAGACTCAATTATGTCCAAAATAGAACTTATCTTTCCTCCTTGTTCATCCATTCCACTTCCTACCTTCCCTATTACTGAGAGTAATACCATCCTCCAAATTCCTCAGGCTTACAATTTAGAAATCATCCTGGATCCTTCACTATCTTTAAACTCCCATACCCATGCTGTCACAGGCCTACTAAATTCACCTCTGCAACATTTCTCAAATATATCCCTTTTTCTCCTCTGACATTGCCACCACTCTAGGGCAGGGCCCCATTACCTCAAACCTGGATTCTTGCAGTATTTTGCGGAATGGTCTGACTTCCTTAAGTCTCTTTCTTCTGCAATCCATTCTCCATTTACCTCTAACGCAATTTTCCTACAACATAGGTCTAATCGTGTAAACTACTCAATAATATCTAATGACTTCGTATTGCCCCCAATAGCAAATATAAAATGTTCTCTTTGGCATTCAAAGCCCTTCATAATCTAGCCACCTCCTAGCTACTGAGTTTCCTTACATCTTACTCCCCTATAAGTACTCTCCTATCCAGCGACGCTGATCTCCTAGCTATTCCACGAACAAGACACTCCATCTCTCAGCTCCAGACATTTTCTTTAGCTGTATCTGATGCCTGGAATGCTCTCCCTCCTCATCTCTCACTACTGTCTTCCTTATTTTTTTAACTCCCAACTAAAATCCCACCTTCTACAGCAAGCCTTACCTAACCCATCCAAATTCCAGTGTGTTTCTTCCTTTATTTTTTCCTTATTTATCCTCCATATAGTTTTCTCTCTGTATATTTATTTTCATGTTGTTGTCCCTATTGGATTGTAAGCTTGTTAAGGGCAGGGACTGCTTTTTTTTTTGCCTCTTTTGGACTCTTTCTTTTATCATCAGGACTTACCACCATGCCTGGCACATAGTAGATGCTTAGTAAATGTTTATTGAATGAATAAATGAGTCAGAGTAAAGTAAGCAGAACCAGAAGAATAACTTATACAAGTTACACATTGTATAAATAACTTATACAATGATAACAACACAGTACATACCAACAACTTTGAAAGACTCAAGAACTCAGATCAATGTTGAAGATTCCAGAATATTCATAATGAAACATGCTACCCAATTTTTGATAGAGAGATTATGGAATCAAACTGCAGATTGATATTTTTCTAAAATAGCCAATTTAGGAATTTGCTTTGCTTCACTTTCCTTTTTTTTTTTTTGTCAATTGGGGTTAAGTGACTTGCCCAGGGTCACACAGCCAGTAAGTGTCAAGTGTTTGGTCTAAGGCCTATTTTGAACTCAGGTCCTCCTGACTCCAGGGCCAGTGCTTTATCCACTGCACACCTAGCTGCCCTCCACTTTACGTGTTTTTAGCAGGAATTTTCTCTTTTGTTCTTTCTCAGTGTTTGCTGGAAAGAAGGTAAAATTTCATTATTGAAAAAAAAATAAAGTTTAACTTAAAATAACAAATATAAGGTTCTAGGTAAATATTAAGGAAATGTCTACTATTTTTATTATTTCATTGCACTAGAATTTAAAATAAAGGCATGGAATTATTTTTTTTTTAATATTACTAGTCTAGTACAATGTTCTGTGTGTATTAGGCACTTAATATTTTAAAATTTAATTCATTTGATATCCTGGACATTTATATCATATTAAATATGCTGGAATTTTAAAAGTGAATAATTCATTTTAGTAACTATAAAAATCACAATATTACCAGAGGCCTTGACTAAAACAGAAATGATAGTAGTCCTTTCTACACTGACAAAATTTCTCAATGTTTTCCTATACCTGTAAGATTTTATCTAACAGTATTCATAAATTGCATACACCCTTCACCACTATTCAACTCTCCTAATCAGAGAAAAATATCTCATTCCATTGTAGAAAACTCATTAAGACAATGACTTTATTCCACAGTTTTCACCACCATAATAAATGCAGGCTTTCTCATATGCTTTAATCTCAACTGCATGGATCAAAGATCCATTTCATCAGGAAAACATCAGATATGATATAATTTATTTTCTAGCTTTCATAAGAACTTAGAATTTTCTTTCACACAAAAAACTGCTTTACTATTCATTACTATTCATAAAATCCTGCCTATATGAACACCATAACTAAGATGCTGTAACGCAGAAAGGAAGGAAGGAAGAAAGAAAGGATGGAAGGAAAGAAGATAGGGTGGAAAGAAAGAGGAAGGGAGGGAAGAAAGGAAACAAAGAAACAAGTATTTATTAAGTGCCTGCGATGTTCCAGGCACTGTGCTAAGTGCTTCACAGATGTGGAATTATACATGTAAATTCAGGCTTTTATGACACACAATCGGTTTAATTTGAAGAGAAGTTTTATGTCACTTTTTTGGATAGTTTTTTGTCCTTTGAGATTTTCTTTGTTTCATGTCAAAGAAATGCTTGAAGATCAAAGTAAATAGCAGCCAAAGAATTTCTCAAGATTTCTTATATATACCAAGAATCAAAGTTCAAACATTTAATATTTCACATTTGTAAACATATCTACCTATGCGAGTCACTTCCTTGAATTTATAGATTTGTAAATTCTATAATCATAAATTATTTCCTGATTTGAGTACTATTGTGCCTTATTGGTATTCATAGTGGTTCTGAAAAACTACTAGAAAACATAGAATAAAAAGCACAGGATCATGTGGTTGTGGATATAGAGCTATAACTTCACCCAATTCAGTTAGAACAAAAGTCATAAATTAATTATTTTTTCACAAATTCATTTAGCTAGATTAGACAAGACAAAGATCCACATATGGTGTATTTGTGAATTACAGGAAAATAATTTTCACACTTTTGACATTAATATAATATAAAAAACAATTAAGAGCCACAATAAAAAAAAGAAAAGCTTGGATCCATGAAAATATTTGAAGTAACACTTTTTTGGCACCAAAGAATTGGAAAATAAATAGATGCCCATTTGTTAGATAGTGGCTAAACAAATTTTGTCCTTATCTCCTCTTAAAGAGTGTCTTCTCTTTATTTACAATGAAGCTAAGTTACATCTTCTAATTTCTTCTATCTCAAATTATGTTGTAAATATATTTAATTGTGCTTATATATAATATACACATACATATATATATCATATACACACATATGTATATAGAAATACAAAGTTATATATGTGTACATAATGTGTATAATATGTATATACAGATGTATGTGTGTGTGTGTGTGTGTGTGTATATATATATATATATATATATACATATATACATATTTATATTTTGCTGTGTATTTTCAAATATGTTTCCCCCATCAGAATATAAGTTCATTGTAAGGAGGAATTTTTTCATTTTTATTTTCCCCTTGTATCACCAGTGCTTAGCACAGTACCTGGCACAAAGTAGGCATTTGATAAATGCTAGCTGTCATGGCAGCTGGGTGGCAGAGTGCATAGTGCCCTAGGCTTGGAATAAGGAAGGTGGCATAAAAGATAGAAATCAGGGTCTGGAGTCAAGAAGACTCATCTTCATGAGTTCAAATCTGGCCTCTGACATTTACTAGCTGCGTGACCCTGGGCAAGTCATTTAATCCTATTTACCTCAATTCCTCATCTGTAAAATGAATTAGAGAAGGAAATGGCAAACCATGCCAGTATCTTTTTCAAGAAGCTCCAAATGGGGTCACAAAAAGTCAGACATGATTGATCAACAACAGATGTTAGTTGATTAAAATATTACTGTTTGATTTGATGAACTGATAAATATGCTAAATACACTGAAAACATGTTTCCACATTTCTTTTTATAGATCATATACAGGAGGAAGAGAAGAAAGAGAAAGAGAGATACTTGCAGTTTCCTGGATAGTATTACCTTATCACTAAGTGCAATTAGAAGCTTTTCCAGATTCCAATTTTTACAGTAAATATGTTATACAAAGGTGTCAACAAACACCTGAAGAGAACTGAAGGTTTCTCGAGATGGCCCGTAAATCTAACACCTTCAGGTTAAAAAACAAAGACAACAACAAAAGCTCCTTAAAATTGTTAAAGCTCTGTCATTTTGGAGCAACTTCACAGAAAGGCTTCTGTTGTTTTCCACTAAGTAGCTGCATCTTCCATCTCACATACTATCACAGGCAGGGTTCCACCCTGACAAAGTCACAGCTGTTTCAAATTCCCATACATCATCAGTTACCAGTGTTTATGGTTTCTGCAGCTGTCAACAGCAATGGCTTTTTTCTTTGTTAGACAGGGAATTTCCAAACTTATAATTAGACCTCAGTTATGAAACTGTAACCAGTTAATCATTGCTTTCATTTAGTACTTCCTGCTTTCTAAAGGGATTTGAATTCAAAGGAAGGTGGAACATATCAAACAAAATTGCCATGAACTGCTCCAAGGGTTGTGCTTTTTATTCAGTTGATGAAAGTATTCATACAAATTGGTGTCTCTTCTATATAACTATTTATTCTTTTTCATAGTATTTGCATTTTTCTATCAATATTTTTCACATTTTCCATTTATCTCAAAGGGAAGGATCTTATAAAGTCATGTAAGTATATCTGTGCCAATATATTGCTGAAAACAACATATTTCTTATAGAGGAAAAAAAACTAACTATTTTAACTGGAAAATTGTCCCATGCACATTACACACACGCACACACACACACACACACACACACACACACACACACACACACGCAGATAATATACACAACTCCACTGCCTTGACAAGTGAGCTAAAAGAAATGAGTGATGGTACAGTCACTACTGGAAAGGGTTGCCACAGAGGCTATGTCCTTAAGCATGTTCTAGGTCTCAGTGACACTATAAGGAGTGGGAGAAGAAAAGACTTAAGATGCCAGCAAGCTTTTTTTTTCTTTTATTTTTTAAAAGTTTTTTAATTTATTTTAAATTCAAGTACAAAATAAGAAAAGGAAAAAAAAGCACATCGCCATGTCCACAGTAGAACATAAGAGAGGATTCAATATAAAGCAATAGGTTTCCATTTCAAGAAAACCTATATAATAAATACTACACATTTTTATCAGTGTCCAACTTTTCTTTGCTTCCTTGCAGCTTTTCTTTTGCTCTCTGCTGTGTACTTTTTACTTTTTTTTTTCCTCTCCTTCATTCTCCCCCCAAAAGAAGGCTACTATTAAGTGTGGATACACATATACACATACATACATATATACATACATTTAATATACATATACATAGATATCTATAAACATATACATATATACTCATACGCATATATGTAAGATTGTACTGTGCTTATTTCCACTTGTCATCTGTTTTTCTAATATCATCTTCTTTCATGAGTCCAAGTCTTTCCATGCTTTTTTCTAAGTCAACCAGCTCATCATCTCCTACACCCCAGCAATATTACAACCCAATCCCATTCTTTCTGAGAGACTGTCTATGAAAGTTCCCCCCCCCAGTTCCTTCTGTTCTTGGCTTCATAGGTTTTATTTATACAAGAAAATTTTAATTTAAAATAATCAAAATTCTGCAATTTACTCTTCAACAATGCTCTCACCTTATAATATGGTTTAGTATCTGATATTACTGGATCTGCTTCCTTTACATCTTTTTTCCCCCAGTTTCTTTGAATTTCCTGACCTTTTATTTTTTTTCTAAATGAACTTTGTTATTGTTTATTCTAACTCAAGATAACTTTTTAGTAATTTAGTTGGGATGGGATTACATAAATAGATTAGTTAGGTGTCAAGTTTGTTTTCTATGTAATAGGCATTCTAGAGAGCATGATGAAAGGGGCTGGTAGCATTTCATGGGGTAGGAGAGTTGAAGGGAATGAAAATAAGTAATCAAGTGGTGAGGGATAGGGAATGGAGTTTGGATGATGACACTACAAGGGTTCAAAATCACTATGAAGTATAGAGAATGACCAAGTGTGTATATGAAAATCATTGAATGAAAGGTGCTATTTGTCTTCCCAGAGGTTGCTGGGGATCAGGCAGGAGACAGATACCGCATAAGATGGAAGGCCCACAGTCAGGTTAGAGGTGCTAGTTAGATATGAGGCCCTGTTTCACTTCTCCTCTTCCCTCTGAAGATTGGAAATTAGGCAAAAGCTGAAGTGGGATATGGAAGTCTTATTCCCCATAGCCTTCCCCTTTCCTCTTCTCTCAGGTGATAGGCACAGCTAGAAATATAAGGTTGTTGGTCAAAGGTAAGAAGAAGAGACTGATGGGTGCAGTAGGAAGTAGAGGTTGTCTTCTTCTGTTACAGATGGCAATTAAGCCCCCAAAGTGATCTGTGCTACCTTCCCTCAGGGGGCACATAGCAGGAGATAGAAGGCAAGAAAGCACAATCAAACAGATGGTTTCTCCTCATTTACTTCTTTCTCCTCCCCTCCCCCCACTTCCCATGTCCCTTGCGTAAAGAGTTAAACCAAATGCTTTTGAATGCTTGTTTCCCATTTAGAAGACTCAACAAAGTCCTATGTTGTGTTGCAAGTAGCAAAATGCCCATAAACTCCATAAATAGCACTAATGGAGGATGTATAGCCGTGATTCTTAACTTTTTTTTTTTAATGAACTCTGGTAACTCAGGTTACCAGAGACAGCATGGCTCCATATCCTCTATCATTGTTCTAGGCATACTCTTGAGCAATCAGGTTCAGGGGTAGATTCCCTAATGCCAGCAGCTTTAAGATTTGGAAAGTGCTTTAAATATCCTATTTCATCCTTATCTCATTTGAGATTTGATTGTCTCATTTGATACTCACTACAATTCTGTGAGATATGGGCTATTATTATCCCTATTTTATAGATGAGGAAACTGAGGCTGAGAAGGTCAAGTCATTTTCACAGGATTACATATAATTCAATGTGTCAGCTAATGGATCAGTTAGCAAGGATCTCCCCTTTAAGATACTGAGTACTCAGCTAAGGCTTACAAATACCTAAAAAGTATATGAATCTTAGTAATTATTTTTTTCTCTTTTTGCTATATTACTATGGTCAATGTAGATGTGCCAAGGGATAATAGCGAGATAATGTGGAACTGAGATCCATTTAAGATTGTTTTTTCTTTTGTTTAATAGACTGATAACGCTTAAAGAGTTTTTGTCTGTCTGTTTGTTTTTTGTCAAGTAGCCAGCCTACTAATGATGAGCCTTGATTTATTTAGCTGAATTAAGCCTGAAAGAGCAGATGCACTCAGTTACCAGGACTAAATATACAAATCTTCTAGCATGGCAAAACTTGCCATGACCTTGAAGCATTGAGAGTTGTCTCTCTAATATGATATAACATCAAAAAACTACTTTTATACAAATCAATTTAGCTAACTTACACAAAACTTCTAACTTGTATGCCAAACCTTTGACTTTCTGTATCTAGTGCTCAGCTTTCCTCAGTAGAAAACTTGCTTGGGTGGGGCAGCTAGGTTCAGAAGTGGATAGAGCTCTGGCCTTGGAATCGGGAGGACCTGAGTTCAAATCTGGTCTCAGATACATAACACAAGACACTCACTAGCTGTGTAACCCTGGCCAAGTCACTTAACCCTGATTGTCTAGCAAAAAGAAAAAGGAAAACTTGTGAATAATACTGGGGAAAGAGAATTAGAAGACGGAAGAAGTGGTTCATTTAGGAATAGAATTGAACTTAAGAGTTAAGTTAATAGGGAAGAAGGTGAAGCATAATAAGAAAGATGAAATCTACATGCATTTCCTCAAAATAGTTCTGAGGATTATTCTGGCTATAACTTTAAGACAAACTAATCAGCACCATTTACCTCCACAATGATGTAATCAGAATAATTGGTACTTTTAGATCTCTGATGATCACCCATATAAGTAAACTGACCGTGGATGATTGATTCAGCTGAAGGTTGTTGTCAGAATAGTTCATTTTTTTCACATCTGTTAAGTCACTTTACTGGATTTTTTAAACTGTGTTTTCTTGGTGTAACAATAAAGAGAGGGAGAATATTAAGTGTATATACCATTTTTCTGACGATTTACTAATATGGGTCAGTAAATAATAATTTTATATGATGGTAATCATTGTCAGTAAATTAATCAAAGCCATTGTGAAATTATCTTTCATCTGTCATTTTAATACCCTAAGAAAAATAATTTAACTCAATCACATTTTTAATCATCTGAGATATTCCTGAACAGCTAAAGCAAAAACCAAAAATAACTACTACTATTATATTTAATAAAATTAAATTTCTGTTGAGTTAATTTCTTCAAAAAAAATTATTCATATAGTAATTGTTGGGAAACTAATTTACTTTTATCATGAGTTGCCATGGCCCATTTATTCAATACTTAGGGACTACTCTATCAGAAATGTCCTTCCTCATATTAAGCAGACTGGATATTGGAAAGCAGACACAATGTGTTTCTGGAGCCACATTTAAAACTTCCAGCTGGGTAAAAGCTGTTAGGGTTTGTGTTCTACTGGCAGAGCCTTTGAGATCACAGAGTTACCTACATGCCACTAGGAAATATAAAAATAGGAATTTTATGGAACAATTTCCTTAGTCTTCAGGGCAAAAGAGTTCTACCATAAAATATCATTTAACTTTATTTCATATGTTAACATAAAATGAAAATTATTAATAAGAAAATACATATATATACACAGCAAAGTATTAAAAATGAAATATGAGCTTTCAAATGTTATTGTTGATCATAATTCTCCTAATGACATTCTCAACCATTAAAGAAAGCTGAAGAATAAATAACCTTTATCCATGTGGCACTAATATGATTATGGTACTGTGAATGAAATCCAAGATGGAGGATCTCAGCTGGAAAGCTGTTTCATAAGTGTCCAATATTGCCAAAATACCTAATATTGCTTAAATGCAACAGCTGTTGGAACAGAAAAGAACTGACAAATAAAATTATGTTGATGTCAATGAACAAAAGCAAAATGTGAAAAAGGGGTTATTACTAGAAAGGCATTATGAAACAAACATAATTAAATGGAACCTTCAAAAAGTATAACAATGTGGGTCAAATAAGCATTTTCTCACATCAGCCAACAGCTAATTAGTACAGAATTTATTCCTCCTCCTCTGGCAAGTTGTATGTTCCATTTCAGCTTCTTAAGCAATAGCAAAACCTTCAAAGGTTAATGCACAGTTCCAATAACACTACTTTTAGACAGTTACTGTAAAAAAAAATTCTCTTTGAATTTGCATAATTATTCATTATCTGATATATTTCAGCTAACCTGTATCTATACCAACAAACTAAAATGGAGTAAAATGATTTTTATAGATACTTGAGATTTAATGTGACTTTTATCTGAAATATTCAGTTACTTGAGGGAAATTCCATAGGGTTTTTTTTGTTGTTGTTGTTTTTGCTCTAATTATACAGATAATTATCAGGATAGTTGATTAAAATCTTTATTCTATCATTCTAAAAGACTTCATAGTCTTGGGCATGAAGATAGAATGAAACAAAAAAGCTCTCATATTCATGCAAAATCACTGTTTTAAAGCAGTAGCATCTCAAAGAGCAAAGGAGATCCAAGTCAGAAAGAAGGAACTAATTATATTAAGAAGTAAGTGTGATAGTCAAATGAAAATCATTCTTATTGCTTATCTCCATTAGTGTAGGAGCTCCACAATTAACAAAAAAAACATTTTTGATTCCTACCTCTTTTTTTTTTAATTCCTTCCCTTGAAAGAAGCTTGACATGGGGAAAAGAAAACTAGGCTAAAGGTGAAAAGACCTAAAATCAATTATGTCAGTAGCAAACTATGTGACCTTGGAGATGATCTTCTGTGCCTCCATTTCTTCTGCTGATATTATTATACTCAGATTGTAGAATATAAAATGGAAGCTCAAAGAGAGTGAGGAACTTGAGATACTGCCATTTAAAGTATTTTACAATCTCAACCCTTCCTACCTTTTCAGTCTTCTCACACTTTACTATCCTATACAAACGCTACAATCCAGAAACACCTGGCTTGCTCTTCATTATTCTTGACACTCCATGTCATAATTCTATACCTTTTTATTGGATATTCCCCCCATATGGAATGGTTTCCTTAGTGTCTGCCTCTAGTCTCTCTGTCTTCCTTCAAGAATCAGCTTAATTTCTCCAAGAAAACTTTATCTGTTCTTTATCCTTCATCTGAGTTTGCCTACCATTTGCACTATATATCTTGAATGCACATAGTTCTTTGCAAGTTGTCTTCCTCATTAGAATGCCTAGGACAGGGAACATGTTTGTGCATTTCTTTGTGTCTCCAGTGCTTAGCCCTTACTATGTACCTCACACATAGTAAATGCTATACATGTTTCCTCACTGACTGAAATCTATCGAGATTAAAAGATTTTTCCAAGGTCACAAAGGTATTAAGTTGCAGAGTTTGTATTTGAATGTAGAGACTCAGACACTAAAACCAATATTGTTTTCACCTATACCACATTACCTCCCATATATGTCTCTCATTATCCATATATCGTAACTATCTAATATATGTATATATATGTATGAATATTCAAAATATTATGTTGAGTATTAATTTAAGATTAAGATGATGTTTTACCATAACTAACAGCATGAATTGTATTAAACTTCATAGGCACAGGAGTTTGTGGTGTTCAGATTCCAATAAACAAATCTTTTATAGGCGGTTTAGAAGGTGCATTATCTGTATTTCCAATTTTGTTGTTCTTTTCAAATGAGTGAGCTTGTTCTACCACTTCATCATAATTGGGGTGGTACTTTATTGCACACAGGAGGAAAGATTCACAGAAATGCAAATTCAGTCTGAGCTGTAATAAATGAGTTGCTGCTGTGGAACCCCCACAACAGATAACAAACCTACTGCAATTTAGTTTCATAAAGTTAAGCAGTGTTTGTTATGATTTTCATATAAAATGTTTGCAATGCCCAGCTGCTACTTTTTATTTAATTGTATAATTTGTTTCATAATTAGTTTTTGCTTCATTTTCCACAAAGTGTCAATTCTAAAATGCAGGCTCTGAGGCATCCACTGTAGAACAGAGCCCATTAATTCTTCAGCTTTCGTTTGCAACCCCAATCTTAAGTTAGAGGAAAAACACATATAACTGCACAGAAGATCAATAATGTTGAAAATGGCTATATTAGATGTTCAAATTCCAAATGGTTGCAAGAAAATTATTACTGCTTGGCTTCTTCTAAAGAAATTAAACAACTTTTTTCAACATAAAACACTGATGTGGTTATGTTGCCCACTTTTTCGAGGACTAGCCAGCAGGGATGTGGTTAGGACAACAGATACTTTGGGAGTACTTTTTTACATTAGAATTTAAAATTTTAAGAGCTACTAGAAGCCAATAGATTATGATATTATAGTGTTTCTAATTCATACTCTTCCCTGGAGAATTTTGAAATTATAGCTTTGCTTTTATTCCTTTTGTCATGGTACATAATTCAGTAAGTAAGGAGTGAGTGCAAAAGAAAACAAACAAAATAAAACATTATGTCACATCCAAAATGAGTTTTGTCTCCAGTAATCATAGTGAAGGTTACTAATAGAAACAACTAAGAATGTAGGGAAAACAATGGTAAAAGCTTTTAAAAAACAAAATGTTGAGTTTATGCCATAATTAAGATAAAATTTCATCTTTCTTATTGTTGCCTCCAGGTCTGAACTATGTTAATAAAAAAGAAGTAAATATATTCAAGAGATGTTGTGCAGGTGGAATTGACAAGAGGTGACAATTAACTAAATGAAACAGGATCAGGGGGAAGAGAGTAAGGGAAGGGGAGGTAGACAGACCAAAAGGTGAGGAAGAGGGAATAGGCAAGAATTAATATGAATTTGTTAAATTGGTGACTTGAAAGATTTGACACCAATAGAAATAGGGAACTTTGAGGAAAGAATAAGTCTGAAGAAAATAGAATGTTTTATTTTTATTTTTAATTGAGTTTACTATTATGATAAATCACATATATGGTGGGGGGGGGAGGTGAATCTAACAAGTACTTGACAATGCCAGATTGAATTTCAGGTGAGATATTAAAGCTATGAATTGAGATTCAAGAATCATTTGCATAGAGGCAATATGTGAAACTGGGAGATGATGTGATTACCAAAGAAGATACTCTTGAGAAGGAGAGGAAGACCAGGGTAGAACTTTAAAAGAATGCCATGAATGATGATCCAGATAGGGTGACAACAAGTAGGTAGAGACTCAGAAAGGATGATGGCTATATGATTGAATATAAGAGACATAATAACATAATATTAGAAAAGAACCAGAACAGGTATATCTCATAACTGTGGTTCAAAAGATTGTCTTCAGCCAAAGAAGGGATAAAAGTGATGACAAAAATAAAAATAGGTAACTCTATGCATAGTGCATAGTACCTACTCCCCTGGGCTACTTCCTTAATTCCCACTCAAAGTGGTAGGCTAGGTCCTCAGATAGCAGTTGTTTATTTTTCACTCATTGTTCTATAATTGAGCATTCCTAACAGTTTGTGGTTATTAAGACTGTCACTCATAAGCCCCTAGTGTGTTCTCCAATACTGATCAACCAATTTTCTGAGGTGTAGTTAAGAGCAATAGCTACAAAATTCCCATAATAGGACAGACTAATCTCTTGCGTGCACACACACACACACACACACACACACACACACACACACACACTCCATAAGGAAAGTGCACTCAAATTTAAAGCATCATCCATATAAAGTACACATAGCATCAACTGATAACTCACAATTTCTGGACCTATGAAACTTTTTCTTCTTTACAGAGTCCGTGCCAAGTTCTCTTCAGGGTGTGTTGTCAGAAACTGGCAAATCAATTCCTTCATCAACTGGTTGACTCTTTCTACAACCCAATGTCTCAACTGATGTGACCATCAACTGCTGGTATAAGACCTTCAACTGTCCCAGTTGCTGCTGCTTGAAACTCTGGTCCTCAATGAGACTTTGAATGGTTTTGATGAATCTCCTGGTGTCACTAATCATCTAGCCTTTCTTAAGACAGAATAGGCATTCCCCTAATGGTTCATATGGTGACCAGGTGGAAGAATTCAATTTATTGCTATGCAACTCACAATGGACAACTCACAGTTGTCTTACAAAAAAAAAATAACTATGGCAGAATGATATAGTCCCCTTAAATCTTTTGTCCCCATGCTTAGTTCTAGATCAGTCTCTCCTCTATCATAAGTATTTCTAATTCCTTGGCCAACAAGACGCTCTTTATCACAGTAGTCTTCTCAGTCAATCATAGACAGGAAAAGTTTATGAGTTATAATGCAAATTGCCAATCTATTGTTAGAGGGAATTCTTCACCAGGATCTCCACACATTGATGAAACCACAAACCTAGTCCTCCCTGAAATGATCTCCTCTCCCTCTTCTTCTCTTTCCTCTCTTCCTTTTTTTCTTTTTTTTCTCTCTGTTTCTTATCCATTTGGAATTAAACTTTATTGGTGAAATAACAGAAAAGGAGAAATACCTGTAATCACTACAAGTCCTTGAAAACTCATCCAAGACTCTATCATCCTTAAATTTCTGCTCTGTTCATGCTGACCTTTATAAGTGGCCTCAGGTAGCCTGCCACAACTTCAAGGCTAATGGAAAGGGGATATTTAAAGATCAAGTTGATTTTTTCCAGAGGTATTCTTAACAATGAATAATATCAACTTTACTGAAAATCATGATGTAGGTTTACATTTAAATCTCAGATACAGAGTGAAGGAAAATGATCACTTTTAATTAAATTTTAACATCTCTTGACAAATGTGGTGGAAATCTATATAGTAGAACTGCCCTTTCCAAAGCTTTGATCCTGCTTTTCCATTATTTATTATAAGATTTTCAAAACATTACTAGATTATATACTGGTATAAATCTGCATTTTGGATTTTATCCAAATTAGCAATCCAGAAATGGATATTTGATTTGAGATTTGCCTTTTTAAAGACCTAAAAAAATTTAAGACCTGGACAATAATTATACTACAAATGAGAGTTTTATCAAATATCTTTGAATGGGGATTTGCAATTATACCCAATGTGACAAAGATCATAATTTAATGGAAGCTAAGGTTGTAAGCTTTTGTCAGTATAAAGATATTTAATAAAGCAATATTATATTACAACAGGTTAATATCAAGATAAAGACCCAGCAACATTTTTCTTTTTAATTTTTCATGTATTCCTATTTTGTTTATTAAATTATATACATAAGAATGATTTTAAGAAAACATTTGTATGACCAGAAACGGCTAGTAGAAATGCTAATATATGTGTATACATTTCTATCCCCTCTCACAAAATTTTTATGATACAGAAGAGAATAAAGAAATAAATTGTCTACATACTAGAATGATCAATATAGTAATATGAGAACTGTTCAAGAGAGGAAAATTAAAGGTACATATTGGAAAGTGTGAGTTAGAAGACTTGGGAATCATCAGATGATGAATTATTTAACCCTAAACATAGAAAGAATAGCAGGAATTATTTAGAAAAAGACACACATGAAAGGAATCCCTTCTATAATCATAGTCATCATCATTATTGTTATTCTTCATCATCATCATCATTCAGTTGGATCTAAGTACTTTGAGACTGGAGATTCTTCTGCTTTTTTCTTTATTTCTCCATTTCCTACTACAGTCCCTGAAATTTGCCAGATGTTAAATGAATGCTTGTTGCTTACTTGTTGGGAACTTACATTCATGTAGAATTTTAAGGTTTATAAGGTGCTTTGCACAGATTATTTCATTTAATCTTTAACAAATGAGCTCGTACATTACAACAGCATTTCTAATAAGTGATTCTTCACTTAAAGACCCCTGCTGAAAGGCAATTCAATACTTCCTGAAGCAGCCCATTTTATCGCTGTTCAGTCCCAATTGTTGGGTGTTAAAGTCTCAGCTTTGCCTTTTTCAAAATTGTATGACCTTGTACAGATCGTTTACTTTTTCTGGACCTCAGGTATATTGTGAGAACCATAATAATTGACCAATCATAGAAACCAAATGAAAAAATGTATTTAATGCATCATGTAACTACAAAATACTGCATATGCATAAGCTATTTTTGCATATATTTCTGACACTTAAGTTGACATCACTCTATGGCACTAGTTTCCAAACTTTTTTTTAATCATATACTCTTATGAGTTTAAAAAAATTGATCATGCACTTCTAATATGTGTTCATTTTATTTATATGTATATTATTTCATGATCTACTATGGCAATATAATATGTAGATCAAAAATATACACAAAATAGACATTTTAAAGTACGACACAAGGACAAACAATATTTTAAAATATTTTAATTAGATTAATGAAACAAAATAGTTTGCTCTCACTAAACTATTATTATTTTTAGTGAAAGCAAAATAATTTATTTTGTTTCATCATTTTCAAAAATGCCTGTATATGTCCTGAATGATAGAGTGGACTGGTAAATATTGTTTGCAAGTAATTATTTAATTAATCTTCTCAATGTAGCTAGACAAGCAAATGAATTTATTTTTTTCTAAATGTATTTTTATTGAAATACACAAAATAAAACAAACTTGTCAAAATAATCCATGAAAATATTAATTTTTCATCAGGAGTCATGTTTCTCTATGAGTAAATGATTACTATATACAAGGCAAAAATAAAAAGCAAAATTGAATTGCCTCAGCAGAAAAATGTCAATTTAAATCAATTCTTTTCATTCATTGATCTGTTTAATATTTGGTTATCATACTTTAATTTCCTATTTATGTTTGGATAATTTAGTTGGATCTTTATATAAAAATGAGGAATAGCAAGAAAGTCATTTTGCTTAGAGTGTAGGGTGAAAGTAGGGGAATAATAAAGTTGAAAAAAGAGGTTAGTACCAGGTTGTGAAAGGCTTAATTACCTAACAAAAGACTGAATATATTATCCTAGCAGGCCACTGGAATTTAAGAAGTGGGAAGGTAATATGGTCAAGCCGACACTTCGGTAAAATCATTTTGACAGTGGTATGGGGAATAGATTAAAATGGAAAGATACTGGAGACAGGGAAAACGAGGCCACTGCAATAAGCCAGGGCAGGGTTGATGAGTGAATGAATTATGGTGGTACCTGTGAATTCAGAGAAAAGAACAGATATGGGGGCTCTTGTGGAGACAAAAAAAAAAACAGGAAAAGGGCAGCATTTTGGAATAATGTGTACAGGATGGTTGTAGTTATGTTGGAGATAAGCCTAAAGGCAAGCTATGTGAGGAGGGGAAGATAACAACAGTCTTCACACTCACCTTTTAGTTTATCACATACATCTTGGGTCTTAGGCAGGCCTGGGCATTAAAAAATCGCTGCTGTATCATATACAATGAGTAAGAGTAAGTTTTTGATATTTTGCTTAAAGAATTGATTGATGTTGAGCTTTAATTGATCTCTGTGAAGATATGGATCCAAATAAAAATGCTAGTTCCCTTATTTCCTTGCTGTTTTTTTAAGTCTTTTCAGTCCATTTATTTCTCTGTATGGGCAGGATATCTGAATTTGAACTGATCTCTACCTCAAAACTACTATGAGAGTTCCAGTAAGTCATTTGGTAGTCCTAAGTTTCATCTATATTTTTCCTCACCTTTAAGATGGAGATGTTAATTACTGTAGCACTTAACTCCCAGGGTTATTGTGAAGGCAAATAAGATAATTTTTAAAATATTTTATAAATGTTAAAATACTACTTAAAGTTAGCTGCTATTATCACCACCACTATCATTATCATCATACCAGACATCCAGTTCAAATTCTTTTTTGGGGGGGGAGGGAGGAGGGAAAATAATTTATTAAGTATCTGTGATGTGTCAGACACTGTACTAAGTACTTTACAAACAATTTCTCATTTGATCCTCACAACAACCTTGTGAAATAAGTGCTATTATAATCCTCATTTTATACTTGAGGAAACTGAGGCAAACAGTGATTAAGTTGTTTACCCAGGATCACATAATTAGTAAGTGTCTCTAGAGTTAAAATACATTAAAATACGTATGTGTTGCTTAATGTTTTTTCAAAGGACTTTTATAACTATTATCTTTTTTTTGGTGAGGCAATCAGGGTTAAGTGACTTGCTCCAGGTCACACAGCTAGTAAGTGTCAAGTGTCTGAGGCCTGATTTGAACTCAGGTCCTCCTGACTCCAAGACCCGAACTTTATCCACTGTGCCACCTTAGCTGCCCCTCAACTAATTTTTTTTTTATTCTTACAACAATCCTATGAGATAGTTTGGGCAGGTATTTTCCTCATTTTATGGGATGAAACTGAGGCTGGAAATTTGTTTCACTCTGTCTTTTTTGTGTGTTCTGCTGCTTTAGAATTTGTTTAGAATCATTTTTACAGGTATTTGGAGGGGTTTGGAGGAGAGCTCAAGCAAGTCACTACTTTTACTCTACCATCGATAGTATATATTGTTAAATGATGTTGTTCATCCTTCATTCTAGAATAGTACCAATGACATCATGAGGATGACATCTTGACTTGCCATTGAATTGGATTTAAGTAAGGCAGAACTGAATGGTCATCGGCTTGACTCTTTCCTCCAGAGTTTAGATGACTGGCTGTGGCCCAGGATACAATGAGAGACCTTGGCCCTTTTAAGTTAAGGTCTTTCCCAGGTCTAAGTTTGTCTGAGGCAATGCCCATTCAGTGATTAAGTGCTAAGTAAGAATTGAGACAAAAGATGGCCTCTTTTGCCATCTCAAAAGAATCATTCTGAGAGGGGAAGACCTTCAGAGTTTCTGGCCAGAACAGAAAACAATTGCTATTTACACTCACTCTGAGCCATCAAAACCCAGACAACAAGCAAGAGAGGCTTGGGCTGGGACAATCAGTGAAAGCCAGAGCGATTTGGATTTAAAGGCAGAGTCAACTGAATCACAGTGGGCTTTTTTAAAAAGCCTGTTTTTTTTTTTTCAGAGCTATATTTCAAGAAATCAAAAATGAAAACTACAGAGACAAAAGAGTTAATAGTCTCAGATTTTTGAAAAAAAAATATGATTAATACACAAATGGGGGGAAATGTAGTGCCCAAACCCCAAGATAACTTGTGAATTATAAGCAATCAAAAATTATATTTCTTTGGACAGAGCACCCACATGGGTAGGACAGAAGGAGAAGGAGAATTGAGGAAGATGCCATTGAATTTGGTAATCAAGAAGCTGTTTTGCAAACTTAGAGAAAAAGATTCAGTAAAACGTTAGGACAGATAGTCAAATTACATATAGGGAGAAGGAGGGAGAACTGAGTATAGCCTACATTTTCTGGAATTTTAGCAGGAGAGGGGAAGAAAGAGAACTGTAGCTTGAAGTGATAATGGGTTCAATTCACTTCAATTCTATTCAATAAAATAATATTTGAAAGGCTTTGCACTAGGAACTGGGGATATAAACAATAGTAAGAGGTGTATAAATGAAATAAATTCATTGATCTTCTCAGTTGTGTTATAGGAGAGATTTTTCTGTCACAGGTGACTGCTAGCACCTTGTTCAACAAGTTTATAAATGACCTTGATTTTGAAAATATTCTTAGAAATGCATGAGATTCCATGCCTGCTAATCACATCAATATTATTTTGCCTTAAGGGCTTTTACCTAACTTTCTAATATGACTTTTACATTTGGGGCTATTTTTGTTATTAAGTAGATTGAACTAGAAATCAATATAATTTTATAATATAAACCATTCCTATCAAGTAGCATACCTAAATGAAATAAAACCTTTATTTTCTTTAAAACATTAGGGAATATAAATAAAATATATTTGAGGTCACCAAATAAATCATTTTTCCTTTGGTTCCCTCAATATTCTATCAGGACTTAAGGTTGGATCATGTAATATCCATCTTTATTAGAAAAATAATAGCAGCTGTTGATGTCATTTATCATCAAAACTACACAGTAATATCTGATTTCAAACTTCTGACTTTCATCTTTGATGAATGAGAACATTCTTGGCAAACACTTTTATTTTGATTCTTCTTGAGCTGATCAAAGAATTTCATATTGAGCAGAAATAAAACAAATGAAAAAAAATAAAACAAATGGTACCACCCAACCCTCTTAATCATGGTCTTGAATTCAATAGCAGCACAATACATTCCAGGTGATGTTCAGAATTTAGAATCAAAAAGTAAAATCAGATCAAAAGCTTGGCTAAATGAGTCTTTCTATCTCCATGGAATATCCAACCTCACCAGCTCAATTAATCAACCCTAGAAGTATATTCTAGGAAACAGCAGGTCAGCATTCTGAATATTGTAAGGAAAAGTACCTCTGTCTATGCCTTCCTGTGATATTTTCCAGAACTGGTCCAATAGAACTTTTCAAGCTGTGATGTCTGAGAAGTATTTATAGAATCTATGCATAAGGCTATAAATACCATTTTAAGTGAGTGAGATTTTCAGGTCCTTGTTCAATTTACTCTATTCTACTGTGTCTACAAAATTTATCTTTGTCTCAAGCTAACATTCCAAAACACTGCATGTCATTACTGAAACATAAACGAGTCCCTCACCCTGTCATGATGAGTTGTCTGACCAAAAGAATATGCTAGTTGGCCCCATGTGAGTGGAATAAGTACATTCAGGCAGGAAAGGTATAGTCAAGGCAATACCTAGGTGGAGGGAAGCTAAGAAGGAAAATAAAGTTACAAAAGATGCTCAGGGATGAAAGGAGTGTTCACTCTTAACATTATTTCAATAATGGCTCACCTCATTCTCCTTCCTTTCAGGTAATCTGTAGAAAATTTACCTGTAGCAGTCACTGACATAAAACTTCCAACACTACAGTGAGCCAAAGCCTACATCCTAGTGAATGTCATGCTCATTGCGAAAAGAGTGAAAAAAGTCATTGCAAAAGATACTCTAATACACATGTATATATTCGAGATAGGAAAACAGAAAAGTCTCCCTTTCTTACCACTCTCACTGTATTTATAAAATATGCATTTAGTTCTTTCACACAAATAATTCATTTTCTTCCTATGCATTCTTGCTTAGAATGGAGGTTCCTCTTTTACTGGAGGCCTTCAAATAAAGGCATATGACTACCTGTCACATATACGGTAGAGGAAATCGTTTTTCAGGCACAGATTGGAAGAGTTGTTCGCTGATGTTCCTTCCAACTACGAGATTTTATTATTCTATGATTTCATGATATATTTGTTTCTGAAGTCAAATAACAAGTGAGGAACTTGAGCTTTTAGCTAATATTGTTCTATACCAGGAAGAATGTCTTGTCCATAAAGAGGTACCCAAAAAACCTGTGAAGGAACAGTATGAAATAACCACACAGAGCTTTGATCTGCTTCTGTGAAAAGGATAGAAGAATTTTATCCACTTGTGCAAACTGACTGATGGCTATCCTGTGAAGGTTCACAGCAGTTTGCTCTTTTCCTGATGGGTCACAGAATTTTGAAGAATCATTTCCCAGATTTTATCATTTATTTTTCTGTTAAATGAAGGCGAGTGAGTCATTTTAGGCAGTATATTCATTATAAAGTTAGATAGCTAGAATGGCATAGAGAATAGATATCTGACCTCAGTGTTAGGATGACCTGGGTTCCTGAACTGACTTTGACACACACCGATTAAGTGACCCTGGGCATGTCATTTAAACTCCCAGCATAACAGACAACTCTGTAAGAGTATAAATTGCAGAGAAGGTGCCAGCCTAGATTGGTAGAGGAATGTTCTTTACTCAGATATCCCTATACCCATGAATTCACAGGTTCATCCATCATCATCACTATCCCTACAAAATAGAATAGTAAGAGAAAGATTCCTTTGAGAATTGTGATCAAGAATGTAACAGTACATATGTACCATCAATGTACTTTCCTGGGTATAGATGGCAGGAAAACCCATGTCAAAAGCAAAGGGTCACTCTTGTAAGTGTGTAGAATCAATAGTTATCTACACATTATGAATTAAGAGCCAATATCCCCAAATTTCTTCCACACAAGTGTATCAGATTCCCTAAATTTCCACCTAAATACCTTCTTCCTTCAGTATGGTACAGTGGAAAGATTAACAGTTCTGCACTCAGAAGCTCTGCCTGTGTGACCCTGCCCAAGTCACTTGGCTTCTCAATTTGTAATAAAATCATGTAACAAGTTATTTTAGGGGTATTGTGTGAATACTTAGAAATAGACATGATAACTAAGACTCAGTCTGTACTCATAAACCCTTAGAGAAGACTCTTAAGCTCTCTGAGGCTCAGTATCTGTATCTGTAATATGTGAATAACAAAACAAAATCTCACAGAGGTGTTATGAGGAAAACATTTGGTAAACCAGAAACCAATTTACATATGTTATTTATCACCATTAAGAGTTATTGAAAGGTGTTAATGATTGTTACTATTTCATTCATTTCTACTAGCCCCTAAGCTTCTTTAATTTTCAAGATTTAAAAAAAAATACATATATGTAATGTCTGCATGGGAAATTTCAAAAGCCAAGCAACTGGGGTTTACCTCTCTTCACTCTAGTTACTTTCTTTGAAGGGATTGACTTTGTTAATCTCTAAAATCACTTCTAAAGTCAAGAACATATGTTCTCCTCCTCCTAATAAGCACTTTTTCGGGGATTAGCAATTTATTAGATATTTTTGACCAAGGGTAAGGCCTTTTGGGAAGGAGATACAAAAATCTCCATCTGTGGAAATGTGGGAAGGAGGGCAGAAATGGCAAGCAGAAAAAAAAAAGATGAGAGAGAATTTTGCCTATATTCAAATTTGGGCTAAAGCCAAATTCTAACCCTCTTCACATATGCTCACTACAGGATAACAGGTTCATAGGGGTCAGCAATTGCAAAGGCCTCCAAGATCAAAGATTATATTAGTAAATATGATTCAGGCCCTAGAGCACAGAGAAGCTGGCATGCTTTAATCCTAGTGTTCTTATTCACATATCCTATGAGGAGAAGAATCTACAAGGAATTCCCTTTGTCAAATAGCATGGCATAGTGGAAAGAGCACTGGCTCTGGAGTGAGAAGACCTGGATCTGAATTTCACCTCTGAGGTTACGGACTGTGGGACCTGTTACTGGGCCTCACTGAGCATTGGTCGCCTCTTTTATGATTTAATGAATTTAGTAATAAGCAAGTACCAGTTTGTATTGATGCTATTAGAAAGATGGTGTTCTGCATTCTGGGTATTTTAAAATGTTTTATTTTTGTGCTACTATCTGTCAAAGAGAATTTTCCACTAGCACAGTAGCCACATGGAATGATAGATAGGGAGATGGCCTAAGAATCGGAAAGTACTGGGCTCAACTGTGGCCTTAAACACATACTGGCTGTGTGACCCTGAAAATATCACTTAATATTTCAGTGTCTAAGGTGACTCTAAGACTCTGAGGAACAGAGCAAGTGCTGATCTCCATTTGGTAGAGGCAGTTTCCTCTATAGGAATTTCCTATATCAAGAAATCATGAGTCTGGTATAAAAAAAAAGAAAAGAGAAATCTGTAACTTACACTAATTTCAAACTTACTTTTTTTAAATAAAATTGTTTGTATGAAGCTACTGATGTTTTATATGTCATAATTTTAACATGATTAAACTGGTCTGTATGAAATTAAGTCATCATTCAATCATCCATTATCATACCTCCATCTGTATTTATATGAATCAAATGCAAGATTTTTTGGTTCAGTGTGTCATCAAAGACATAAAACATAATATGCGCACATAAACACACCACAGAAGCATACACATATGGTATATGTATACATATATGAAACACATACATGTGTGCACATATATTTATGAAAACTCTATGTAAATCTGCATGAATATATGTATATAGTAATATACATACATATGTGTTTATGGATATGTATATATATATATTTAACATATAATGCATAAACATGTTTCTATAGCATATATACATATACTATCTATGCTATAACTATGATGACTCAGTGAACAAAGAACAAAGAAATTTCTTGCATTTGATTCATGAAAAAATAAACAAAAATACATCTATATGTGTGTATGTGTATGTATGTATATATCTATATGTATATGTGTATACACATACATATATCTCCAATAGAGAAAAAAA
Source organism: Phascolarctos cinereus (assembly GCF_003287225.1). Lineage (NCBI taxonomy): Eukaryota > Metazoa > Chordata > Mammalia > Diprotodontia > Phascolarctidae > Phascolarctos > Phascolarctos cinereus. The sequence continues at coordinate 420,630,672 of NW_027555847.1, forward strand.
GTATTAAAGGCTCACTGGGTATTTTTTTTTATCAAGAAAGCATGCTAGAAATCACACAGTAAATGTTGTAATAAGATCTAACATGTTATCTAATTCTAATTCAGTTCTACAAATAGGAAGTGTCAAATAGATGTCAGCTACAGTGCCAGGTTTTGAAGTTACACAGACAAAAGTGAAACAGTCTTTAAGACATTACAGTCTATTGTGTAGACACAACATGTTCACAAGTAAAGGTAGTACAAGGAAAAATGGGGTGGGAGAGTGTACTAAACACTAAGAGGATCAGAGAAAACTTAAGAGAAGGAGTGGCATCTGAGTTGATCCTTGAAGAAGACAGGGGTTCAGACAGGTGATAATATACAAGGCATACAGTACAGATGTGAACGACTCTATAAATGCAGAGATGTTGAAGATGGACTGTCAAGCTTGGGGAATGACTAATAGTCCAGCTTTGCTGGAAAATAGAGTTTACAAAAAGAGAATGATATGAAATGAGACTGGAAATGTAGAAGTTGGAAGATGGAGTTACAGATTCAAGAGTCATGTGCCCTTGGAAATATTGAATGGAGCTCCAACGAGTGTTGGTGGGTGAAGATAAAGATGCAAGAACAGTCCAAGCAGTGGCACTAAGTGTGTTGTGGACTTCACTTACCGGATTTAAAGGAATTCAGAGAAAGAATAGGTAGCATTTCATGATATGTGGTTCTAAAATGAAAGTCCCTCAAAGGACTTAAAGAATGAAACATTAGCAACATTGTCACAATTAAATCAGATGAAAAAGAAAAAGGAGAGCTGGAGCTCAAGAGCAAACTCAGATTTTAGTGGATGGCATAGAAATAAGAATAAGTCTCTTGAAGATGGCATAAAATTAAGAAAACAAAACATTAAGACAAAAATACTACATACAGAAAAAATAGCTAATGAAGAATTGAGGTATAAGATAAGTAAAAAGATAGGTAAAAAGATGTTTACAGTTTTAGAGATGGCAGGGACTTACAGGACTGTCTAGTTCAGGCTTGTTATTTTATAGAAAAAGAAACTGAGTTCAGAGAAGTTAAGGAATTTGCCCAAAGGCACATAAGTAGTAAATAGCAGTCAGGATCTGACCCAAGTTCTGACTAAAAATCCCATGCTCCTAAAATAAATCCTCGCAGAGTTAAAGTCACTTGGCCCAGGACAATGTGGATGACATTGTTGAATTGTAAGTGATCTTTGAGAAATCCTGGCAATCAATGAGAGACATTGCTTGACTGGAAATGGACATGTATTGTCCAAATCTTCAAAAAGCAAGATAAGGTGTCTAATTCAAACTATATACCTATGAGCTTGATTTAATTCTTAATAAGCTTAAATAACAAATTACTAAAGTGACATCCTGAGACTACTTGGAGATAGAGGATGATCACTAAGAGCCCACATGCATTCAATAAAAATAATACATGTCAAAAAAGTTGTATTTATTTTTAACAGTGCTAGTATTAGATCTGGGGAATGCCACAGATACAGAATGCTCAGATTTAGGCAAGTCATTGGAAAGACTTTCACATTAACCTCTTAATATCAGTGCAGACAAGGTAATGAGATATGATCTTGCTTGTAAGGCAGTTAAGTAGGTTCAGCAATGCTTGAACAATGAAGAGAAAAGGTGAATGTGAAAATTCAAGGAGAGGTGAGGAGTTTGAATACAGCTACACTTTAATAAGGATTCCCATGTAGCCATCTGGCACCACCTGATGTCAGCATAAATTTGTAGGAGACTCAGCCAGCATGGTTTGATGGTTTGGAGTTTCCTTCAGGAGTACATGAGAGTTTAGTTCCATTAAAGTAGAGAAGAGGAGGCATATGGCAGGAATTTCACAGGTTTGGTATAAGGCCAAGTGAGTATAGATTCAAGGATTGAAGAGAAAGTTTTAATTTTTGAAATATCTTCCATTGGTTTTAAGACTATGAAATATTACCAGAATAAGGTTGTTGTATTGGAAGAATAGCAAGAAATCCATGAACCAAAGGTCATGGTGAAGGTGAAGAACAGATGTTAGAGAAGCAAAACAGAAAGAAAAAAGGAAAGACTATAGACCAGAGTTTCTCAAACTTATTTGACCTGCTACTTCCTTCTAAAAAAAATTACTTACGACTTTCCTCCCCTGGAAATCTACTTTACTTTAACCCTTTAACTTTATTTTGAAATTTATATCATCTCAAAAAATATTTTTTAAAATGATGTATCTTAAATTTAATAATTTATTGTAAAGTTGTGGAGGTTTTCCTGCATTGAAATATTGATGATGCAATATTGTATCATGTAACCATATAATATAGTATTGTAATCAAGTCATTACACACACATATGCATGCTGGACTGCCTGACAATGTGCGACATACTCACCTGCCAACACTGGCTTGTTAAGACCCAGTAGACTTGACCACTGATTGGTTATAACTTGCATTTTTTTGTGTTTATTTGGAAAATAATGTAATCAGTATGACTTTGATTATGTTGCATAACAGATGAAACATGTATGAATGATTTTTCAAAATATTTAGCACCCCCCGAGTGTACTAGAGGCTACTCTGCCCCGCCCCCCAGATCATTTCAGCACCCTCTAGGGGTGGGAATATCCACTTTGGGAAACTCTATTTTATATGGCTATCAGAAATAGGAAATTGAAAGTTCAATATTTCAGAAACGATACGTTTCTAAGTAATTGTGTGACCAAACTAATGGGAAGCTAAAGAAGAGTAGAAATGGAGAACATATGAGTTGATGAGACCAAAAGAATGTGAGGACATAATGTCAGAATGGTCCTTAGTATGGATATTAAATTCTGTGAGGATGATGATGGGGAAAGGGGATAGAGGAGGAATATGATCACGTGTCATTATGATCATTAAGAAAAGTGAGAAAGTATCTTTGTAATCCATAAATGACAGAGAGAAGGAATAGAAAGAGAAGATAGCTGGCTTGCAAGGTTGTTCCATGATAGGGGAAGAGTAAGACTCTGGAAGTGGCGTTGAAGGACAGAGGGCATGCCAAATATAACTCTTGTCCCTAGGTGTTGGAGGAAATGGTGGTGGGGGGAAAGTAGTCAGCTGTAGACTGGGATGTCAACAACTTGGAGTCCTCAGTGGAACATCAGGTTTCATTTAATGTTCAAAGCAGAAATTTTAAAAGAAGAGCCGTAGAAAAAGGGGTGTGTGTCAAAAATAGGACTGCATTTCCAAATGGCATGATAAGTATCATTTGATCATGGAACTAGAGAGGAGGAAAGGACTTTAGATATAATTTATTCCAACCTCCTCCTCCTCCTCCTCCTTCTTCGTCTAGGCAATGGAGGTTAAGTGACTTGCCCAGGGTCACACAGTATTATGTGTCTGAGGCCAGATGTGAACTCAGGTCCTCCTGACTCCAGAGTCGGTGCTATATCCACTGCACCACCTAGTTGCCCTTTTATTCCTAACTTCTTATATTGTGAATGAGAATGAGTACCAAAGAGGCAAAATGAATTATCCAAGGGCACTCAATAAGTGGTTGTGCTCCTATTTGAACACATAGCTGATGTGTCCCAGAGTATCACTCTTTATAATGCATCTGAGGACTGAGCCTGGGTATTCAAACTGAGGATGGAAAAGAGGGGACAGATTTGACACACTGAAAAGAAAAACAAGCTTGTCAAAACATAAGATGATTAATATGATCTGTCTAATTTTCTCTTCTTTTAAGGTATTTTATTTTACTATTCCTTATGTCATGTGTGAATAGTGTGTAATCTGGTATCATTCTTTCTTTTTTTATCCCCTCTGTAACATATGACTTTAAATTTTAAAATAAAGGGAATTACAGAGCCAGGAGACCTTGTCAAAATTAGAAAATGCTTTGTATATTTCTAATAAAGCAATTCACCCTGCCAGGGGTTACACTATGAGAGAAAGGTCTTTGACAAGTAATACCAAAAATATTAAATAAACATCTGTGGCCATGATGTACTCTCTTACATCTCAGAATATGTGATGAGTACTTCTTGGCATTTACTAGTTCCAAGAAGCAGTTTCTTGTTTGCCTGTCAATCATTATCATCTGCTAAAAGCACTTTTTTTCCTTTTTTATTTGAAATGCGTCAACATATTTGAGCATGTCTTGTTTGATATGCTCTGACACTGGAAATTTATTCAAGATTTGAGAAAACAGAAAGAATCAAGAAATACAAAATCAGAGTATACCTTTTTAAAGCTATCTGAGGCAGAAATAGCTGATAACACCTGAGGAATGTACTAGCATAACTACTCTAAAGAAAGAGTTATTACATTTTATAAATATGTATTAATTATGCTGAAATACATTTTTGCAAGTATAACCATTGTCAATTTTATTTAAAAATCAATCAACAAGCCTTTATTTAATACTTACTATGTGCCAGGTACTTTCTTACAATCTGAGTATAAATAATCAGAAGAAATAAAATCTCTACCCTCAACATTTTGCAATGGAGATAATATGTACCTATATAATCATGTGCAAAATAAATGCAATTTCTAGTGGGGAAAGGGTGAGGATTTAGTCATTGGAGAGATCAGGAAAGGCTTCCCATAGAAGATAGTGATAGAGTTGAAGTCAAGAAGAAACCGAAGATTTCAGGAGGCAGAAATGAGGAAGGTGGGCATTTCAGCCATGGAGGACAGTCATTTGTTCAAAGACACAATGATAGAAGATTTGCTGATATCATGGGTTGTTCTTCACTAAACTTAGTGTGCAAAGATGGGTAATATATAATAAATAACAAATAGGAAGTTGGAGCTAGGTTGTGGAACCTTAATTAAATGCCAAACAGAAGAGGGTTTGTTTTTTGTTATGCCAGAGGTAATAAGAAACCTTGTTTCTTTCATTTGTAAAGTGAATTTAGTATAAATTGTATTATCTAACACATCAGATAGTAATCTAAGTGTATTGGAAAATTGGAAGGATAATAGATAGAAGTGGTAGTTATTATTATCAACCTTACTTGTACTAGTATTCCCACTACTACCAATTAATTTCATGCCTTAGATTGTTTCAGTATTGTAGCTTTTTGAAAACAACGAGGACTTATATTTATCTATACTCTTTAGGTTTACAAAGCAATTTATTCAAAACAACTCCATGAGCTAATTTGTGTAATTTTATCCTCATTTTACAGATAAGGAAGCTGTGGCACCAAAGGTTAAAATAACCATCATTAAGCAAATATCATCTAGATGATATTCAAATAAATCCAAGTATCCCAATTCTAAATCTGCATCATTATCCTTCAAACCACACATTCTCTCAAGCAACTCAGACATGTTTAACCAATGACTGAGATGGAAATCTGGATTTCTTGTTATTCAGTAGTATATATAGCAGTGGTTACTGATCTGTCATTCAGTCTTGTCAAACTCTTCATGACACTGTGAACCATAACACACTAATGATGTCCATGAGGTTTTCTTGGCAAAGATACTAGAGTGGTTTACCATTTCCTTCTCTAATCAATTGAGGCAAACACAACTTAAGTGACTTGCCCAGGATCACATAGCTAGTAAGTATGTGAGGCTAGATTTGAATTCACATCTTATTGACTCTAGGCCCAGTACTCTATCCACTGAGATCCGTAGATGCCCCAGACAGTGATTACATACATTTAAATAGCATTTTAAGATTTAGAAAGCAAACCTGTGAAGTAGCTGTTGTTGTTGTTTAGTATTTCCTTTCAGGCATTTCTGACTCTTTGTGACTCTATTTGGGGATTTCTTGGCAAAGATACTAGAGAGGTTTGCCTTTTCCTTCTCCAGTTCATTATGTAGTTAAGGAACTGAGACAAACAGGGTTAAATGACCTGTCCAGGGTCACACAGCTAGTGAGTGTCTAAGGCCAGATTTAAACTCAGGCAGAGGAGTCTTCCTGACTCCAGGCCCAGCATCCTATCTACTGTGCCACTTGGCCTCCCCTTTGAAGTTATAAGTTGTCTCAATTAATTTGTTCCACAATATTCCTAGGGTAATCCTGCTCACACATTACTGCCATTATGGAGCTCCTTGACTCAAAAGCCTGCAATGGTTTTCTGTGATTAAAGGATAAAGTCCGAATTCCTAAACTTGATGTTTAAGCCTTCCACAATTTGGTATAAAGCAACCTGCCTAAGATATGTCTCCCATCACTTACAGGAACTCTCAGTTCCATAAAAATATGATTTATTCATTGTCCTTATAGCATATTTTTACTTTGTATTCTTCTGTATTATTTTTCCAAATACTGTCAGAATTCCCTTTTTTCCTCTTCCCTAGCTGTCAACAATCTACTACTCATTTGTGACTAGCTCCACTCCCACTCCCTAGTTCAAGCTTTTCCCCACTGTTTCAGAACAGAGTGGATTCTCCCAAGTCTTAACTCATAACACTTAGTATCTCCAGTCTTTGTTGAACAATTATTCCAGTACTGCCTTGTGGTGGCTGAATGTCTTCATTATTCTTTGTCATCATTTCATCATAGGATCATGGATTGAATACTAGAAGTTGTCCTTAGAGGTTGCCTATTCCCAAATCTTCATTTCATAGACTTTATAAGTGAGGTCCACAGCTCATATAAATAACTGAGTTGCAGAACTAGAATTCAAGCCTAGTCTGATTTCAAATTATGTGATTTCAAATCCAACACTCCATTAATCATGCTTTATTCATATTTGTAATTTTCGTATATCCCAAATCAGACTTTAAGATCCTTGAGTGATCCTTTTCCTTTTTCGTATACCCAGCAGCACATACAAGAAAGTCAGTCTATAATCAATTTCATTTTAAGATTTTCTATAGTTAGTGATGAAGCATCTTCTCATGGCTTAGCAAATATAAAGATTTGTTAGAAAGAACAAACGTGTTCTTTGACAAACGTCACGTGTTTAGTGACAAATGTGTTCTTTGATAAATGTCACATGTGTAGAGGACATTTGAATTCAAGTTATAAACTAAAACAGCCTTGAAAAGGTTTAAAAATTAGATCAGCCTGCATGTATATACGGGAACGGCATGGAGGTGTACCTAGTATATATTCCTGGATGACATAATTCTGACTAGTCCATCCTAAAACTTTCAATGTCATAGGAATGATTCATCTGATGATAGCCGTGAGCATTTGAGCATTATGAACATAGAGAGATAGAGACCCTATATTCTAATCATTTCTCCATTTACATTGCTTTGGAATTTTCTTTTTACCATATTATTCATTCAATAAAATATTTCTTATTTGGTGTGACAGCCACTGACTGAATCCCACAGAGCTTAAGATTTCTCACTGAATCTGATTTTTATCAGTACTCTAACCACTATAGATTAAATGAGCAGACACAGTGTCAGGCATGACCAGTATCCAAAACATATTTCCATGTACAATGCACTTTTCAGGTTGGGCAACCCCAGGGAGGTGATTTTCCCCCTTTTCAACATCTTTCCCTTTGATGGAATAGACAAACCTTTCATTGAAGGGATAATTGAAATCCTGCCAGCTCAAAGGAGTTTTGCTCTTGCAATATTTCTATCAAATATTGTGTGTGCTCTTCACTGAAATTTCAGTATATATCTTCAGTTAACTAAAGAGTTCCTCTTTCAATAACCTCCTGTAATGAAGACAAATTCTAGGTAGTGAAAGGATAATCATTCCTTGACAGATCAGGTGTCCTGGTGATCATCCATAGTAGTCTTAAATAGTATGAACCCAGCTCAACACATCATTAAGTTGAACAAAAAATAGTAAAATTTATATGACTTAAGTAAAAATTGAGTCGTTATGGTAGGGTGGAAAGAGCATTGTTTTTGAACATGAGTTCAGATTTCTTTGCCTCCCTTATTGACTATTTAATCTTGGGTAAGTAACTTAATCTCTAGGCCTCAGTTTTTCTTACCTGTAAAATGGAGATTCATCTAGATGGCATCTAATGTTCCTTTTAGTTCTATATCTATGATAATAGGAGGATGGAATGCCTAAGTTTACAATTATAATCACATTAAAATTGAAAATACAACTTCCCAGAAATATAAGCTCCTTGTGAGAAGAAGAGACCATGTGTTGTAATCCTTTTAGACCATAAAATATACAATACAATTTTCATTCACTTTGCTTGAATTCAATTTTTTTTATGTTGACATAATAATCTATATGGATTGTTCAGATTTCTACAAGTGAAGGCAAAAGAGATATTCTCTCCTTTATCTTCCAAAACTCTTCCTTTGTTCCCTCTGGATCAGAAAGGAGTGAGCTTTCAATAGTAACTTCCCAGAATGTATAACTTTCCGTAAGGTATAACTAATTAAAACAGCCAAAGATGTTGAATCAATCTGTTTCTCTTTGTGTGTATATGTATACTCTTACCTGTCCTACTAAAGATTGTATAGTCATAGGAGCATGGATAGTTTTGTTGATATGGTTTTTAAAAAATTTTTTATTGGTCCATTTGTAAAATACATACGAGTAGCTTGTTTCATTTGAGGAAACAGGAATGTAAGCTATTCATAACAGTATGCCAAAAAAACCCCCACAAAATTCTAGGAAAAATAAAATTTGAATCAAAATGCAAAACCTATTTGATACTGTATTTGGTTATTTTCTTTTGGATATGTCTATTAATCTGGAACAGAAATTTTCTGAGCATGTAGCATTCTTTAGGAATATAATTAATGCCTATAATATGTATTTTAAATTAAAACTGAATTAAGAATATATGATAAAATCACCCACACTATAAAAATTTAGATGATGTCTACTGGTTTAAAACATGAAGAGCTCTTCTTTAAGAGCAAGCTCAATCAATCATTTTGTCAGGCTTTATCAGATTACACCTTCCCAAATGAGTTGAATCTTTTGGAGAATAATGAGTTATATATTTCCAGGTAAACTAACTGTACAAGAGATATGTTATTTGAATAGAAATCAGTGACTGATAGTGGCAACAAAAGATGGCATAACTTGCATCTCCTAAGCACTTTCTAATGATCAACCTGTCAAGCTTCTGAAGTGAATCAACATCAAAGACTATGATCTTCTTTATGACAGGGCAGGGATTCCAGAAGACAGAAACATCATTATTATAACAGATTCTAATGTGACTATAGCAAAAGTAAATATTAATTTTTTTATTATATAAGAAATTAATTTCCTTTCAAACATATATTCTTCAAAAGCAAAAAGGAAATTTGAATAGATTTTATTTTTTAAAAAAATCTAAACATCAGGCAGATTCTTTGGAAATACAATTTAAAATCATTGTTATTTAGCACCTATGTCATGTGTCAAAACTTTAGAAGGATTTCAAATCATTTTATTTTAATGTTTGGGTCAGCACAGGGCCTGATTCATAGTAAGTGCTTAATAAATGCTTTATCTTCCTCTGTTCTTGGTTTTGTATATCATGCATGAATTATGAAACAGCAGAATGAGATTTCCAATCCTCCACCCTCCATGCAAATTTGGGAGTGCAGGATCCTGAATCTGTCCCTGAAGCCATATCTGAAGCAGTTGGCTTCCATCCAAAACTTTTGGAAGAAAACTCACAAGTAGAAGTAACATAAAATTCTCATGCTGATGGACATGTTGCATTGGTTTTGTATAATCAAAGACATAAGTGGAATTCAGTTTCTGTTTTCACTGTCTTTCTAACTTCTCTCTTTTTTAAGTAGTTTACTTTATTTATTTATTTTTAAGCAATTGGGGTTAAGTGACTGCCGAGGATCACACAGCTAGTAAGTGTCAACTGGTTGGTCTGAGACCGTATTTGAACTCAGGTCCTCCTGACTTCAGGGCCAGTGCTCTACCCTCTGTGCCACCTAGCTGCCCCTAACTTTACTTCTCTTTAGATGAACGTTTACAAAGAACTCTTACAGGAATGTGTCTAGGTCCTCTCTCAATATGGAAACCTACAGGAGAACTCAATATACCTACTGTCTAGGCTTTAAAGGATTTGATTAAAATTTAAAGTGACGTGTAACGTATAGTTATTAACAGAGCAGTATAATTTTGAGATATCCAATTGTCGGTGTTGTACTTAGAGTTGCTCTGGGATCAGTGCTGTTTTAGTCACAACCTATGTAATGGAACAGAGAGCATGATCATTCCAGCTGCCTCTTTACAGAGCAAAGACTTTTACTTCAATTGTCATTTGACTTAAAATGCACTCTAACTCCTCACTACCATCATTGAAACAAACAAAAAAAGATATTTAATAAATGTAAAAAAAAAAAGAGGATTAACTGGATTTAAACTTTGATCACATTTAATCTTAAAGACACAAACATCAATCAAAAATTATAAGAAAAGGACAATTATTGTTAATATAATGCCAAATGTTTATTAATGTTATTTTATGACAAATTTATACTACAATAGGGTTGGTTGTTCTTGCAGATTACAGAGCTAGCAGTAGGTATATCAGAATAGTAAGTACACTGGGATTTAGGGGTAAGTAGACCCAATTGCTCCTGGCACTATGAGTTGTCAAGGGAGCAAAAGCGAAGACATTAAGATAAGAACCATGACCAGGTGACACAGGACCACAAAGAGTAGACTCAAGATGTTAAAACCATTAACTCTGCTGAGGCCAGAAGTAAGGATGACTCACTTTCTCAGTCTTTTCTTCTTTCTCACTTTCTTAATCTTTCCTTAGAGAGATAAGCCTGTTTCCCAGTTGCTGTATCTTAAGAGTTTGTTTTGCCTTCAGACAGCATTTTATTGTTGTAGTTGTTTTCAAAAGTTTCTGTAGGATAAAGTCCTTAATTATTGAATTGCTGCTTTGAGTGTCTCCTTACAAATCATGGCATACTACCACAACTACAACTACAACCATTACCACTACCTCTATCACTAGCACCACTCCTCCTCCTCCTGTTAATAAAAAAAAAAATAATTGGCATTTATATAGTACCTGCTATATATTAGACACTGTGCTAAGTGCTTTACAAATACTGTCTTATTTCACCTTCACAACAACCCTAGGAAGGTAGGTGTTATTATTATCCCCATCTTATAATATAGGAAACTGAGGCAGATGGAGGTTAAGTGACATGTCCAGGGTCATACAGCTTGTAAGTCTTTAAGGTTGGGTCTTAACTCAGGTCTTCTTGACTCCAGGTCCAGTGCTTTATCTACCACACCAGAAAAAGTGGCAACGGATAATGAAGAGTATCGGAGAGGGATAGAATGACAAATTGTTTTTACTTCAGAAAATCATGGTAGCATGGTGGTTAAGAGTGAACAAAAGATATTTAATGATTCACATTTTTATAATTTTACAGAGTAATGAGGTACAGGTACAGGTATGGGTACAGGTAACAAGAGGATCCATTTCTATAGGGGAAGCACTAGAGTGATCTGGAGCTAGTATGTGAGGTGGGATTTCTGACATCCTACTACCATTAGCTAGCAAGAAAACCAAATCATGACCAAAGCATGGGACCAAGGCAGTTGAGTGAAGAGAAAGTCACAGTTGAGGATAAGACCTGGGAAGAGTAGTATTGTCCTAATTACTGTGAGGGCAAGCAAGAGGGAGTAATTAGCCTTCTCCTCATTAACACAGTGACATCTGATACCACCTACCATCTATCTGATACATTTACTGCAAAAGAGATATATTACATGTGTAGAATACCTCTGATCCATCTCTTCATGTAGTGATATTTTAGAAGAGAAACTAAGAGCATATAGACATTCTATAATCATTTTGATGAGGAGTGACATTATTGACTGGCTGTGTAGCCAGATAGAGAGGTGCCTTCAAAAAGGCTGTGTCAACTTCAATCTAGTTTCTTTGGACATTCTAACTTCAACTGTGTTCTGCTGCTGGTTTTAATTCTTCACTCAGAGTATCCATGGAAAGACAATGATGTGAGGAGAAAGATCTTAATACCAACTACCTATCAATATCAAGAAATGGTGCCACAAATTTAATCAATCTTTGGCAACTGCATTTTTCTTGTTGTTCAGTCATTTCAGTCATGTCTGACTCTTCCTGACCCCATTTGGGTTTTCTTGCCAAAGATACTGGAGTGATTTGCCATTTCCTTCTCTAGCTCATTTTACAGATGAGGAAACTAAGGTAAATAGGGTTAAGTGACTTGCCCAGGATCACTCAACTAGTAAGTGCCTGAGGCCAGATTTCAACTCAGGAAGATGAATCTTCCTGACTGTAGACCTCACACTCTATCCTCTGTACCACCTAGCTTCCCTGGCATCTGCATTTACTTTTTCTAATCTAGATGAAGGAAATGGAGGCTCCAATTTTGTTAGTTTCAAAATGTCAACAGTATACCCCAACATCTCAGAATTCCAGAGTCTGGAATTTCCACTAACACAGCAATGCCCTGAGGAGCAAAGAGTACCTTTCAGGAGTCATTTTTAGAAAACATGCTCACTGGAAGTCAAGGCAAGGACTTATTTGGTCACACTGCCTCACAGATGTAAATTTGGTGGGTTCAATATGAACCTGGGTAAGTCACTTAACCCTATTTGCCTCAGTTTTCTAATCTGTAAAATGAGCTGGAGAAAGAAGTGGCAAACCACTGTAGTATGTATCTGTGCCAAGAAAACCTCCAATGTGGTCACGAAGAGTCATACATGACTGAACAACAATGATAAAGTAGAACTGGGGTGTCAGTTACCAGCATCCAGCGGTAGTGGAGAGTCAAGTCAATTGTAGTAGAGAAAAAACATATCTCAAAGCAGCTAAGGATTAACTAAAACTCTGAGGGGTAGATGTTGCATCTGGTGAACTGACTGATTTCACCTGCAGGAAATAAAGTGTCCTTCCCATGGTAAGCTCATCACCTCTAGTCTCATAACCATACTATTAACTCACATCTTGACTGACACCATTTACCTCATCTTCTTCTCCCCTCTGATTGGAGGGACTGAGTGTGGAAGTACCAAACTCCTCCGAATGTCTTCCTTTATAAAGGGCAGACACTAGACTTTGGGGTTTATTCTGGTCTTCCTCTGTTGTTTACCTGGTTTCAGCTCTGAAGAAGAAAATGCCCCTGGTGTCCTCACTACCACCCCTGCTTTTCTGCCTCCTTTTGTGTGTTACTCCCCCCTCCCATCATATTGGAGGCCCCTTGAAGCCAGGGATTCTCTTTATTTTTTAATTAACTATATCCCCAGTACTTAGTACAATGTCTGGCATGTAATAGGTGCCAACTAATTGTTTATTGGATTGGATTAAAGATGTTGCCTGCCTGGGATTTTTTCATTCTTTGTATTTGTATTTTCAACAGTTATGGTAGTGGCTAGCATGTAATAAGCTCTTAATAAGTAATTCTTTATATATGTATAAATGTATATGTACAAGTATGTATATAAAGATTTGAACAGAGAAACTTTGGATAATTTCTTCTATATCAGTGGACACTGGTCTGTAGCACCCTGCTATTTGTCTATTTATCTATGTTATACATTTATGTATACCATATCTATATGGATGCATACATATGGAGCTATATCTATATCTATATGTTTATACACATACAAACAGTATAATAGAGGACTTAGAACACAACATTACTATCTTAACAAGGGTTCTTGTTATGGGTTAAAACACTGAAGTCTCTAATTTGGTCCAAGAATTGAATAATTAGGGGTATTGCTTTCAGGAAGTTGGAAAATTCCATTAATATCCCCCAAATTCAAACGCAAACAAAAACCTGTTTTTAAAGTCAATATGCTAAAGGATTAGACTCATTGTTTTACTGGGATATCCTCTTGCCCAAAGCAGATCAGCAAATGGTATGAAACTTAAACTCTTAGAAACTGACCTTGGTCAAGGAGAGATTCAGTTGTACAAGAGAAACAGAGGCAGCATCTATCAGAGGCAAATCTTGCCAAGGCCAGTCTTATATCGTCTATACCAGGGTATCTTTCTTATCATGAATTCTTTTGATGTATCAAATGGCTATAATAAATAAATAGCACTTATTCAGTTAAGATTTGCTAAGTTGCTTTATACGTAAGATCTCATTCATAATTAACAATAACCCTGTGAATTAGATGTTATTTGAAAGCCCGTTTTTCAAGTGAGGAAACTGAAAATGAAAAGAGGTTGTGATTTGCTCAGAATTATGCTTAATTTATACCTTAAACTCAGGTCTCATGCAGGATAACCCCTGCAATGTATGAAAAACAAAACAAAATAAAACATGCTGAGACTTGGCATGTGGCAAGGAGAGAGAACATAATTAGCCCAAATGATGTACTATTATCCCTTTTAAATCAAGAAAAAGAAGAAAGCCTATGCTACCCATTCCTGAGCATGGAGTGGACACCCTTTGGCAAACTTATGGGTGGACATAGACAAGAGTCCCAGTAAAGTCAGGTATGGATGGTAGCAATCTGTATCATGTAGGGAACCTTCAAATTGATCAGGTCATGGGTCCCTTTGAGTATTTGACTTATAAGGATGTGGAACCATCATTTGTCTTTGCTTTGATGATATGTTTTGGTTAGGCACTTCAATTTTTCAATAAATCCATGATCTCATCAATGTAGGTATCCCTTGCAATGGCAAGAATCAAAATATATCCATGCCTTCTAATTCTCTATAAATCTGGCATGAGTCTTCCAATAGATACTCTAGAGAGGATCTAGCCAATACATGGGAGTGGTTCTTTTAAGTTTCAAGTCAATAAATATTTATGAAATGTTTACTATGTGGCAGGCACTGATAATCTAAAAGAAAGACACAAGAAACTTACCTTCAAATGGAGAAAAACAACATACAAAAGGGAATTTGAAAAGCCAAGACAGGGGAAAAAAAGTACCTCTGAGGGCATTGTGGAGAAGTCTAGAGTGGCAAGATTGGTGCAGAGAAAGGAATTAAGGAGTAAACATGGCTGATCTGGGTACTTACTTAGAATGGAGCTTTTAGGAGTAACTCACCAAATGGAAACAGGACATTAGGGGACAGATGTCTTCCAGAGTGAAAAGACTACAGAGGCATGGTTAAGGACAAAATCCAGAGGAGGGTACACCCCAATGGACCATCTAGATTATTTGTCTATAATCTTTTGCTCTTTTTATATGAAGATTCCACTTGGATTTCTGACCATACATTTCCTGGATATTATCTTTTAAGCCTCTTACTACATTGACGTCATTGATAATAACAGACTACTGATGCCCAGAATACATTTTTATGTGGCTCTTTGGATTACCCACAACTTTGATTCTTTTGAAATACCTGTGACTAATTTGATGTCAATTTTGTTTGTTTGTTTCACAACCCCTATAGTTCTCCCACATAGATCACTCTTGTTATAGAAAATTGAGTGTGCTTTGTAGAAATCTACTTTATAATAGTTTTCAGTAAGGCCTTAGAACAGAAATCAATAGCTTCCTGTACTTACCATTTCTTTTCTAGTTCTATTTTGTTTTCTGCTCTCTTGTAGCCTTTTTTCTTCTTTTTTTGCTTTCCTCCTACCTGTGTGACAGTTCCTTTTCAATGTCCCTGATTTGTCCATCATCCTGCGCCCACCAAGTAAACTGAGTATCACCCAAGGCTCTTTCCTGTGTCCTATTCTTTACTGTCTCTCTCTGCTTTTTCCCTTTGTGATATCATCAGCTTCCATGGGATCAATGATTACAACTGCCTGCTGGACATCTATGTATCCTATATCATCTATATATTCTACAGACATTGGAAATTCAACACGTAAAAGGTGGAACTCATAATGTTTTCCCCTAAACCCTCTCTCCTCCAAACTTCTCCATTTTTGTTGAAATTATCACCATCATTCCAATTACCAGGCTTAAAATGCTGAAGTCATCATTAAATTTTTCCTTTCTCTCATCTGCCATCAATTACTACTGTAACTGGGGAAGATCCATAGTATTAAAAGACTTTATACAGCCAATGTGGTATCATCTACAAAAATGGCATCTGCAGACCCCACTGCCTGTAGGAATCTTCTATTCTTTTTCAACTTTGCACCAGAGTTTCTTTATGACTGTGGCAAATATCTTTAGTGAGCATTTTTTTCTATGTTTAGGACCTTGCTTGATATTGAAAACCAGCAGATCATTAAATAATCTCTGTGGTTGCATCTACCAAAAAATCTTATGAGGATCTTAATATATGTATGGGAGGCATCTTGTTGAGGAAATATTATAATTGAGAACATCTGGTCAGGACAAAGCATTATTCAGGGAAAGCAGAGAAGGTGAGTGTGAATGGAAGGAAGGAAGTAACCCCAAAGTTACTTCTGTGTTGTGACAAGAGTAAGAGGAGAGATAAAGAGAATAAGCATTTATATAGGAGGCACTATGTGGTAGGCACCGTTCTACCTTTCTTACAAGTGTTATCTCATTTGATCCTCACTATAAGCCTATCAGGTAGGTGCTATTATCATCCCCATTTTGCAAAAATTGAGGAAACTGAAGCAAACAAAGGCTAAGTGATTGGCCCAGGGTCACACAACTAGTGAGTGTCTGAGGCTGTATTTGAATTCAGTTCTTCCCATCTCCAGGTCCAGCACTCTAGCCACTGAGTCATCTAACCATCTCATAGCTAGGATTGGGTCAAGTGTCATTCCATTGGGTATGATTTGGGAGGCATATATGGCCAGTAGGTCCCAAAACCATGGTACTGACACCAAAAATCCCCACGAAACAAACTCAACATTTTCTGGACTATTATGGCACTAAGATCTGATATATGAGATGTCAAGGCCTGAGCACTACAATTCTTAGAGAAAAATAATCAAGCCATACCCATGGAACCCAAGGCAATAGAAAATGTTTCATATCTCATTGTGAGAGTGTCTGGATTCATTACAGAAAAGTCTTTAAGGCTACATTTCACTCTACGGAGTAAACTTTGAGTGAAAATCAACAAGCAAAAAACAAAATCTTATACTCTTTTTTCTCAGTCAACTGGCATTGAATCAACTTCTAATTATTTTCAGTCCCCTTCTCATATCTTCATCAAGGAATCAATTGCTACACACAAACAGAACATTTTCGTAAGGTCTTTACAGAAATATGAAAGTAGGTTTGCAGTTATTTCTGCGTTCTTAGTTGTCTCTTTTATTGATTCTATAAATGATCCCCTCATTCTTTTGATTATTTGAATGAAATATTGAGTGAATACTATCAGATTAGAAAGACTCTAAGTACTAGCCCAAGGATGAACTATATATTTGTTGTCTGAGAAGTAGTTAAGTTCAAAGAAATTCAACTGTAGAAGGCTGGTTACCAGGTAATGAATTACGTTTTGCCAGAGAAACTCATGAAGAATTAAGGCACAAGGAACTGCCATCTGCACTAATAGCAGGAATGTTTAGGTAGATGAAATTGTGGATTCTTTGAAAGTCACAAATTCACATTATTTGTCTTTGTCCTCCTAAATTTCTATGAGCTTCATTTCTCCTATTTCTTCCCCTTCTGATAACTGAAACTGTATTAGGAAACTATTCATAGCTATCCAGGAAAGGACTGATGAGATGTGGGGGAGAAAAAATACACTCTTAAATGTTATATTCCACACCCCTTATGAGATTTTTGGCTTCAATACTCATATTTCATTCCCCACAGGAAGATGTGTTTTATTCCCTGAGTCCCTACAAGTCTCTCATCAAACAATGTAGTTTCTGTCAATCACTTTGTAGTCTAGGGTCCTTATGAAGCAACATGTAAACAAGATTTTCATAAATTAAGATTCCCTCCAGCTTAATTACTTTATATGTATTTCTCACAGAAAGAATTGGAGGTCCTTTTTTCATGCAATCATCATCAATATGTTTACTTGAAATCTGCACAGTATTGGCCTGTGTGTGGGAATAATGTGCATGGGAAAATTAGACTCAATGGGCCATACCTTACTTGTGAGTTGGAAACGTATTTCTTATCTTGGGGAGCACCACTGATTCCTGAGGATCTAAAGACACTTTAGTCAACAGAGACATTTGGAAGTATTATATTACCAAGTGACCACAGCTATAGATATGTTTCCCATAAGGAATATCTTACTATTTACAGAACTTCTTTTTATGTCCATTAATTATATTCTTTAGTTCCTTTAAACTGAGGTGGCTTACCATTCCTAAAATGTATTAGTTCAACTTTATTGAAGTAAATTAAAATAATTCATAGCATTTCTTAAAATAAAATTTTAAAAAGCTAAGAATTGCATTAGTTCTTTGAACAAAGTGCCAAGTCAGATTCTATTTGCAGCTAGCCAACTATCATTTAGGCAGGAGATTAATTGTTCCATATATAAGTGGGCATTTGTTATTTCTTAACATGAAAACTGCACTGTGGAAAATGTCAGCAAACATTTATTTCCAACTGGTCTGCTCTTATGGAAAGGACATTTCCACACAAAATGCCTCATGATTTGTCAAGCTGTGAATGGACCTTATATAGATGATTAAAACAGTGAAAGGCTGGAACAAAAATTCCTAATCTGGGAAATTTTAAACATTCAAACTACCCTTCAACCTAATCCCTACCAAAAAAAATCATGTTAGTCTAATCGCTTATTGAATCTCATGTGTTTTCTTATATTAAGGGCTAGTTTCATTCTCCTCTCTTCCTTCCTCCCTCACTTTCTGGACTTCAGAACCTTGACTTGTCTACTGATGGCTTATACTGGAATTTCCCGTGGTACCAACTTACTCCTTACTCGGGCACATCCCTGGGCATACTCATCCTGGAATGTTCCTCTACACTTGTGAAACTCATGGCCCAAAATAGATTAAAATGTAATTGGGAAATGGTCAACACGAGAAATAAAAGTGTAATACAGATAATGTTAATTTGTGGTTTTCTAAGTCCATATACCTCAAGATCCATTTCTATTTGAGTCTGATACCACTGTTCTGTAAGCCTCAACTCTAATTTCCTGTAGGTGAGTTCTTCCAGAGTTTCCATTTTTGGGGGAAGGGTCCAGGCCAACCAAACTTCAAACTTCTTCTGGCCATTTTCTTGACTTCCTGGACCTTAGAACCATGTCCCACTATGTATTTCCTCCCCTCACCATCAACCACCCATGGCTTTTCTGTTCACTTTTGTATGCTGACTCCTCCCATAATATTGTAAGCTTCTTGACACAGATTGTCTTTTTTTGTTTGTTCCTTTGTTCCTGTTTGTTTTCCCCCACATATATTAATGTTATATCAGTCCTTTTAAAAATGTCTTATATCAGATATATGGTATATATCATATATATCCTATATAAGAATATAATAGATATTGTATGTAATATTAATATATACACAAATGATATATATAGTATACAAATAAAGATATAATTTTAATTTATTTATACAATGGATAGTAGATAAAGGTCTTCCTTGGAGTCAGGAAAACAAAAGCTCAACTAATGCTTCTGATATATAAAACACGTGTGTCATAAATAATGTGTAACATGGACAGTTCATTTTACCTCTTACTGACCCTGACAATGCTTAACACTAGAAATTATAGCCAGAGTTGCCTACTTACATACACTGGTAAAATTTCAGGTTGAGACAAATCAAATAAAGAGGGAATTTATAAACAATCAAGGTAGGATTACTTGGATTATGGCTGTCCTTCTGATCTCCTTGTTAAACTAGAGCTAGCTGATTGCCTCAGCTTGTCCATCTGCCCTGTCCAACAGTTGATAGGCAGTTATTGTAAATGGCCTAACCATTCTCCACAAGAGTTGCTTCCCAGATGGGAAAATGACTGTGACAATTGGACTGAAATTAGGACCAGTGGTCTGTGAGGTGGTGCCTCCCTCAGAACTCACGTGCCTACTGGTAACAGTTGCTCATGGGGTTAGGCTGGAAGGAGTTTCAGTTATTTGTGGGGCTTTGACCTTCCCAAGCATCTTGGGTTCAGGGTTCTGGACTGTCCCCATCAAGGTCTAAGAGAAACGGTGATCAAGATGGTGATGAAGGTTTGATTTGCCTGGCACATGCTGCCTCATATCTTTTCCTCAGGGTGCCCTGATGCTTCAGCTAAGGTGCTATATTACAGGAACTCAATTCCTAGCAGGCTTACCCTATATTCAGATAAACCAAAGTAAGACAATGGAGTGGCAAATGGGATTCATGCCAGTTTATTACTCCAAATGGCAGCCAGCAAGGTGGAGCTGAGGAAGTACACCCACACTCCTTAGCCAGTGCCCATTGATTTATAGGGTAACAGACAAAGAAGGCATTTTGCCAACATTAAGTTCACAGGTTAACTTTAGTAATATCATCATCACCTAGTACAGCACAAGAATAGTAAATATCATGTTATGTCATCCCTATATCTAAATGCCCAGTTGCAATAAAATTTATTTTTAACCATAATTCTAGGAATTATATCTAGGATCCTGGGAGTTATTCTGGGAGTTATTATCTTTAAAAAAGTATAACAAAATCCACCTTACAGTGCAAAATGTTAAATATTTAATTAACTAATTTAAAAGTTACTTAAATGACCATCTAACTTCAAATAGCAGTAGCCTTTTTTTTTTTTTTGGTGAGGTGATTTGGGGGGTTAAGTGACTTGCCCAGAAGAGTCATACAGCTAGTAAGTGTTACGTGTCTCAGGTCAGATTTGAATTCAGGTCCTCCTGACTCCAGGACCAGTGCTCTACCCCCTGCACCATCTAGCTGCCCCAGCATTTTTGTTTTAAAGGTTAAAATGTACATAGTCTTTCCTCTGAAATAATCCTATCCAACTGAAAATTGTTTGTGAATTAAAAAGTAGGAAAGTTCAACTTTTTTTAAGTTAATAAATAAAACAGTTTAAAATGAAGATAGCATAATATTAAAGTTTTTTTTTTTAATTTGTTGTTCATTTGTTTCAATTGTGTTTGACTCTTTGTGATCCCATTTGGAGTTTTCTTCACAAAGATGCTGGAATGCTTTGCCATTTCCTTTTCCAGCTCATTATGCAGAAGAAGAACTGAGGCAAACAGGATTTAGTAACTAGCCCAAGGTCGCATAGCTAGTAAGTGTCTGAAGCCAGACATACTACACACACACACACACACACACACACACACACACACACACACACACATGCATGTGTATATACATACATATACATGTATGTATGCATATATACATGTGTATATGCATGTGTGTATATATATTTAAATTCTGTGTTTAATTAAAAATAGTTAAAATTTAAAAATATGCTTGTTAAAATAATCATGTCTATTGTTAAAAATATCTTTAAAAAACCCTTGTTTTCCTTAAACAATTTAATACCTTAGAATTTCTTTTTTGGTGTCATATTTCTTATAAATACATTTAGAAAAAAGATCATCTAAATGAACATGATCAACATAGTGACTTGAAAATAGAGAGGAGAGTTGCATGTGTTTTTATGAAAGGAAAAAGTAAAGATAATTGCAATACACTCTCAAATGTTTCAAAACTTCTATTCAGCTGTAATTCCACAGTTTTCTGTCAGAAAATAATAAAGTTCACCCAAATCAAGGAGTTCCATCAGAATAAGTGAAATCAATATAGTGTACTCAACTGAGACTAATGATTTGTTACATGTTTGTTGTCTTTGTTGAACTTTATTGTGATCAGACAGAAACAATTGTTATAGTAAAAGTGAGCCAAGTTTTCCAGTTTAAGCAAACATATAATTATTCTTTTGATTATGTGATAGCTACCATTAACATATGGTATAGTTTCCAGAGAGATTGTGATTTATAAGGCTATAACAATAAACAACAGATAGCAGAAAAAATGGTGAAGCTTTTCAAAACTATAATACTTACGTTTCTATTCAGCTAAATACTTCCTCTTTTCAAATTACCTATTAGAGCACATTCATTGCCTTATCAATATAGGAAGACATTGTCCAAGTGGAATGGGTAGAGAAGAGTTAGTTGGTGATGCAACACAGTTCTCTCTCTAATCAAATGCTGCTTATCTTCAGGGCTGAACTCGAGTCTAACTTCCTCTATGAATCTTTGCTTGAGCACTCTATCAAATATTGATTACTCTTCTCCTCTAAACCCTTAGAGTCTGTTCCACATACACAAAAAAATCAAAGACCCTCAGGTTTACAAAGGATATCATCAATCATCTAGTCAAAAGCATAATTGGGCAGCAGTATCTGCTACATCATTTTTTTTTAAGAGCTGAGATGTCTGACTATAATGTGAACTCCTTAAGAACAAGGACTATGCCCCTATGTAGAATCTCCTATATTCAGTGGGTCTATTGCATGCAGTAGCACTTAATTAACTATGCTATGGTATGTTTTAGAGGAGGGTTTCCATGTGAGTAGAGCCACCAATTGCTTAAAGAGAGGATAGGTACTCTTGGTGATTTGAAGATCCTTTTTCTCCATTCCTCCTTGCTACTAGTATTCTATCAGATATAAAAGAAAAAAAAACAAAAAAAAGAAAGAAAGGAAAAGAAAAAACAAAGAAATAAAAGTAGAGGGTGGGGGGACAAAAATCAGCTGAATGAATCATCATCCTCTGGTGATTTAGGACGTGGCAATTTCATAATTAAGCAAAAAAAAGTCTCAATGGTCTAGGAAAAGAATTGAAATATGAAGTTAAAATCCTTCTTTTTGTCATTCTTGGCCTTCACTTAAATTTTCTATGATCAATGATGGGGTGGCATTTATTTCACTCAATGTGAGTATTAAGCATTTCTCAACCTTTCTATAATTCTCAGGAATCAAAACATTCAATCATGAGCTTGCTTCTCTTTGGGGTAGCATCCACTTACTCTCCACAAAGTGGATTGTTATGATTTTTTTTTTTTTTGCAGGGACTGAACCTGTGATTTCATTGGTACAGAAGAAGGTAGCTTGGGAAGCATGCAACCCACAGCACTTCAGAGTTAGGCCCAAACCAGAATAAAATGTAAATGGGAAAGATTTAATAAAATAAATAAAAATATAGTTTCAGTCAGTCATTATTCAGTCATGTCTGACTCTTCATGTCTCCATTTGGAGTTTTCTTGGCCAAGATACTTGAGTAGTTTGCCATTTCCTTTTGCAGCTCATTTTACAGATAAGGAATTGAAGCAAACAAGGTTGAGTGACTTGCCCAGGGTCAAACAGCTAGTAAGTGTCTGAGACCAGATTTAAACTCATGAAGATAAGTCTTCCTGACTTCAGGCCCAGCATTCTATACACTGTACTACTTAGCTGCCCCAAAATACAATAAACTATACACAACATAATTATGTGGCTTTAGCCTGCAAGGGTTATTATGTTTGGGTTAGTGGTCCTTGTTTGTATTTGAATTTGACACCATTGGTATTGGGCATTCTCAGTGAAGAAACTTCATCTACCAATGTTGATAAACACTTATTTTACAAATTATCATCTTAAGAGAGTTGGTCTGGGAAGTCAGAGTTTGTGTGATTTACCTAGAATCATGCAGCTACGATGAAGAAGAACTTGAACACAGATCTTTCTACTCCCTTGTCCTATTTTCTACACTCTTCTGGCACTTCCAAATTACTGAATCAGAAATCAGCTCCTGATTACTCCCCCCCCCTTTTTTTGTAGCAAATCCTGTCTTTTTCTTGAACTGCTATGTTTCATGCACACTAGAATATGAATTTCGAACAACTGGTCACTGTACACAGAAACAGACAACTGTATTTAATTTCACAATTTTTCTTTTATTCTTGGTAAGAATCAATAAGCAAATTACAGTAAATAACAACAACAACAACAACAATAATAATAATGAAAAATAAAAAAAACTATGAAGAGCTCATGTTCCCAACACTTACCTAAACCCTGGCAGCACCCAAATACCAAAAAAACTGCTTGGAATTCAGGAGTTCTAGGAAATTCAGTGGTATTTTGCTCAATGGCTTCTGGCCACCTGGCTGGTCAGCAGGAAGAAGAATGTAAACAATACAACATAATACTCATTAGATTTTCATTTTCTGTATTCAGTAGGTTTAACCTTCAGAGGAAGAGACAGGAACTAGTACTTGGGACCTCACATAGGATTGGACAAGGATGCAATACAAATTGGAAGATATGAATTATCAGGGCCAGCATTTATTTCAATCATTGCTATGCCTTTACAGGAAGGATTTCTGACTATTTCTGGTTAAGGTTAGTTCATGATGGAGTTTTTGTGAGCATGTCCAATGACTGGCCCCAGTGAGGAATCCTGCCACTGTCTTGGAAAACATCTCACTAATCTTGCATTTGGTTCCTTTCTTATAGAGTTTTGTTGTCCTGAGATACGCTTCTCTCCCTTCGTAGTCAGGAGACAAACTTTATCACCCCATCTTCCTCCCTCAGAATAGAATGAAATATTTAGGGTTCATCACCAGTTGATCAATTCTTTTGGCCTTATCAATTCATGAACATCTCTACTAAGACAAAGAGAAGCTAAGATCTTGATAGAGAGGAGTAGCTATATCAATAAAATTTTTGATCCTTAAAATATTGGAGTAGCATGGCTGTTCTTGAGTAATTTTTCTTACTGTGTAATTGAAAAATAAGACTCTTGAAATCACCTTTTCAAACCTTTGAAATGTACCTTAAATCAAGTTCAGTGGCTCAATCCATTAGGTTTAACATTTTGTTGTTTATGGCTGTCTGCTTTTGAGGGAGATATGATTTTCTGATTTAAATTCCCTTTTATGTGAGTACTTTGTCTAACCATCTCGACCTAGCTGGAGTTCCAATACCTTACTCAGTACTCAAAAATTATATGTAAAAATACATATGTATATGTATATGTTATGAATGTATATGTGTATATATGAATATGTACATATATGTATATATGTATGATATTGCTTAACAAGGAACATAATAAAAATTAATCCCTTCAAAAAGTATTTTAATTTCCTTTAATTTGCTGGTGAAAAAGAATCCATGAAGTCATCAAATTAGAATCAATGTTCATAATTCCCTCCCCACCTCCTAGATCTATAGTCTCAGATTCCATATTTATTTAAGTTTATAATAAAATAGCGGTCATTCATATGGATTTCCCAAAAGAACCAATAATAATAAATATAAAAAAAAGATGTTATTCATTCTTAATTTTTGAAAAGGACCAATGACACCACAGGTGATGTTTTGATTTGCATGTGAATTGTATTTAAATAAAGCAGTTGCTCAAAGTCATAAGCCTTACTCTGTCTTCCAGAGTTATCAAAGTCCAGTGGCAGCACAAAAGTCAAGATGACTGGTGATGGCCCAGGATGCAGTGGATATCCTTGCTA
Source organism: Phascolarctos cinereus (assembly GCF_003287225.1). Classification (NCBI taxonomy): domain Eukaryota; kingdom Metazoa; phylum Chordata; class Mammalia; order Diprotodontia; family Phascolarctidae; genus Phascolarctos; species Phascolarctos cinereus. The sequence continues at coordinate 420,655,875 of NW_027555847.1, forward strand.
TTTTCAATGTCTGACCAAGCTCTAAGCACTTCACAGTGCCTGCTTCAGCCTCCTCATGGCCATTGGATGGTAGACATCCCTCTTAACTCATTGATGGCTTTGAGTCCTGTCAGTTACGCTTATCCTGGTTTAGCTTGTCTGCTGAAATGGTTTGTCTGGAGAGTGGCTGCTGCACAGCTTCTTGAAGCCATAGGTGAGAGCCTGTGACACTAAAAGTACATGAGCAGCCCTGAAAAGGGCTCACTCAGCAAGTCCTCATACTAATGGTGCTACTTCTCTCCGAAGACCCCATAAACCACATGAACAAATAGAGCTGACAATGACATATTGTACTTTGTCATTTATCAATACTTAAATATTTCAGTGAATCCATGAATGGTTCTATTTTTGTCTGCATCTTCTCATACACCATCTCTGGGGATCTACCCAGTGTAGATCTTCTCTAGATTTTATAACTTGTCATGGGTCTCAGTGCCTCATGAAGGCTATTTATTCATTTCTCAGTCTTACTTTCTAACAGGTCTTTCTCCTTTTGTGGCTCCCCATGTCTTTTATCTTGTTTGCATAGCTTTTTTCATGTAAGTTGAGAGTATGCTAAATCCTATTCCTCCCCATCATATATCTCACCGTTTTCCTGTGGGTGCTTTTAAAAAATTTTTCATAGATGTTGATATTATATAATTCTTCATTATCATAGAATCATGGTAAGAATACTGGTGACAGGGCAGCTAGGTGATACAGTGGATAGAGCACTGGCCCTGAAGTCAGGAGGACCTGAGTTCAAATCCAGCCTCAGACCAAACACTTGACACTTTGGCACTTACTAGCTGTGTGACCCTGGGCAAATCACTTAACCCCAATTAACTAAAAAGAAAAAAAAGAGAATACTGGTGACAACAAAGGTGAGTTTCTATTTCACAGAGAACCTTCAGCTGATTGGTAGTTGTATAATTATGGAAATAAGATGTAGTCTACTATCTTCTCTTATTTAATTAGGCACCCAGCTAGCTTTTTATCAGTAATGTTGATAATGACTCATGGACCAAATCAAATGACTGTCCCTTCAACTACATAGCATCATTCAACCAAATGCATTCTTCATCTACTTCATTTACAAAGAAGTATATGTCACAAGCTAAAGTGGCTCATTTGTTACTCACAATAATCCTTGGAGGTCAGAAAACATTTTGAAAATTTTATAGATGACAAAACTTGGGCTAGCAGAGTTTATGTGACTTTTGAAGGTCCTATACCTAGTAACTGAACATGAACTAAAGTATTCTAACTCCAAAGCGAGCATTATTTTCAAAATACAACAGGTCCATGCCCAAATATCATTGACAATACCTGTCAAAGTCATGAAATTTTATTGTTAGTGAGACATTTAACATTAGGGATGAAAAGGACATCCAGAATAGTCCAATCATCTCACTTTACAGATGGGGAGACTGAACTCAGTCAGTCAATAAACATTTAGTAAATGGCTACTATGTGCCAGGCTAGATAGCTCAGTGGACAGTGTGCTGTACCTGGAATCAAGAAGGCCTAAGTTCAAATCCAGCCTCAGACAATTACTAGCTATATGACCCTGGGCAAGTCACTTATCCTTAGTTTGCCTTATTCTTCTGGAGAAGGAAATGGCAAACCTCTACAGTATCTTGGCCAAGAAAATCCCATGGACAGTGTGGTTCATGTACTCATGAAGAGTTGCAAAGGACTGAATGAATGAACAGCAATAACAATGTGCCAGGCATTGTGCTAAATGCCAGAGATTTAAAGAAAGGCAACAGGGAGTCTCTGTTTTCAAGAAGCTAACAGTCTAATCAGGAAGACAACATGAAAACAACTATGTACAAATAAGCTATATACAATATAAATAGGATATAATCATCAAAGAGAAAGCTCTAGAATTGAAGAAGATTGGGAAAAGCTTCCTATAGAAGGTAGGAATTTAAGCTGAGACTTGAACAAGGAAGCCAAGTGGTTGAGATGAGAAGGGAGAGGATTCCAGAGATTATCCAATGAAAACAGTCAGGAGATGGAATGTCTCAGTCAAGGGTTAACAAGGAAGCCAATGTCACCAAACAGCAGAGTATATTGGGGATGGGAGGGATGTAAAGTGTAGTAAGACTTGGAAAAGTGGGAGAAGGGCAGGTTATGAAGGGATTTGAATGTCAAATATGTAAACATAGCATGTGTATATGTGTATGTGTGTGTGTGTGTGTGTGTGTGTATACATATATACACACATTTTTTCCCTTGAACCTGACATGAAACCACTAGAATTTATTGAGTTAGGGTCAGGGTGGAGGTGACATAGTCAGACCTGTACTTTAGGAAGGTCACTTTGACAGCAAAGTGGAGAATGATCTGGAGTAGAGAGACATGAAATGATTTTCTGAAGGTCTCACGGTGAGTTGGGGGGAAGAGACAGAACCAAGATTAAAACCCAGGCCTCTTGATCCCCAGTCTATTGCACTTTTCATCAGATTATACTATCTCTTAAACTATTTCACTGGGAATTTTCACAAATAGAAAACTAAAAAAAGTTAGAAATAAAAAAAAATAACAATAATGGCCAACAATCAAAATAATCTGCCTCATTTAGGATATATTAAATAGAATTTTCAAGCTGTATCATATTGAGCATTTGGATGATTGGCTTTGTTTCCCCAGACAGATAAGTTTTCAGATTATAAATAGCCCAAAGCTTTGAACAAGTAATAGCACTTATTTTAGTGCTTCAGCAGCAAAGTCTTGCTTCAGTGCCTCCACTTCTGTTTGCTTGGTCCAAACTGTGGGGCTTAGGTTTGCAAAGGAAATATTTTCATTTCTTGAACTACAGTTCTGCCTATCTCTACTTTCAGATACTGATTTAAAGGTATTAAAGTGTGTGCCCCACATTTGTCCAGGAAACATGGCAGATAATGTTGGCAAAGGCTGACTCAAATTACCAATCTCAATTCTCCCTTTAGGCTTGGAAAATATAAAGCCATAGCTTGCTGTTCCATGGAGGAAGAAATCCTTTCACAGCACAAAAGGATTCAAAGGACCTTAGGGACTGTCTTCATTTCTTCTCAGGATTCCTGGAAGAAGCAGAATTCACTCCTGAATGATGCTTGGGAATTTCTCAGTTTATTGCTTCCAGGCAGGAAGAGGTAAACAAATTTCCTTCTATATGCGAATTTGCATCAGGTAAAGGACCTTTGCCAATTTAGCTCATCCCTCTCAGCTAAATGTAGCTGAGTGACACCAAAATGAGTGTTCTCCCACTTCGCTACTCTATAGGATTAGCAAAGGCAAAAGGGCTTTTTATTCCCATCCCTTTAACATTTCTCTCCACTAGTGATGGGAAGAATTGAGCTAGGAATTATCTGTGAAGATTTTTTTCCCCACAGCACTGTATAACTGAGAGGACAAGTGCTACTGAGGGGTACCCAGGGAATTTTCTAGATCAATAGCTTCAAGAATAATGGAGAAAGGCAAAGAAAATCTCAGATGTCTTCAGAGCCTAGCCAGGAGGGAAAGGGAGATTAAAAAGAAGACTCCTTAGACCTGTTGGGGAAATGCCCATAAAAGTGAATTAGATGTTATAAAAGAACAGAAATTAAATATTGTGATAATCCTCAGAACTGAAAAGAAGCAAAGTAAGGTAAGCCCTTGTATTTATTTATTTTACAAATAGAAGGGAGCATTCATTAGAGCAAATAACAGACATGGAAAAAAAAGAAAAGAAAATTACATAGACACTATTTTTGCCCTTGAATTGACCAACTTCCCCCTTTCCACAGGCAGCTGATACACAGAACATATAAGGGAGGTGTATGTGGTGCATTTTATTGCCAGTGTAAAACATAGGCTTTAGTTTCTGTTTAAGAATTACACTTCCTTAATGTAGCCCAGTACAGAATATGTAGGAGAGATTTACACAAACTGTGGTAGGATACACATTAATTGTAGTCAATTTACATGGCAATGGGAGCCTTGAGAATCCCACTAAAAATAAAATAACAACAGTAGTAGTAGCAACAACTGAAGTTCATCAAAGCACTTTAAGATTCACGAGCAAGTTTACATACATTATCTCATTTCGGTCTGAAAACAATATTGTATTGAAGGCAGGATTTTATAGATGAGGTAACAAGCTTAGAGATGACAAGGGATTTGTCCATGGTCCTATCATGAGCCAGTATAGGAGGAAGGTTTCAGATTCAGATTTTCTTGACTTCAAATCCAAAATTGTATCCAGTCCCTTGAGGCATGTGAAGCAGGCTTAATAGGTAGCCTATGCTATAATAATTAGAAACAAATTGGAAATACATTTTGTTGTTATTGCTGGTTTTCTGGCTTGTAGAATTCTAAAGTTGGAAGGGACTTCAGAAAACACCTATTCTAGCCTGTATCTGAAGAAGAATCATCTGTACAACATTCCTAACAAACAGAGGTACAACATCTGCTTGAAAACAATTAATCAGGGAAATGCCACTACCTCCAAAGCTAGTCATCCCACAATAGTACAGTTCTAAAATTATTTAGATCCACCCTACCCCATGTCACAGATTACAAGATTAAATCTGACTTTTTACAATTTCTATCCACTGTTCCTACTTCTGACCTACATAGTCAAGCAGAAAAAGTCTAATCTTCTCACATGACTACCTTTCAAATGTTTAAAGAGAGCGTTTATGCCCCTTCTCCGTCTTTAGCATGTCAGTAATTGTTTTTTAAGCACCTACCATGTGCCAGGTACTATGCTAAGTGCTAAGGTTAGAAAAAGAGCAAAAGATATTCCCTGCACTCAAGGAACTCACAATGGGGGAGACAAATAAACACATGTACCAACCACCTATGTAATAGAATAAATAAGAAATAATTAAGAGAGAAGGCACTAAAATTAAAAGGGTTTTGGCAAAACCTTCCTATAGAGATGGGATCTTAGTTGGGGCTTGAAAGAAGCCAAGAGCTGAGGAAAGAGAGCATTGCAGGAATGGGGGATAACCAGAAAAAATACCCAGAGCCAAGCAATGGAATTTCTTATTCCTAGAACAGCAAGGAGGCCAGGGTCACAGGACTGAAGAAAACATGTCAGGAAATAAAGCTTAAGAAGACTGGAAGTATGTGGCAATAGGTGAGGGAAGAGGGTCAGGGGGTCTTATGAAGGACTTTAAACACCATTTTTCTATTTAATCTTGATGATAGGGAGACACTGAAATTTATTGAGGGGGAAGCAGAGGGAGAGTGATGTGGTCCAGACTATGGTTTAGGAAAATGACTTTTGTGGCTTAACAGAGAATGGATTGGAGTAGGGAGAGGCTTGAGGTAGGCCATTCCACCAAAAACAAACCAAGCATGAGGAAATGGGGGTGTGAACCAGGGTGGTGATAGCAACAGAGGAGAGATGGTGGGGGGGAGTATTAAAAGATGTTATAAAGGTGAAATAGACAGACTTTGGCAAAAATTGGATACGGAGAATGAAAGAGAATGAAGAGTCAAGCTTAGGTTGTGAGCCTGGGTGACAGAGAAGATGATGGTGCCTTCTTACAGTAGGGAAGTTTAGAGGTGGAGATGGGAGTTAGGGAAATATAATGAATTTAGATTTGGACATGATGAATTTATGAGGCCCACTGGAAATCCAGTTCCAAATTCTAAAAGAGCAGTAAGAGATGTGAGACTACAAGTGAGGAGAGAGGTTAGGGCAGAGTAGGCAGCTAGATGGTGCAGTGGATAGAGTACTGGTGCTGGAATCAGGAAGACCTGAGTTCAAATCTGGCTTCAGATTTGACATTTACTAGCTGTGTGACCCTGGGCAAGTCACTTTACCGCATTACCTCCTTCCCCCCCCAAAAAAAGAGTGGGAGAGCCAAAAGACTTGGAAGGGAAGGGAAGGAATGGAAGGTTGTTACCTGTAGACTAGGCATTCTAGAGCTCACAGTGGAAGTACTAGGTATCATTTTTCTGAGACTTTGGGGTGGGGAGGGTTGTGGGGCACTTCAATAAAGAATTGGGTGGTGAAGGATGAGGATTGGGGTTTGGATGATGACATATAGGTGTTCAGAATCACTGCTATGTGTAGGCTGTGACTAGACGTGAGTATGATTATCATTGAGTGGAAGAGGACACTCTTCTTCCCATATGAGACTGGAAATAAGATAGGAGACAAGTTCACCACAAGATGGAAAGTACATGGTCAGATAGCAAGCCCCATTTCACTTCTCCTGCTTCCAAAAAAGGCTAGAGATTTAGCAGAAGACATTACAACCAGAGATAGAATTCGAACCTATACCACAGGCAATGGCAGTCCTGCTTCCCAGTAACTTCCCTCTTCCTCTTCCCTGAGAGGACAGTTAAAGTAGGGGACAGAAGGTTACAGGGCAGAGCTCAGGGTGATTCTAGAGCACCATAGGCTCAGTATATCTCAAGAGGTGGGAGTCAGGTTGGCAGGCAGGAGGTGGAAGTTTCCTTGTCCTGGTGTGGTTGGAAATCATTTTGTACCCTTGTTGCCTTCCCTCAGGGGTCACATAAATCCTGATATGGAAGGCATGAAGACGAAAGTTCTTCTTCCCCTTCTTTGAGTTAAAAAGCCTACTCCCTTCAGGTGATCCGCATATGGTGTGATCCTCTCAGGCCTTTCACCATCTTGATTGTTCTCTACTGCACCTTATCACTGTTCTTTGTAAAACGTGGCTTCCAGAACTGAACACAATACTCCACATGTGGTCTGACCAGGGCAGAGTGCACTGAACACTATACTTCTCAACATAACCTCTCTCCTAATGAGCCTTGTTAGCTGCAAAATCACACTTTTCACTCCTATTGACCTTGCAGTCATCTTAAACGCCAAGTCTTTTTTCAGACAAGCTTCTAACCATGACTCCCATATTTCTACTTATTTACTTGATTTCTTTAACTTTTAATTTATTATTTTAAATTACATTTTATTAAAATCTGCTCCACATTCACATTAGTTGAAATAGTTTGAATCTTCACTCTATCCTCAAGCTTTTTAGCTCTTCCTTTCAGCCTGGTAGCATCTGCACATTTGTTTAACAAGTATTTCTATTCAGGTTATGGATTTAAAAAAAAAAGTTAAATACCAATGGGCTAAGAACAGGTTCCCAGCTACAAACCTATAAAGACAATTAGTTACAGGCACTTAACAATGTTTCATATCATGTACCAACAACTCTGGCCTGAATTTTAAAAGTATGGTGTTGACATTCATGAAGGTTATATGCTGCAGGAGAACGGATGCTGAACTTGGAGCATTGAGCTGAGATTCATGAAATCTGAGTGCAAATACTTAGCCTGCCACTTGCTACATGCCTGATGGAGGGCAAATACCTTAACCTCCCTACATCTCATTTTCCTTAGCTATAAATGTAAGGAACTCGACTAGATGTCCTCTACACTCTTTTCCAGCTCAAGACCTATGATAATACCAGAATTTCTTAATATAATTTTGGAGTTTGAATTATGGAACATTTTGGAGTAGTTGTTCTTTGCTCATTTTGGCAAAATAAGATTCAACAATTTGAATTTTCTTCTAGGTTACTAAACTACAATGCATTGTATAATGCTTTTCTTACTATTTCTCATTTTTTTAAATAAGAATTAATTCAGGTAAAAATCAATAATTTCTTAGGGACATGATTCCAAATACTAAGAATGGCAAATAATTGACATATTCCAGCCACAAAATTTTTTTAAAAGTATTTTCAGAAGGAAAAACTTTTTTATCAAACATTTATTAATTTGTTTATTTTTAGTTTTCAACATTCATTTCCACAAGACTTTAAGTTCTAAATTTTCTCGCCATCTCACCCCTCTCACAACCCCAAGATGGTATGCATTCTGAATACCCCTTCCCTAATCTATCCTCCCTTCTATCTCTCCCCCTTCCCTTATCCCCTTCAATTTTCCTGTAGGGCAGGCAGGACAGATTTCTATACCCCACTGCCTGTATATCTCATTTTCCAGTTGCGTAAGAAAATAATTTTTAACATTTGTTTTTACAACTTCGGGTTCCAAATTTTCTCCCTTCCTCCTTCCCCACCCACCCTCATTGAGGAGGTATGCAATTCAACACAGGTTATACCTGTGTAATCATGCAAAACACTTCCATAGTAATCACGTTGTAAAAAGCTATTATATTTCTCTTCATCCTATTCCACCTCCATTTATTCTGTTCTCTCTTTTAACCCCCCCCCTTCTGATTACCCCCTCCCTAAATCTGTCCTCCCTTCTATCATCCCCCCACTCTCTCATCCCCTTCTCCTCTATTTTCCTGTAGGTTAAGATAGATTTCCACACCCAACTGAGTGTGTATGTTATTCCCTCCTTAAGCAAAATCCAATGAGGATAAGATTCACTCATTCTCCCTCACCTTCCCCCACTTACACTTCACTGTAAAAGATTTTTCTTGTCTGTCTTATGCGAGATAATTTACCCTATTCTACCTCTCCCTTTCTCCCAGGAGAAACTTTTTTAAAGAAATTTTATTCCACATTTAAACACAGAATAATTTGTCTTTTGAGATTTAAATCCTCATTTATTTGAAATGAATTAAGACTTGAAAAAACATTTTACAACCTAATCATTAATTTCTTTCCTAACATTTTTGTTCCCAAGTACATTCACATAATTTCATTATCCTGAAAAATGAATGAATGAAAGAATAAACATTTGTCATGTGCTTATGTGTCAGGCACTCTACTATATGTTGGGAACTAATAAAAACAAAAATAAAGACAGTGTCTATCATAAAGGAGGTGACATTGTAAAGGGGGAGACATCACATATAAGGGAAAAGTGGTTGGGGAGAGGTATTTTGGTTGGGAAACTTATATACCAGAATTTGTTGACTGAAATTCATCCCTGGCTCTGTGCCCAACATAATTGTATTTTGTATTGTTGTTATGCATTATACATTGCTATATGCTATATTAAGATATCATCCAGGGCGCTCTCCACTTTCTTCCTTTCTGTGGGTAAAATGACCCACAGCAATATTGCTGTTTATTTTCCCTTGAATCTTCTCTTGGAAGTTGGAACAAACTGGAAGCAATGGTCTCTTGGCACTCAAAAGAGAAACAAATGTAACAACTCTACCTCTTTCTTCTTCTCATTCTTTTTTTTTATCTCATTCTTTCTGTCTTTGCTGGATTTGGAGAGGGGAAAGTTACCTTTTCAATCTGATCACATAACTTATAGCTGTGTACTTTTGAAAAACTTTGTTCTGGTAGTAGTTAATTTGGGAAGGGGTAAGATGTTTTGTACCAAATTCTAAACATGATATTAGATTATCTTTCCTAAAAATGCTATAAACCCTGAGGAATTACATAGTCATTTTTAGAGTTGTATTACCTCTTTTAAATATGTACAAATGTGATTGAGATCTTCATATGGAGAGACGTTACCAGCAATAGGAAAGTAGATTGTATTGCTATTGGTCATAGATTTTTAAAAAAATTAGTGATTCAGGTAGTGATTTTATCCCTTCTTCATATTAAAGGTAGGGGTTTAGGTAGAAAACGTAGATTTGTGAAGTTACCAGATCACTAAGAATACGGTATTCTTAAAATAACCTTCAGATTTCCTGATCTGGCTTATAATATAGCACCAAATTAATGTCACTGGCTTGAGTAACTACCTTTCTGTTGTTGGTACCTTCATCATTGAAAACTGACTTTAAAATGGTGAAAACTGTCCAGAATATCAAGGGAACTAATGAAAAGAAATGCAGGGGAAGGTGGCCTAGCCATTCCAGATCTTAAATTGTATTATAAAACAGCAATCATCAAAACTGCTTGGTACTGGTTAAGAAACAGAGTGGTGGATCAGTGGAATAGGTTAAGTATGCAAGACACAATAGTCAATGACTACAGTAATTTCTTATTTGATAAACCCAAAGACCTCAGCTTCTGGAATAAGAACTCACTCTTTGACAAAAACTGCTGGGAAAACTGGAAAACAATATGGCAGAAACTAGGCATAGATCAAAATCTCACACCATATACCAAAATAAAGTCAAAATGGGTTCATGATTTAGATACAAAGGTTGATATTGTAAGCAAACTGGAAGAGCAAGAAATAGTTTACCTATCAGATTTATGGAGAACAGAAAAATTCATGACTAAACAGGAGATAGAGAACATTATTTAAAGCAAAATGGACAACTTTGATTACATTACATTGAAAAGTTTTTGCACAAAGCCAATGCAATCAAGATTAGAAGGAAGATAAAAAATTGGGAAAGAATCTTTATAATAGTCTTCAGATTTCCTGATCTGGCTTATAATATAGCACCAAATTAATGTCACTGGCTTGAGTAACTACCTTTCTGTTGTTGGTAACTTCATCATTAAAAACTGACTCTCTCTGATAAGGGCCTCATTTCTAAAATATATAGAGAATTAAGTCAAATTTATAAAAATGCAAGTCATTCCCCAATTGACAAATGGTCAAAGGATATGAACAGGCAGTTCTCAGATGAAGAAATTAAAGCAATCTATAGTTATGTGAAAAAATTCTCTAAATCACTATTGATTAGAGAAATGCAAATCAAAACAATTCTGAGGTACCTTTTCACACCTATCAGATTGGCCAGCATGACAAAAGAAGAAAATGATAAATGTTGGAGAAGATGTGGTAAAATTGGAACACTAATGCATTGTTAATGGAGTTGTGAAATGATCCAATCATTTTGGAGAATAATTTGGAACTATGCCCAAATGGTTATAAAAATGTGCAGCAATAGCACTTCTAGGGCTATATACCAAAGAGAAATATCCCAAAGATAAAAGGACTCACATGTACGAAAATATTTATAGCAGCTCTTTTTGTGGTGGCAAAGAATTTGAAATTGAGAGGATGCCCATTAACTGGGGAATGGCTGAACAAGTTATGGTATATGAATGTAATGGAATATTATTGTGCTGTAAGAAATGATGAACAGGCTGACTTCAGAAAAACATGGAAAGACTTATATGGTCTGATGCTGAGTGAAATGAGCAGAACCAAGAGAATGTAGTACACAATAACAGCCATGTTGTATGAGACTAATATTGATAAACTTAACCCTTCCCAGCAATACAAGGATCTAAGACATCTCCAAAGGCCTCATAATGGAAAATGCTGTCCACATCCAAAGAAAGAGCTATGAGTTTGAATGCAGATAGAAGCATACTATTTACTGTTTTTTTTTCTTCTGTTGAGTTTTGTTTCCTCTTTCTGGTGGTTCCTCCTATTGGTTCTAATTCTTACTTACAACATCACTAATGTGAAAATATGTTTAATGAATGTATATACATATATATGTATATATATGTGTATGTATATATGTGTTATGTATATGTATATATATGTATATATATGTTTATATATATATGTGTGTGTGTGTGTGTGTGGTTGTGTGTGTGTGTGTATATCTCCTATTGTGTTCCGTCTAGGGGAGAGTGGTGGGAAAGAAGGGGGAGAAAAATTTTAAACTCAAAAGCATATGGAAGTGATTGTTGATAATTCAAAATAAATTAATAAAAATAAAAACAAATGAATGAATGAATAAACAGAAAACAAACAAATGAATAAATTAAATAAACAAATAAATAAATAAATAAAATGAATGAATAAATAAATAAATAAATAAAGCGGTGAAAACCACAGTGGCCCTCAGATTTAGCATATAGATTTAAATACAGAAGAAATGATGTTTCCAAATCTCAGTTACCACAGGTTCTTAGTTTCCTCATCTGCCAAATGAGGAGGTTAAACTAAATGGTTTCCAATATCCCTTCCAGCTCTAAATTCTCTGGTCTCCTGTAGTTCTGCAACATTGGTTTTCTATAAATAACTATAAGATTTACTGCATTAACGACACTACAGAGAAAGATGAAAGTCGAAGAGAATAACACAGTAGAATATATAATCACTGTTTTTAACCAATTATCAGCTTACTCTAGGTAGGAAAAATGAATCCCTGTATGATGATAGAATTTACCAAGAGATGAAATGAAGACTCTGAGTACATTAATTAATCCATAAACATATCTATTTTCTAAAAGGCCAGGGTAGTCTGGGTGCTATTACAGAAGGTCCAATGGTTGTTTGCATTTTGGTTTTTATAACACCAAAGAAGTTGCAAGCCTCACTCTTCAAGATGCAAAGGGTTAAACAACTGAACAAATTAAAAATGTGTCCACTAGGAGGTACCAGTCTCAAAGCTATGATTAATAGTGTTCCTTTGACTTAATTATTCATGTACAGATTTCAGGACACGTCTAGTTACTTTTCTGTGAAGCAAAGAGTTTCTATGAAGGACATGAGATCATTAAGCTTGCTTTGTCAGGTCAAGTTCAGAGCTGCCCTGCAATCACTTACAACTCAGAAAAAGACTATGAATAATAGACTCACTTTCCTGAAGCTGCAGAAAGCAAAGGGGAAGAAGGTATTAAGTAAGGTACCATGCACAAAAGAGTCATTGGAGATCATGCAGAGTGTGGTCTAAGTCATGGCTTTTTTTTTTTAATCTGTGATTTCAAAGGCCACTGATTCTTTGAAATTAGGTGTTTTTCCTCCAAGCCCAAAGAGGTGTTTACTTCCAAAGACCTCTGAGAAAAGGAGGGTTAGAAGTGCAAATGTGATGCAGCAAGCAGAACAAAGCATAGGTAAAGCAACAAGATGAAGGGCAGAAGTACAGTAAGCACATTTAAAGTGGAAAACAAGAGCAATCACAAAAGTCCTGGTGGATTTTCTTTTGAAAGGAAAGTATCTGTAAAGGGGAAAAAATAGATGGTTAGTGCAAAGGATGAAATAAAAGTCTCAGGTTGGAAGAGGGGAGAATGAATTCAGAAAGAACAGGCCTTTGTCATCTTATCACAGTCAAAATGTTCCTACTTCCTCAAAGATAAATTTCTGGCAAGGAGGAAATTGGCCATTAAAGAAAGTCAGAATTCCAGAGCCTGGAACACATGAGGCTGAGGAACATTAACTGTAACAGAATATCATAAAAATAAGTCTTTGTGCCCAAATACTAGGGTTCCCATTTCCACAAAATATACATGTGTATACATACCTCCTCAGAAACCAGAATTAGCTTTTTTTCTCCTAGAAATAGGCATCATGAAGATGTCTGATTCTGACACTGGCATCTTTTATTTTTTTAAGGAGACTAATTTCAAGGAATCCTACTTTCCTTTCTGAGAGAATGTCATGTCATTGGAATGAGCTCAGTCCATCTTTACTGAGCTTTTATAATCAGAAATATTCTGCTGATGAATCTAAAGCAGGTGCTTTGTGGCTATTTCTTCAAACAATTTATGATTGAGTTAACATTGCTTAGTAAAAAAAAAATGTGCTAGCAATACTTCCAAACTGTTGTTCCCTCAATTTTTTCATACAATACCTCTATAATTATTGTGTCAAAAGCAGATGTACTGGGCAAATATCAAAAGGCTGAGTTTCTGAAGGGATAACCACATATATTGATGTATATCCAAACTAATTTAGGGTCTAAAACAAAATGAAAACTGTTTTTCCCTTTCTCTGAATGATGAAAGCCAGTACAAAAAAAAAATCCATATCTCTTCATTTTATTGGTAATTTTGGTGAAAAATTATTTACTTTAGAAATTGTTCCTTTGGACAGGCACTTTATAAAATAAATGCATGCATCTAGGGTCAAAAGAAACTCTCTGTTTTCGTTTGTTGGGGGTAGATGCCTTCTCTGAAAGTCACCCCTTCCTCTGTGTTTCCAGTCATGGGGTGATGATTATTATTGTTGAGACATGAGACAAATTGTTTGGGATAAATTTTAGAGTGTTTTATGAAAACTATTTTATAAACCCTTAATATGTGGCAGAGATTTACAAGTGAAAGGGAGAAGAAAAATGGAAAAAGATCAGCAAGAGAAATAATTTAAAGGCCAACATCTCCTGCTAGCTGGGTGACACAGTAAATAGAGCTCTGAACCTAGCATCAGGAAGACAAGTTCAAATCTAGCTCCATACTCTTACTAGGTATGTGACCCTGGGCAAATCACTTAATTTCTGTCTGCCTCAATTTCCACAATTATAATAAGGGAATAATAATAGTACCTACTATATATAGGCTGTGGAATAGTTGTGAAGATTAAATTAGATATTATTTGCAAAGCATTTAGCACAGTACTAGGCACATATTAGATAGTAAATAAAAACTTCCTTCTTTCTGTCCTTTCTTACTTTTCTTCCTTCCTGGTTGCCTTCTCTCTTTCCAATTGATAAAGGACAAACTTCTATAAGTAGATCATAGTCAAGCCCTATGACATTTAGTAGGGCAAATTATATGACTTTGGGCAAATAATTTAATCCCTCTCATTCTGATTCTTCTGCAAAATGAGAGAACTGGTCTCTAAGGTCTCTGCAATTTCCAAATGTATGATGTAGTGATTCTTTTTTTCCTTTGTTTAAAAAAAAAAACAATAAATTTATATGGATATGTTTTGTTTCAATATAGTGTAAATTTCTCCCAATATTCCTCCTCCTCCCTCTCCTATGATTCTAAGAGAAAGCCAAAAAATGAACTTCTAACATGAATTATCTGCTTTTCAGGTGTTTTTTTTTTGTGAAGAAAAGGAAAAAAAAGTAACAGGAGATGATAAGGCCTGAAATATCATGGATCCTGTGACTATCTCTTCCAGATATGCCAAAACAGTCCCGATGTTAAGAAAAATAAATCTAGTTTTTCATAAGGTTTGTCAAAAGGAATATCCCTCATCAATCCATAATGTGCCAATGTTTGCCTCAGAAAATAGTTACCTTAATAAGGTCAGTGCAAAAGAACAAGATAGCTAAATGCCAAGTACTTTGAGTGTGGGAATGTTTATGTAGGTCCTCTTAGGGAAATGAAAAAAAAAAGTTGTATCTTATTTACATAAGTAATTTACATGAAAAGGAAAAAAAGAGAGAAGATGAGTTCTGCACAGATGCATCTGCTACTTGGGTGGGTGTTCTCACCCAGAGCGGAAGGCACCAAGTGCCAGAAGTACATGTGTACACCTACAGCTTCTCATTTGGAACATAAGTTCAATTTTAATTTGGTTTGTGGCTGTGCATTAGGGAAATGACAGACTTCACATGGGGGATTAGCTGTACTGTACCAAGTATCTTGCTGTAATTTGAGACTTTTCAGGAGGGCTTGATTCTCCATTCGGGAGCACAACTGTTTCTATTTACCAAGATGTATGCAGCATTTTGTAAACAAATAACAACCACCCCCACTAAACAAACTGCTTCAGGGACTGTCACCAAAATATTTGCCAGTATATAGCAATAGTGAAAGATGTGATGTCTCTCACTCTATCACTGTCATCCATCTTCTTGAATATGTCCATCTGAGGAAAAACACATGAAACATTGCTGGAATATAGAGCTCAGCAAATACAGAATTAACCCTATCATTGTATTTGAAGTAACATAAGGAATTTTTTGCCAGTGCCTGGGTGGATGGACCTTTTGAGGACCAGAATCCTGGGGAGTGAGTACTTATAGAGGCCTATTTCTCTAGATAATTAATAATCAATGCTAGCTAGCATTAATATTTATGGCAATATATAATGGGGGAAGGAGTATTAAACTTGAAAGCAGAGGACTTGGATTAAAATTGTAACACCATCCCTTCCTACTTACCTTTGGCAAGTAATACAACATCTCAGGACCACAGCTTCTCAAAGAAGTGAAGCGGGTGGTGGTAGTGGTGGAAGAGTTAGGCTAGATGAGCTATAAAGTCCCATCTATAAAGCAATAATTCCATAAAGTTGTCCAATGAAAAATGCACAACTGAAGTCTTGGACTAGATGTAGAGTTTATGGATCATGGTGCTGCATGTCTCTTTCTATCTACTCATTGCTTTCCAAACCATCTTCCCAGCGTTTTCTTTTCACTGCTAATTGAGTGAAGAAAATTATCTGAATTATAAGCTGATCTAACTTAATCACTTTGCATGAAATACTTCACTTACAAAAATCTGATGATCTCTCAGGTCCTGTCCAGCTCTAGCACTCATTAATAAAAATGACCTCCAGCTTCTGCTTAACTCTGTAAGTACCTGTAAAGAATTTAACCTCTGAATACTGGTGTCTATAAAGGGAAATGGTTTCAAGAGGTTTACAAAGTTTCCTAATTATCGAGACACTTTTGGTGTTGATTTTTCTTGCTACTTGCCTAGCACTGTGGCAGTATCTGTAGTGGAGGTGAGAGTTCAAGACACTCTCCCTAACATCAAAGGGTTTATTACTTAAAGAGGAAACAAGATTAATATGCTTGAAATAGGACAACAAAATCTCTGAGTCAGAAGGCACCTCAGAGGCTATGAAATGCAACCCACACATGAGCAAGAATTCAATGCAATAAAATTAGAGACATTTATTATCTATCATGTTCAGTGCACTGTGTTAGATGTTAGGATGGGGCTCAGAAAAAATGGATCAGCCACTGTCCTCAAGGAGCATATATTTTATGCATGATGAGCCATGTACATTTAAGTAAATATAAAATAATTTGAGGACAAAGAAAGAATTGCAATCTGGGGATCTGGGAATGTTTCACAAAGAAGTGATATTTGTCAAGGAGGGAGCAATGAGGAGAGAGTGAATTCTAAGCACAGGGGATTGGTGTTTCAATTTTGCTATTGAAAAAATTGAAGGAAATCATGTAAATTAAGGCTGGAAAGGAGGGGAGATGGTGAAAAGATGGTGGAGTGAAAGGTAATCTAAGACATAGGTACTCCTCCACTACACCAAACAAATAAAAAGGAAAAAAAAAACATCCAAAATTAAGCAAATACAACAATGACAAAAAGTAAAAAAACAAAAATGGAAAGAATTCATCTAAAATTAATTCTTCCAGAAAAAAAAAAAACGCAGACCATATCACCTGGTCATCATTCTTGGTGTTGTCATCTCTACAGCCTAGGAAAACACTGGTTTATTCTGCGAAGGAGTAAGCAGGTCCACATCAGGAAAGAAAGGTGAAGAAACTCAATTACAAAGGCTTCTCAGCTAGGCTCTGAAACAATTCCACAATTCATTACTGGGACTGAAGAAATTTTATTTTCGAGAAAACTGTGGAACTTAGAAGACTGGGATGGGTAAAGGTAGAAAATAAGTGTGACTACAATGATCTTTCCGTGATCCCTTTAGCAGTATGGCAAAATATTGCTCTCACTCTTGAAAAAGACCAATTTTGCCTAATCCCAGTGGTAAGAGAATGCAGTTATCAAGTACTAGAAGAGATCACAAAGAAGGGGCCTCTAAACAAACAAACAAAAAAACCCAACAACAAACAACAGTTCACATACACCTGAATGGAAGATACAGGTTACTCTGGCATAAGCAATGATAGGAAATGCAAATATCAAGGAAGGGAGGGTAATACACAATTTATTAAGCACCTATTATGAGCTAGGCATTGTAGTAAGCATTTTATAAATATTATCTAATATGATCCTCCTCACAACCATGAAAAGTAGGCAATATTATTATTTCTATTTTATATCTGAGGAATCTGAGTCAAAGGTTAAGTAAGTGACTTTCCCAAAGCCACACAGCTGGTAAGTATCTGACGCAGGATTTAAACTCAAGTCTTCCTGATTGTAGGCCCAAAACTCTAGCCACTATGCCTGACAGCTAATTCTTCTATAGGACCACGCCAACTTGGCTTTCGAGGGGAAAAAAAAGCAAACCAAAACAAAACACCTTCTAGTTATATACCGATGTTTCCACTGAGAACTAACATTCGTGGGTATATATAACAAAATATTCAAAAATGAGAAAAGAAGCAAGAAAGAGGATTAGGGCAAAAGAAGATTTCTTGAAAAGAGGCATTGACAATTAATGTCGTTGAAATTAAGAGGTTAGAGGACATGAAATGTGTAGAGGTAGGGGAATGGGGAGAAGGGGGAGAAGAGTGTACAATGCTCTTATCTAAGCTGGGAAGAAGAAAGGTGAAATAGAAAAAAAGAGAGAGAGATAGCAATTAAAGTAAACTAAACTCAAGAAACCAGGGTTTGGGTAGGGAAATGAAAGAGGGCAGGATTTGGGTGGAAGAGACCAGGATAGAATGAATACAGCTGAAACAGTAGTGAGTAGGAAAAAACTTATCTAAAATTATAATCCTAAATATCAATTATTAAATTCACCATTCCAAAGGAGTATAGGAGATGAATTGAAACAACAACAAAAAATGCCTAGCATTCAAAAAACATATTTAAAATACATAGACCGCTAAAGTATTCAAAAATGAAAGAACAAATCAAAATGTATTTTGCTTCACGTTCCTCGAAAAAAGTAGAAATTGTGCCATTTTGACTTAAGATAAGGGGAAAACAGAGAGAAGTTGACTTTCTTTTTTTCACCGGCGTTTAACATAGTCTTAGGTATATAGCAAGTACTTAATAAATGGTTGACTGATTCAAGAAAGACAAACAAGCAAATAACATTCTTCTTTAAGGCAGAATAGAGAATGATGAGTAGCAACAAGAAAATTAAATTTAAAAATTCTCAATCTCAAGCCCATTCAAGGATGAAAATGAAAAGACTGTAACAAATGGATGAAAAATGTAAAATATTACAAAAAAACCCCCCACAAACATTCATTTCACCAAATGTTTTCTTCATCAAGAAGGAGAAAATATACAGTAAATTCAGCCAGGTTGGAGTAAATATGCTAGAAGTAGTACAATTGTGAGGGCACTGAAGAACAAATATATAAGCTATCTGAAGGAGGTGAAGATACCAGAGATGTGGGGGGAAAGTCTCAGGCTTCATTAATAACAAATAAAAGGTGAACATAAGAATATTAGTAACTACTGGCTTATACACCTATGCTCTCTTCTATACAAAAATATGAGGGTCATCTAGATAAGAATTTAGTGGCAGCTAGGTGGAACAGTGGCTAAAGTGTTTGGCCTGAAGTCAAGAAGATTCATCTTCCTGAGTTCAAATCTGGCCTCACACACTTATTAGCTGTGTA
This sequence comes from Phascolarctos cinereus, assembly GCF_003287225.1. NCBI lineage: Eukaryota > Metazoa > Chordata > Mammalia > Diprotodontia > Phascolarctidae > Phascolarctos > Phascolarctos cinereus. The sequence continues at coordinate 420,674,878 of NW_027555847.1, forward strand.
TCCCTGGGCAAGAAACTTAACTCTATTTGCCTCAGTTACCTCATTTGTAAAAAGATCTGAAGAAGGAAATGGCTAACTACTCCAGTGTCTTTGCCAAGAAAACCCCGAGTGGGGTCATGAAGAGTCAGACGTAATCGAAAAATGACTCAGCAATGGCAACATCAATATAAAAATAAAGGACAGATTCAATGAGGGTATTAGTATGGAACAAAAACAGTTTTGTAAGCAATACTCAACAATGGATCACCTCTTCACCATCTCACATTTGATTGAAAGATAAAGAGTACAAAAGCCCATTCTGCTTATTGTTTTATTGTTTTGTTTTTTTGGTTAAAAACAACAACAACAACAACATTTGACTTGGCAAAACAAAATATTGCATTGTAGGCCCTTTGGCAACAAATTGTCTCCTATCTGTATGTCAAGATCATTCAGGATTCCTTGGAAACTGTAACAGAAATAACACTGTTAAATGATCCTTTGATACTACACATTGACTGATGCTTGAGACAAAGATGCACATTAGACAAAGCCCAGATTTCAAAGAGATTTCCCATCGATGATAAGAGTCTTCAGATTTTCCTGTTTTCACATAATATTATGTTGATTGCATTAAACTTCAAGACACTAAAGGGCTTCCTGGAAAAAAAAAATCTATAATCCTCCAAAAGAGTTTGGCCTGTCCATTCACACAGGGAAGGCCAGATAGATGAAGAATGTTTGTTATCCACATTTCATTTTTTTTAATTTAATTTATTATTTTTTAAATTTTAAAAATTCACTTCAATAAGATTTTGAGTTTTAAATTTTCTCCCCCTCCCACTTCTTCCCCCCCCACTTCACTGAGATGATGTACCATCCAATATAGGCTCTACATATACATTCATGTCAAACATATTTTCCCATTAGTCATGATGTAAAGAACAATTAGAACTAATGGGAAGAACCATGACAATGAGCAATAAAACAAAAGAACAAAGGAAAAGGAGAGCAAATAGTATGCTTCCATCTGCAATCAGTCTCCATATTTCATTCGCTGGGTGTGGATAGTAATTTGCATCATGAATCTTTTTTAGTTTTCTTAGATTCTTGTGTTGCTGTGAAGAGCCAAGTCTATCAAAGTCAGTCATCCCATAATGCGGCTGTTACTATATACAAGGTCCTCCTGGTTCTGCTCATTTCACTCTGCATCAGTTCATATAAGTTTTTTCTGAGTTTTTTTTTTTTTGAGTCTGCCTGCTCATCATTTCTTAGAGCACAATAGTATTCCATTACATCCATATACCACAACTTGTTCAGCCCTTCCCCAATTGATGGTCATCCTCTCAGTTTCCAATTCTTGGCCACCACAAAAAGAACTGCTATAAACATTTTGTACATGTGGGTCCTTTTCCCATTTTTATGATCTCTTTGGGATACAGACATAGAAGTGGTATTGCTGGGTCAAAGGGCATGTACAATTTTATAGCCCTTTGGGCAAACTTCCAAATTGCTCTCCAAAATGGTCGAAGTACGCCACCAACAATGTGTTAGTGTTCCAGTTTTCCCACATCTTCTCCAACATTTATCCTGTTTTGTCATGTTAGCCAATCTGACAGGTGTGATGTGGTACCTCAGAATCATTTTGATTTGCATTTCTCTAATCGATAGTGATTTAGAACATTTTTTCACATGACTACAAATAGTTTTAGTTTCTTCCTCTGAGAACTGCCTGGTCATATCCTTTGACCATTTATCAGTTGGGGACACATTTCAACTTGTATTGGAATGGACACACAAGAGATATTGGCCAAAAGTTTAAATATTACAGATGGCCCAGAGTTGAAAAGGCAGAGGACAACAATCTGGATTGATTTGGGAAAACTGAAAAGCACTTTTACTAACTCCTAACTGATTAACAGTAACAATAATAACAAGCAATGCTAATAATGACTAACACATATAGGACTTGGCAAAAAGGTTTTGCACATATCATTTCAGCTTTACAATGACCCTGTGAAGTAAGTGCTATTATTATATCCATTTTATAGATGAGAAAACTAAACCTGAGATTCTACCACTGTATGTACTGTGCTGCCTAGCTCCCTAAAGAGAACAGGAGTAGAAAAGGCATAAAATAACTGGATGACAGAAAGAGAATATAGGCTGGTCATGAGGTGAGAATGAGGATAACAGGTAGATAGCCAGCATGTTCCAGTAATCTCATGGTACTGGAAGAATTGTGAAAGTCTTCAAGTATGCTGAATGTACTCTCCTGTGGAAAAGTTTCAGGAGGATTTAAGAGTCAAAAATAAAAGCAGAAGGCATTCTGCAAAGCTTCTTTTATGAGATAAACATGACCTTGAAACCTGCACCAAAGAGAGGCAAAGCAGGGAAAAAGAAGTATATACTAATTTTACTAACAAATGATGATCCAAACAATTTAAATGAAATATTTGTGAAAGTGCAGTAATATAGCCAGAAAATCAGTTAGTATGTTCAAGTTGGATTAGGATCAGAAACGGAAGAATTGTCCAACATTTAAAAAATAATTAGAATAATTAACCAAATAAGCAGCAAAATAACCCAAAACCACATCATTATTTCAATAGATTCAGGGAAAAAGTTTGTTAAAAATATCAAACATGTTAGAAACCCTAAAAAGTGTCTTAGTGGATAGATGATAAAAATACACAACAGATAAAGAAGTGGCGTTATTTACAAACAAGACAGACAAGAATTGTTTTTTTTTCCCAGAGCAAATAAGGGTAAAGCAAAGTTGTCCCCATCTCCATTATTATTTGATGTAGGTCCAGAAATTCTTCCTATAAAAATAATACAAGAGCACAAAATTAAAGATATAAATATCTGCAGAGGCAACAAAATTATACCTATTTGCAGATGTCAAAACAAAGCAAACAAGAATGAGTGAATGGATATATGAGTTGAGATAATCGTTACCATCATAAATAGAATATAAAATAAATCCATAAAAAAATTCAGAATTTCTCTACAGCCTTAGCAGAAATCAAGAAGTAATGATTCATTAAAAATACCTACAAGCACATAAGTTATCTGGGAATATCCTACTAACACATATGAAGTTTATATAATTACAATTACAAAGCTTTCTTTACAGAAGTAAAAAAGTAAAATAATTTAAGAAATATTAATTACTACTGAATGGAAAATGCTATTGTAAAAAGCGATATTACACAAAAATCCATTTACAAATTAAGTATTATATTAATTAAATATTGAATAGATATTTTATAGAACTAGAAAAAATAAAAAATAATTTAGAGAAAGAAAATGTTTGGAATAACAAGGGAAATCATGAGAAAAAGTATGAATGAAGGAGAATTTTCTATTTCTATTATGAATCAGTAGTTAAAAAATGATTTGTACAGGTTATAAAAAATAAGTAAATCTGAGGAATGGATCAGATAAATAAGAAAAAGAAGCAATTGAAATAATTGTCATGTTTTTGTGAAACCTAAGAATATAAAAGAAAGACTTTGGGGGGGGCAAAGCCAACTACTAGTTAAATTTGACAATAACTAGAGAAATTAGGTTTACCTGAACATATAATATATGTCACAATGACTACAAAACAGATAAATGACCAAAATATAAAAGGTCACAATATTTTAAAAAAGTAATTAGAGAAGAATGTTAGGAAACATCTTTCACAACCATGGCTAATGGGGAAATTTTTCACCAAATAAAAGATAATTCATAAAAGACAAAATAGACATTTTCTATTGTAGAACATAAAGTAGGTTTTGTCCCTCCCCCCAAAAAAATCAGTGAAGATAGAATAATAAGAGAACTTGATAACTGGTAAAATATTTTTAATGAAAGTCTGCTATTCAAGATGTATATAGAATTGATACAAGTATATAAGACCAAGAACTATACCTAAATATGATGCAATATGATAAACATTTATTAAACACCTATTATGTGCCAGGCATTATGTTAAGCACTAGGGATAGAAATAGGAAAAACGACAGTGTCTGCCATCAACACAGTTGAAGGGAAGACAACATAAAGAGAGGAAGCTGAAGGCACTGTGGGCATAATGATTATGACAGAAGAGTCTGAACCAACCAGTGTATCTGTTGGCAAATGAAATTACGGCTGAGATTTTGAAAGCTGTGGAAAGAGGTTTTTTTTTTTTGCATTGCCCTCCAGTCTTTCAGTCAAAGGGGCAGAAGCAAGTGAAGGTATTGATGAGCTATGACTACTGAAACCGAAGCACTCTCGGTGTTGGTGTTTCCTAGTTATGAGCTTATTAGGGTGGTGGGGATGGGTGGAAATGATGATGGTGGAGTCAAATCTAAATAGTGTAGCTAGTGGGATGATAGGGGCCTGAAGTATATTGATTAATGGCTATATGGGTGGAGAGAAGGAAACAGATGCCAGTGCTGTCAACAAAATGATTTTGTACGAGTTAAGAAAAAGGGAAGTTGAACCAGAAACTGAGGGGATGCCTATCAATTGGAGAACGGCTAAAAAAAAATACGGTACATACGAATGCAATGGAATACTGTTGTGCTCTAAGAAATTATGAAGAGGATAGTTAAAGAAAAATCTGGGATGATCTATATGACCTAATGCAAAATGAAGAGAGCAGAACCAGAAGAACAATTTACACAGTAACAGCAATATTATAAAAATAATAAACTGTGAAAGACAGGAACTCTGATCAATAAAATGAGCCACCATAACTCCAAAGGGCACATGATATAAAAAGGTATTCACTTTTAAAAAGAGAACTGATGGACTCAAAGTGTAATTTAAAGTATTTTTCCTCTTTATTTTTCTCGTTTTTTTTTATCATGGTTAATACAGAAAAAAATGTTTTACATTACTTCAAATGCATAATGGATATCATATTTCTTGACTTCTCAGTGGATGCAGGAAGGACAGAGGTAGGATGAAAATATGGAATTGAAAAGAAAAAAATTAAAAAAAGAAATAGAGAGGTTGATTGTGGGGGAAAATAGTTATACAACATACTTCAGTAAATATATTGAATAGCCAAGTTTGGGTTACTAATAAAGACCCTAACTGGAGGAATAAGGACTCACTATTTGATAACAAGTGCTAAGAAAAGTGGACAGTAGTACAGAAGAAATTATATTTAGACAAACATTTTATATCATATACCAGATAATGCACAAATTGCTAGATGATATGGATACAAATATCTACATCATAAACAAATTATACAAAAACAAAAAATACCTTTAAATCTATGTATAGATAAGTTCATGATGAAACAAAAGATAGAGAGGACCACAGAAGATAAAAGGGATAATTTTATTATCCAAAATTTTTATACATTTTGATTCAAACAAATCCACTAGAGCTAAGTTTTAAAAGGAAACAATTAAATGAGGGGCCAAAAGTCTTTGTAGGAAGTTTCTCTGATGAATATCTCATTTACAAGATATATAAGGAACTAGAAAAATAAAAGCCATTCTCCATTTGATAAATACTATAAAACTAGGAACATGCATTTCCCAAGAGAAGAAATTCAGGCTATCTCTAGGCATATGAAAAAACAAACAAACCCAAAACCTCTCCAAATTAACACTAATTAGAGCAATGCAAATTAAAACAATTATGAGAGTCTACCCTACACACAGCAGATATTCAAAGATGAGAAAATGGAAAATAACAAGTGTCAGAAAGGCTGTGAGAAACCAGGCACATCAATGCACAGATATACTTATGAATGAATACAACCATTCTGGAAAGCAATTTGGACTGTTCACAAAAACAACAACAACCACCCCTACACAGTGCAACAGTGCATGCCTTTTGACTCAGCTATACTACAATGAGGCTTATTCCCAAAAGAAATCAAAGGTCATACATGTACAGAAAAATTTATAGTAGTTTTTCTTGTGATGTAAAAAAATGAAATTAAAAACTTATCCAACAGCTAAAGGATGACCAAATTATTTGTGGTACATGAATGTAATAGAATAATATTGTCCTGTAAGAAATGAGGAAGAGGATTATTTCAAAGAGACATGGAAAGACATATGAACTGATACAGAGTTAATAGAATAATTTATATTACAACATCCATGTGATTCCAGGAGACTGGCTATGAAACACATGATCCTTCTCTGACAGAGAGGTTATAGAGGTGATAGTGTTATGCTGCAAAATTATACATATATGTATATTATATAAATTTTACATTATTATAGATTAAATATATAATATATAATACAATAAATATATGAACATATAAATGTATATTTATAAATATATAAATACATATATTTTTATAAATATATATACATTTGTATATATTTATATGTAAATATATTATGTTATATATCATATAAATTTATATATTATTATATATTAAATATATAATATATTAAAATATATGATATATAAATATATTTATTAATATATATAAATTATATATATATAAATATACACATTTGAATAAAAACAATGAGAAAGTTCATTATATTTGACTATCATATTTTCCACAAGATTGTTTTTATCTTTTCTTTAAATGGTTGAGATTTTTGAAAAGACAAAATAGTTACCTAATTTAAAAAATAAAATTTTAATATTAAAAAGCTGGAAAGCACTTAGAAAAAAGACAGAGATCACTGTAAGCATCTTTGCATTGCCTGGGATCATCATCCCTTGAGTAAAGAGCAGTCTTACTTGAGTCACAGGGAACTCTAACTTAAATGACCTGTCTTTCTTCTTGTCTCCCCTTTTCCACGTGATCTGGAAAGATGCAGTCTCTATAGTTTCTTGTCATGAAACCTTGAATTATTTCATTCTGCTTTAAAATTTTTGTTTAAAATCACAGGTTTGCATTGGTAATTTTTTCTACCTTTCTTTCTTCTTTTGTTTTTCCTTTGCCAGACTATTTTTCAAAGAAAGAAACTTAAGAAGCTTCTATTCACTCCCAATATTTCTTTCTCTCTTTGCTTATTTAGAGGCTCAGTCTGTTTCCAAAATTAGCCATCATATTATGTAGGCATGGAATTATGAGACTACGTTAGAAATTTTCATTAGATAAGAAAAATGACCTATGAAATAGAAAAGGTCCTAAATGGAGTGACAAAAGGGAATAATCAAAAAAAGTATGAGGAAATCAATGGCTTTTAGGATAAAAAGTCTAGGAAAGTTTTACTATAAAGGAATAAAAGTTATAAATCTCTATTTTTATTTCACCTACACCCCCCCACCTCCCTCCAGATAAAGCAATCAAACCTACCTCCTATTTCATCATTCAGGGGCAATCATTTCTCCTTAAAATTTCAATCCTTAGATCTTGTTGAACTTTTATGTCTTTTTTCTTTTCTTTTACCTTATTTTCTTTTTAAAGTACACTTTTCTGTGCTTGAAGTTCTTTGAAATACTCCCATTCCTCAAATTACTGCTTAGAAAAAAATCTCATCCAAAACACCAAACCGAACCAAAACAAAACCAAGAGCAAATTTTTGGATGTCTGTGAGGAAGAAGAAAGGAGAAAATATCTGGAGGCAGTAGATACATGAAATAGGGAAGGGGGTTGCCAGTAAAGGAAGAGGGCCTAAAAGGGAAAAGGTTGAAAACACTGACTTTGAAAATATCAGCATGGAAAATGATAGACATCTAGGATGATAGTCAGTAGATCTGAGTCAGTTTTGCCATTTACTCACTATATAATCTTGAACAAATAATAAATATTATTCATCTACTACATATGTGGTACAATGAATGCTAGGTGCAAAACATTGTGTTGGACATAAATGAATTATTTAACTTCATTAAGGCCATGTTCCCTCGTCTGCAAAATGAGGGGATGGACTATCAGGGGTTCCTAAATTTTTCATTTTGGAGAACGTATTTTTTTACATAAAATAATTTTGTGGTGTCACCTCATGATAACAGTTGTGTGATTAGAATCTGTTGGATATGGACATTCATTAAGCACTCCTTATATTTAATGCACTAAGCTAGATTCTAGGGGAAAACACTTTGGGACATAAGAATCAAGGTGACAACCACTGACCAAGATAATCCCTATGTTTGTTTACTTGTTGTTATTGTTTTCCCCCTCTTGAACATTCTATTTTGTTCTGTTTTACTCTATTTGATTTTGAGCTATCCTGTTTGCCTAGAGCTAATTTTGGCTAACCTACCTGATGGTTGAACAAATTAATACTTGTAGTTTCCTCCAACTTTCATTTCCATTACACATAACTGTGATTTAAAAACTGAATAATTTAGTAACTAAAACCCAAGATCAAAATTAGAGCAAAATAATTGTTGAGATTTACCAGTGACAAAATTATTTTATTCATTTTTTTTCTGTATGTATAGCTTATCCAGAGAAACTAAACATCATAATTAAATTTCATCAGTAACTAAGTTATAATTGTGTCCACATGGGATATATAGCTAAATTCAGAATTATGGGTTTTTGAGAAGACATTACTAAATCTTCACCAAAATCATAAAATGCATTCTTTTGGTTTTCTATTTAAGTTGCTTTCAATAAACATATTTGCTTTTGACAGTTCAAAATATGCTAGCTGAGCATTTGTGTGTTTGGGGGATGGAAAAAACTCTCCATCTTAGGTATCGAGATGATGAAGCATCCCTTTATTGGTAATTAATCAGGAAGAGCCAAATGACTCAGTGGACCTTTATAAAGGGAGGGACTTGGTGCTATTCTTCTTGGGCTACTATAGAATATGTAATCCTTGCAGGAAGGTTATGGGGAGACTGGGTTTGCCCTCTATACCAGCAGAAATAGTGAAATATTGAGCACATAGCAACAAAGGCTTGTGTCTTGTCTAAGTGATCTTGAGCCTGGGTTGAATACTGCTTCTCCTCTGTTTCTTTGCCTGATTTTTAAATATAAACATTGAGATAGAGGTGTACAGGTTTGGAGGTGACACATAAGTTATATTCTCTCAAGAGGAGGATACTTAAATCAGAATACAAGCATTTTTGTGGATTGCCAAATAGGTGCTGTCACATTTCATTTCATCTCTGCGCTGTATACTGTATGGCACATATCTTCTGGAAAGCTAGGCAAATGTTTGAGTTTGTCATATTACTGATGGTGGATATTGGATATAAGGATAATGGAATATTCATTAAGGACTCTTTCTTGTCACAGGTAAGTTCCATCTTGTAGTATGAGGATTTTTGGCCTTTGGGAATCACAAGGTTGCCTGTATCCCTGGACACATCCATTTCAAAGTTGATGATGGCCTATCTAGAAGAAGGCAATGAAAAATAAACAGAGAAGAAGCAGCTCAAAATGCAGGCTCAGGCTCACCTAGGAAGGACGTGTGCTTTTGTTTTCAGTCATTCTCCAGTTCTTGATTGATTGATTGCTAGAAAATTCCTCTATGACTTCAAACCTTTTGTGAAGAAGCAAAAAAAGTTAGAAGAATTGTATAGAATAAAGGTAATTTGAAATTTTGACTCCCAAAAGTTTCATGAAATTTATTTCTTAGCATATATACCAACTGAGTCTACATCCAGGGATATATATATTATGTGTCATACACATATACAAGTATGTATCATACACATATCATACATACATGTATATACACGCATATATATCCCACTGCAAAATCAACACAGAACAGTTAATATTGTATAACTGATTTTAACTAATTTAACCTCAATATTTACCTCTGATTTGCCTCTAATACAAGGTTTTTTTCCTCTAATTCCTCCTGACATTAATCATTTATGTAGAAAGAATTTAGAAGCAATCTAACAAGACCACTGGAGGAACCATCTCTCTTCTTCAGTGACAGAATCAATCAATAAACCAACAAACGAATGAATAAATGAAATTTCCCCCAAGGCCTAAGCACCTGAAATTTACTTTTAGAATTGGGTAAGGCCTTTCATCTAGAGGGGACCTTTGTTAAAATGAAGATAAGCTCATAGGAGTAATATATTAGACTATCAATCATTAACAGCTTAGAAGGTTTTGATTATCTTTTGATTTTCAGTGTGACACCTAGCTGAAATAAAATGAACGAATAATTAGGAAGTTAATTTTACCTTAAATTAGGAAGAAAACTATGTATTTGCTGTTGCCTAGGGAGGCTAGTTTATAGTGAAGCAAAAGGTACATCAGATTCTCCGTCATCTGAATGACTGCAAAGCTTCATTTACCATTATTCTAAATAATTACTTTTCACTGAAACAATGTTTTACATTCACAAGATACCACTGCTTATCATACTGTGGCCAAAAAGTTTAGGGAACATATTGAAAACTGAAGTCAATGGTATTTTTAATGGCTGCCAATTTTTGATATTCTGGGGTCAATTCTACTTCATTCACTGCAAACATCTGGGTCTTTAGGCAAGATAGATTTGGAAAGAGCTTGTCTGAATGCTTAACTCTTCTTCATTTGGACCTAAGCACCAGCAGACCAATATTTAGTCTGTATCAGCAACTATAATCATTACATGATATAATCTAGCAACTCCAGTCCCAAGATGCTATCCTGAATATCACAGCAACTGCATGCGACAATCAGTATCTCTCAAGGAAAAAGAAAAAGAATTTATATTGAATTCTGAGATATTTACTTATTACTCTTAGTGTCTTAAGATATGGTTTCCCCGTATCAATTTCCAATAGCCCCTAAAGTCACCATAAATATGAATCATGATGCATTCACTACCTGAAAGATGATGAAGATTTCTAGACAGGAACTAGGACCTAAAAATAAAATATTCTGAAGAGTCAGAAAAGGATTTAAACTGGTGTCAGAAAGCTCTGAAGTGAAAAGATGTGTTTCAAGGGGAAAAAAAAGAAATTCTATATAAACTGAGTTATGACAGGTGAGTTTCTTCCTATAGAAGATGAGCCTAAATCCTCTGAAAAATACTCAGCCTTTCATTGCCAAAGAATGATAATTCCTTATCATCAGTATTCTCATTTAAAGACACAGCTTTGATTAATCTTGTTATTCAACAACAAGAAGTGACATCTTATGTAAGTAGGCTTTCTTCCTATAGCTTGTTTCTGAAGCACGATGCAAAACCTAAAGACACAAGGAATATCACCTACCTTTTCTCATTTCAAGTGAATCATTTGACAACTAATGATGGAAGCCAGAAGAAATCTGGAGGAAACTGACTGTACTGGGAGCACATGGTGTGATTTAATTTCTTCCATTTGAAGGTTATGACTGTTTAAGAAGTGAAGAGCTAGCAATCTGTATGGTTGTGAAGGTAGGACTTAGTTCCTAGAACAGTACATATAATGGATATCTGAACCACTGGAGTCCTGAAAAAGGAAAGACAGTATCTCACAAAAGGTGAGAGGTCATAGGAAGTGAGGTAATTTACAAAACTTTAACTAATCAGGACTTGTTGAACTGATCAAGGGAGATTTTAACTGAAACTTTAGGCTGAAGAAAATGTCTACACAAATGATACAACAAAATATAATGGAAGATACCAGGTATGATGGGGCAGCTAGGTGGCACAATGGATAGAATGCCAGGTCTAGAGTCAGAAAAAGTCATCTTCTTCAGTTCAAATCTGGCTTCAAACATTTACCAGCTTTGTGATCCTGGGCAAGTCACCTAACTTTGTTAAAATAAGTTGAGAAGGAAATGGCAAACTATTCTAGTATCTTTGCTAAGAAAACCCCAAATATGGTCACAAAGATTCAGACACAACTGAAAAATCACTGAATAATGAAACAGGTATGACACAAAAAGAAAAAACATTATTAAAGGAAAGATGCAGCAATTATTACAATAGCAACTACTACTACTACTACTACTACTAATAATAATAATAATAATAATAATAAGAAGAAGAAGAAGAAGAAGAAGAAGAAGAAACAGACAAAGAGATAAGAAGCAATGCTAAAGAATCTCAGAATCCATTTGGATGAGACCTTAGAGATTATCAGGTCCAACCATTAATGCAGTATTATCCTCTACAATCTCCCTGATAAATTATCATTCAAAACTTACCTGAACACCCTCAGTGAAAGGGAATCCATTCCTTCCTCTGGTAATCCATTCCACTTTGAGACAGTTGTAATTATAGGACATTTTTCTTCAACCTAGGACGAAATCTTTGTTGTTGTTGTTGACTTCTACCTGTTCCCAACTTTGTCTTCTAGAACCAGTCTAATACCCTTGCAGACAACATCAATTATAATGTTTGAAGATAGATATCATGTCTTCCCTCAACCCAAGTCAAATCATCTCTTCCTGACACTAGACAATCTTAGTTCCTTGAATCTAATCTCAAAGAGAGGTACCTGGTCCCTTTATGAAACTAGATACCATTCTCTGGAAAACCTCTGGCTCATCAGTGTCCCTCTTAAAATGATATTATTCTAGACATAGCCAGATGATGTTAGGAGACAGCAGAAATCCTTTTCTCTTGTTTTGGACACTGCAGTTCTCATAATATAATTTGAAATTGTGTTAACTCTCTTGGCAATGCTAAACTGTTAACTTAAATTGAACATGCATTACACAAAAGTCCATAAATCTTTTTTTTGTTGTTTGTTTCCTACATCTTTTACTAGTAGAGTCAGTTCTTTGAATTGTACAGTAAGACCTATTTATCCCTATAAGATTTCATCTTACTATGTGATTTTGATTACATGACACTGAAAAGCATCCATACAAATAGAAAAAAATATCTAAGTAGAACAAAGAAGGAAGTGGGGAAAAGCTTTGTATCAAATATCTATGATCAGAGTGTGATATTAAAGTTATATAGGTGAGAGACAGAAACAAAGAGACAGAGAGAGATCAGATGGAAATGAAGACACAAGTGGCTATGGAAACAGAAATGTCCATTGACATAAATATAGACAAAAGTCATTCCAAAATGATAAGAGGTCAAAGTATATGAAAAGCAGTTCACAAAGCAAAATTGCAAATTATTAAAACCATGTAAAATAATGTTTATGATCTACATCTCGTTTGAAGCTTGAAGAAAGCAGATTCTGTTCTTTGGTGATAAATGTTTTTGTCAGGCATTAGTTTAAAAAAACACGAAGGAAACAAATTGTGCAATTTCATTTTGGTTTTGGAGCATATGTCATATTACTCCTCGGTCCTGAAGTGCTTTACCTATTACCTACAGCTTTCACGCTTGTATTCAGGCTTTGGAGAATAGGTTGCTATTATCATTGTCAATCCTATGAGAATGTAAAACTGGATAATATAAGAAATGCAAAATAAAGTATCATCCAAGGTGAAAAAATGTGATAGAATATTGCAAATTATTGATAAGAGAAAAATAAATCACAAGAACTCTAAAGCTTAAGCCCTCACCCATCACTGGGACAGGAAGGAAAAAAGGATACATTGAGCATTGTAGATACAAAAAGAAGTATTGACAAATGTTTTTTAGTAGAAAGATAAGAGATGTTTTACATTTCCAATATCCATTTGTGCCTTCAATTTAGTAAACCTATCCAAAAAGAAAATGCTTTAAGAGTTACATCTTTATGGAACTATGAACTTTATGATATTTTGAAATAATTAATCTTTATGAAATACTTTTTATGTTAAAGATATTGGGATATATGTAGATAGATATGTATCTTATATCTTTATATAAAGATACATATATATATAAAGATATAAATCTTGTAGCTTAATGAAGTGAAGAAATGAAAAACATTTTCCCTCAATGAGCTTGCATTCTATTAGAATAATACTATATATAAACAGATAATTACAGACATAATGCTTTGTAGAGGAGGAAGAGAGAACTCTGTTAGATAAGAGGCCCAGGAAGCAAGCACGAGCCTGGACAGGATTAGCTTCATGAAGGTGATATCCGGAATCAATTTCTCCTTGACCAACTTCAGTTGCACAATCTCAGAGCTACCTGAAGTGGAACCATCCATCCTCCTCTCTCAAGTCTTATATGACTTCCTCACATCTACAATAAATATCACAAAATTATAAGAAATGTGTCAAGAAGAACTGAAAATCCAGAATTAGCTAATGTTCATTAAAAAAGCAACAAATAGGACTGCTTTTTAGGTATTCTCAGCAAAAGTAAAACAAGAAGGTCTGGGACACCTGTCTGTTGTAATGGAAAACATCGACTCTCCTTATCTTCTTCCATAGCACTCTAGCTATATACCAACATGGCCATACTTACATCTAACTCTCTATGCGAATTATGCCATCTCCAATGTCTAAGATTTTAAAAATTACACATTCTGGCACACTAACCTCACTCTTAGCCCTTATAGCATTTAAGCCCTTGACCCACTGCTATTATTCTAGTTTATCAACTCCACTCTATATTCATAGACTTGTATATCCACTCTTGATATTATAGTTTGTCACTTTAATGCTTTCCTGGCAACTACCCTAAAACTTTTGCCTTTTTCCATCTTTAAATCCTCATCCCTGGGTGACATCCATCATCTTCACCAGTGCTCTAGAGCTAGAGAAAAAATTAAAAACAAATTCATTTCACCAGCTAAAATTCATGGCACATAACTTCATCTGGGACCTTGATGCTACTCTAAAAGATTGCGACTCTATTCATATGAACTCCATTATATCTTTCCCTAGGGCATTTTCCTCCCAAAAAACTATTCACTTCAAATTAATCACCATCTCCACTCCACAATAACAGATATTTTTGCTTCCTACTTCACTTAGAAAACTGAGGCAGAGGCAGTCTGCTCAGCATAGGCCCCTTGCCTAAGAAGGAAAAGGGAGTTACACATTCAAAGAACCCACTAGAATAACTGATGAATCTAAAACAGTATCCCCTGAGAATCAAAGAATTTTCCCAATATTTGTGTGCATCCTTATCTGTAATAAATAATTCATTAACATAATATTCAAAGGTTCCTAGAGTCCATTTATAAGGAGTTTAAATTCAGAGACCCTTTGTCCTCCTAAGTATAAAACTGTAGGTGTCAACATTGAGAAGCCACTCATGCAGACATGGTCTCAGCAGAAGTGACCAAATCCTAGGTGGAACTCATTTGTATTTTCCTCCTTGTCCATGGGCAAAGGGAAGTCAGACAATTGGTTAGTAAGGAGTTGGTACATGTCTTCTCTGTTCTTTGTAAGTGTGAACCATAGTAATAGTAATAATAATTATAAAAATAATAGTTATATAGCAACTTAAAGTTTACAAAACATTTATATGTCATCTCAGTTTGTCCTCACAACAATCCTGTAAAGTAGGTGCTCACATTATACCTATTTTACAGATGAGAAAACTGAGGCTGAGAGAAGTTTAGTGACTTGCCCAGGGTCACCCAGTTACTAAGTGTCTAAGGTCCAATTTTAATTCAAGTCTTCATGGCTCTAGACTCAGTGGTCTATTCACTGTCCCACCCACCTCACATTTTGATAGGGGGAGAAGTCATATAAATAATGAGTTACATATGCTAATATACAGAGAAGATGAAGATACTCTGAAAGGGAAGATACTTCCACTAGGGATGGAAGGGAGCTGGGAAAATCCTCCATCTATATTTGAACATATATTTGAATAGTTGTTTCAATTCAGTTCAATGATCATTGATTATTATTTTTAGAAGATTACTTTGCCCCATCACTCTAAAATCATCATCGTCTCCTCCCCCTCCTTCTCCTAACATTCTAAGACATTAGGTATAGGCTTATGCTGTTACAGATTCAGCATTCTTTTCTTTCTCCTTTTATAATAGCACAGAATAGTGCAAACATTATCTGGTCAAATTAAATCACTCAGATAGAAGAAAGTATGTTTTCTTCTTTCCCCCCCTCTCCTTTCCCCATTGTTATTGACCTCTTTACACTTTCTGAAGAGCTGAATTTGCTTGAACATTTATGCTATAATGAAAATTGCTTTTTTACTTCTAGATGGAAAGTATGAAATAAATGAAGTTTTTGGTTGAGAGGAGATTAAAAATGAACAAGAGATGGGTTCTATATTATCCAGGTGATTTGGAACAAGATAGAAATACTCAGTTTTGAACCCTATGGGATTGTTTTAACAGCATGTGAGGAAGGCATAAAGCCAGTTCTTTCAGGTCCCTGATGCACAGTTCGACTTTATAGATGAGCTGGGTAAAAAAGAATGTTTCAATCTTGTCTGATTTAGGATTGAGTTCAATAGTGGACAGGGCCACAAATAGCCTCTGGGCTAGTGAACGTAGCTGTAATGAAGGCAGGATATAGCTCTGATGGCAGACTGAAATGATTTGCACATTTCAGGACTCTTTATGCTAAAACCAGAGAAGCTTATGGATTCTTGACTTGCCTTCATGATAATTTCACCATTAGAAGGAAGAAGAGACAAAGGGAACTGCCATCTGAAGAAGACAGAATGTGTCTGAATTGGTTCTCTGTCTCAGTTGCATTATACCTTGTAGTAGACTAACTAGTTTACAAATTACATCTTTACAATTAGATTGTAAGCTTTTTGAGAGCAGGAACTTCCTTTTTTGCTTATTTTTGTCTTTGTATCATCAGTATCTTGCCTTAAACATAATAGGTGCTTACTTAATTGAATATACAAAATCAAATTGGATTGAATTTAAATCATTAATGAAGTAAATATGATCAAAACTTTGGAAAGAAGTGAATTCACTGTAGATAACAAGGAAAACACTGGGCATTCTTTGAAGGGTGCTGTAGAGTTTAGAAGCATAGATTTCAAAGTTTGGGGAAAAGATAGGGAAGCTTTCTCCAGGTGTAAGATTTTTAGAGATCTTAATATTAGGCATGTTTCTCAAGGCAGTCAAAGACAGAAAGAAAAAAAGTTTTATATGCACCAAAATATCCAAAATATCATTTATTAAGTGCTCAACAGGTTCAGACATTATACTAAGCAAATGTTTGAAAAAACACAAACAAAAACAGGTTCTCTGCCCTGAAAAAGCTCACAACCTAATGAACGATACAACTGAAAAGAATTATGTAAATATAAACATGTATGAAAATATGTAAATAAAAATATATATAAATATATAAATAAATACATGCAAATAAATATGTAAAATAAATAAACACATATGTGTACGGGGCAAAAGATAGTAACTTCATGTATAAAGCACTAGCAGTGGGGGTAGAATGGTTGAAAAGGGGGTTTGAAGGGAAGGGCAGAAAAATATCATGAGGAAGATAGGAACCTAGGAAACCTAAGAGGCAAAGATGAGTAGGGTGAGTATTTCAGGAATGAGAAACAGTCAGAGAAAAAAAAAATAGGGGTAGCAAATAGAAGATCATGTGTGAGGAACAGTGGTCACTATATCAGAGTATGTAGGGAAGAGTAAAAGGTAAGAAGACTAAAAAGGTAGGAAAAGATCAGTCATGCTGTGAAGTCTTTAAAAGCAGAGATTTTTATATTTAATGGTAATTAGGAGCCCCTGGAGTTTATTGAGTATATGTGTGTATGTGTGGGGCGGGGGGCAAGGAAGAAAGATACACAGTCAGATCTGCTTTTTAGGAAGATCACTTTGACAATTAGTTGGACAATGGACTAAACTGGGGAGAGATAAGGTAGGGAGGTCAAGCAAAAGGCTTTAGTAATCATCTAGGTGATAGCCTGAAGAAGGGTGGCAGCAGTGTCAGAAGAGATAAGGAAATGAAATCCAAGTGAGAGAAGAAAAAAAAATTTACAGGATAACTTTATTATATATTTAAAATAAATAGCAACAATTTCATATGCAATAATCTTTTTTCTATTATACTATGTTATAGAAATGCTTATTTTATTCCATTTATTAAAAATAAAATAAACACAACATAAAAATGAGATGTTGTAAAGATCCGAATAATGACTTGTCAACAGATCATATGGAATGCAAGTGAGGAGCCACGGGTAATATTAAAGTTGTAAGACTGACTAATAGGGAGGATGGTGGTACCTTGGGTAGTAAAAGAGGAGGAATGTGGATTTGGGTAAAAGATAAGGAATCATATTTTAGAAATGTTTCCCTTGAGGCATCTTTGGGATATCTAGTTCCAGGGATTGAAGAGACAATTTGAGATTCAAGCCTGGAGATTAAGACAGAGGTTACAGCTGGAAAAATAGATATAAGAATCATTTACATAGAGATGATAGATTCTAATGCAGTTGATGACATTATCAATCAAGACAGTAGAAAGGGAAAAGAAAAAATCCCAACACTGAGCCTTGGAGGAAACTGAGACAGAGTAATCTGGAGGAAAATCTGGCAAGGAAAATGAGAAGCAGTCTCACAGGGAGGAGGAAAACCAGAAAGAGGCCAATGAGACAGCATGGGGAGCTCATCATCTAAATAAGATTTTTGTTTTATTTTCTAATTAATTTATTTTGAATTATCAACAATCACTTCCATAAGCTTTTGAGTTTTAAATTTTTCTCCCCCTCTCTTCCCACCTTGCTTCCCAAGATGGCACGCAATCTAATATAGGCTATACATATACACTCCTATTAAACATATTTTCACATTAGTGATGTTGTAAGTAAAAATTAGAACCAATAGGAGGAACCAACAGAAAGAGGAAACAAAATACAACAGAAGAAAAAAAAAGAGCAAATAGTATGTTTCGATCTGAATTCAAACTCTATAGTTCTTTCTTTGGATATGGATAGCATTTTCCATCATGAGGCCTTTGGAGATGTCATAGATCCTTTTATTGCTGAGAAGGGTTAAGTCTATCAGTATTAATCATTGCACAACATGGCTGTTACTGTATATAATGTTCTCTTGGTTCTGCTCACTTCACTTTAGCATCAGACCATGCAAGTCTTTCCAGGTTTTTCTGAAGTCTGCCTGTTCATCATTTGTTATAGCACAATAGTATTCCATTACATTCATACAAGACAACTTGTTCAGTCATTCCCCAATTGATGGGCATCCTCTTAATTTCCAATTCTTTTCCACCACAAAAAGGGCTGCTATAAGAATTTTTTATACATGTGGGTCCTTTTCCCACTTGTATGATTTCTTTGGATACAGCCCTAGAAGTGCTATTGCTGGGTTAAAGGGTATGCACACTTTTGTAGCTTTTTGGATCTTTTGTTATTCCAAATTGCTCTCCAAAATGGTTGGATCATTTCACAACTCCACCAATAATTCATTAGTGTTCCAATTTCCCTACATCTTCTCTAACATTTATCATTTTCCTATTTATCATGTTGGCCAATCTGATAGGTGTGATGTGGTACTTCAGAGTTGTTTTGATTTGCATTTCTCTAATCAATAGTGATTTCGAGCATTTTTTCATACAAATATAGATGGCTTTAATTTCTTCATCTGAGAACTGTCTGTTCATATCCTTTGACCATTTATCAACTGGGGAATGACTTGTGTTCTTATAAATTTGTCTTAATTCTCTATATATTTTAGAAATGAGGCCCTTATCAGAGAGATCGGTTGTAAAAATTCTTTCCCAATTTTCTACCTTCCTTCTTGGTTGCATTGGCTTTGTTTGTGCAAAAACTTATCAATTTAATGTAATCAAAATTATCCATTTTGCTTTTTTGTAATGTTCTCTATCTCCTGTTTGGTCATGAATTCTTCTGTTCTCCATAGATCTGATAGGTAAACTATTCCTTGCTCTCCCAGTTTGCTTATAGTATTAGCCTTCATATCTAAGTCTTGAACCCATTTTGACTTTATTTTGGTATATGGTGTGAGATTTGGATCTATGCCTAGTTTCTGCCATACTCTTTTTCAGTTTTCCCGGCAGTTTTTTTCAAAGAGTGGGTTCTTATCCCAGAAGCTGGGATCTTTGGGTTTATCAAATAAGAGATTACTATAGTCATTGACTACTGTGTCTTGCATACTTAACCTATTCCACTGATCCACCACTCTATAAGAACGGTTTTGATGATTGCTGCTTTATAATATAATTTAAGATATGGAATGGCTAGGTCACCTTCCTCTGCATTTCTTTTCATTAGTTCCTTTGATATTCTGGATATTTTGTTATTCCAAACGAATCTTGTTATATTTTTTTCTAATTGTGTACAATAAATTTTTGGTAGTTTGATTGGTATGGCACTGAATAAATAAATTAGCTTAGATAGAACTGTCATTTTTATTATATTAGCTCAGCCTCCCCTTGAGCAATTGATGTTTTTCCAATTATTTAGATTTGACTTCATTTGTATGAAAAGCGTTTTGTAGTTGTGTTCATATAGTTCCTGGGTTTGTTTCGGTAGGTAGGCTCCTAAACGCTTCATAATGTCTACAGTAACTTTAAATGGAATTTCTCTTTCTATTTCTTGTTGTTAGGTTTTGCTGGTAATATATAGAAATGCCGTATGTTTATGTGGGTTTATTTGACAACCTGTAACTTTGCTAAAGTTGTTTATTATTTCAAGTAGTTTTTTACCTGATTCTCTAAGTATATCACCATATCATCTGCAAAGAGTGATAGCTTTGTTTCTTCTTTGGCTATTCTAATACTTTCAATTTATTTTTCTTGTCTTATTGCCAAAGCTAATGTTTCCAGTACCATATTGAACAACAGTTGTGATAATGGACATCCTGGTTCACCCCTGATGTTATCAGAAATGCTTCTAACTTGTCCTCATTACATATGACACTTGCTGAAGGTTTTAGGTAGATGCTACTTATAACTTTAAGGAAGACTCCATTTGTTCCTATGCTCTCTAGTGTTTTTTTTTAATTTATTTTGATTTATCAATCACTTCCATAAGCTTTTGAGTTTTAAATTTTTCTCCGCCTCCCTCCCCATCTCCCTTCCCAAGATAGGGTGCAATCTGATATAGGCTATACATATACATTCCTATTAAACATATTTTCACAGAAGTGATGTTGTAAGAATTAGAACCAATAGGAGGAACCAACAGAAAGAAGAAACAAAACACAACAGAAGAAAAAAAAAGAGCAAATAGTATGCTTCTATCTGCATTCAAACTCCATAGTTCTTTCTTTGGATATGGATAGCGTTTTCCATCATGAGGCCTTTGGAGATGTCATAGATCCTTTTATTGCTGAGAAGGGTTAAGTTTATCAATACTAGTCGTCATACAACATGGCTGTTACTACGTATAATGTTCTCTTGGTTCTGCTCACTTCACTCAGCATCGGACCATTCAAGTCTTTCCATGATTTTTTGAAGTCTCCTTGCTCATCATTTCTTATAGCACAATAGTATTCCATTACATTCATATATGACATTCACAGTTATAATTACCATCTGAGTGTTTTCTTTCCATCCTTCCCACCCACATTTATGCTTTTCTTTCTCCTCTCTCCTTTCACCTCTTCACTAGTATTTTGCTTTTGACCACTGCCTCCCTCAGTCCAACCTTCCTTCGATTAGCTTCCCCTTTTTCTTTCTCTTTACGCTTACTAAATCTTCCCTCCCTTTTATCCCACCTCCCTTTTCTTTCCCCTTTTCCCTCTTACCGCCTATAGGGCAAATTAGATTTCTATACCTAATTGATTATGTTATTTCCTTCTTGAGCCAAATCTGATGAGAGTAAGGTTCAAACAATGTTCATCTTCTTCCCTTCTTTCCCTCTGCTGTAATAGGTTTTAGTGCCTTTTCCTACAATGTAATTTGCCTTTGTCTCTCTCCTGCTTTCATTTGCTCTCAGTACATTTTCTTATTTAGATCAGATTAATCTACTTGCTTGGATCCACTTAACCTACTTGATTAGATTTTTTTTTTATCATTACATCAAAGTCAATTTATACCCACCCCCTTTATGTATACCCCTTTAAAATGGTGTAATAACAATATAGTTCCCAAGATTTACAAGTGTCATCTTCCCTTGTAGGGATGTAAACAGTTTGCTGTTATTAATAACATGTTGTTTCTTTCTGTCCTGTTCACTTTTTCATATCTCGCTTGAGTCATGTATTTGAAGATCAAATTTTCTATTGAGCTCTGGTCTTTTTATAAGGAAGTCCCCTATTTGAGTCCCCTGTTTCATTGAATATCCACCTCCTCCCCTGAAAGATCATGCTCATTTTTGCTGCATAGCTGATCCTTGGTCATAATTCAATCTCCTTTGCTTTATGGAATATCATTTCCATGCCCTATGGTCTTTTAATGTAGAAGCTGCAAGGTCCTGTATAATCCTGACTGTGGCTTCCATGATATTTAAATTGTTTCTTTCTTGCTGCTTGCAGTACTTTCTCTTTGACCTGGTAATTTTGGAACTTGGCTACTATATTCCTTGGTGTTTTCAATTTGAGATCTCTTTTAGGAGGTGATCAATGGTTTCTTTCTATGGCTATTTTACCTTCTGGTTCTAGGACCTCAGGGGAGTTTTCCTTTATGATTTCCTGAAAGATACTGTCTAGGCTCTTTTTTTCATCATGATTTTCAGGTAGAACAATAATTTTAAAATTGTCTCTTCTGTGTCAGTTGTTTTACCAATGAAGTGTTTTATGTTTTCATCTACTTTTTCATTCTTTTGTTTTTGTTCGGCTGATTCCTACTCTCTCATAGAGTCATTAGCTTCCATTTGCCCAATTCTAATTTTTAACAAACTGTTTTCTTCTATTAGATTTTGTACCTCCTTCCCCATTTGTCCAATTGTGTTTTTAGGGATTTGTTTTCTTCAGTGTCCTGTTTTTTTTTTTTCCAGTTGGCCAATTGTATTTTTTAAGAACTTGTTTTCTACAGTTAATTTTTGTCCTTTCTTTTCCAAGCTATTGACTCTCTCTTGCATACCTCTCATATTTGACTTTTAAAATCCTTTTTGAGCTCTTCTAAGAAGGCTTTTTGGGCTTCAGAGCAGTTCATGTTCCCTTTCGAGGTTCCACATGTGGGTTTCTTGACAGTGTTGTTCTCTTTAGAATTTCTCTCTTGATCTTCACTATTCCCATAATATGAATCTATCATACTTTTCTTTTTGCTCATGGTGTTTGCTTATTTCCTGGCCTTTAAAGAGACTGAGCTCTCCTGCTGGGGAGTAGAGGGCACTGACCCAAGCTTCTTGTTTTGGGAGCCTGGGGTCTGGTCACTGGCTTTGTGTGCTGGTGCCTCCAATGATGGCAGCTGGAGGCAGTAGGGTTCTGGCAGCTTACCTGATGTTGGGCTGGAATCAGTAACACTGAAACTCTAGAGGTAGGATTGGGTAGTGTGGCTCCTAGAGATTTCCTGCTCACCTGGGCCCTTCCATCTTTTCTCTTTCTTCAGCCCCTTTCAGATGGATGTTGCAGGATGTTTATCCATGTAGGGCCCTTTAGAGGGCTGCTTTCCTTAGTTTTGCTGAGGCATTGGGAGACCCAGTTGCTGTAGAATGCCAAGGTACCTGGTGGTTTTCCATGCTGGGTTTCCACTGATTCCCCCATCCTCACTGAGGCACTCAGGGGTCCAGGTATTGGTGTTTTCCTGTTCTACCACCTGAGTTTCTGGATCTCCTCCTGGTATGCTAAGGTGGGACTTTCTGGTAGCTTGCTGGCATGCCTCCCATTCTATACTGCTTCCCTTCCCCGAGGGCAAGAGGGGCCTTTCCGGTTACTCCTCCCTCAAGCTTCCTGGGTTACTGGACTGCTGTACCTTGTCTTTGTTCTGTTTCAACTGTTCCAGAGTTTTTCCTGGGGTGATATTTTCTGGGCTTTTAGAGGTTAATAAGGGAGGGTAAGAGTGACTTACTTCTTACTCCTCCATCTTCACTCCTGGAAGGTTTTTAAAAGCCATACACTAATGGATTTTTTTTTCTATTTAAGTCACAAGGCCCAATTGAATTAGATTTCATATTACTGAAAAACCTTGTGGCTTTGTAGCAGAACTGCCGATATGGTAGTCTTTTGTGCTGGTGAACAGTATTTCAGCAACCAAGTTTTCAAGCTTTCGGTAAATGCACTAGGATGTAGGTTAGACTGGTTTAGTGACTTGAACGCACTGAAGCCAGGTAGGTGCTCTATCATCTTTTTCTTATTTATTGTGTATCAGTTCCCTGTTAAATATTTTTAACATACAATAACCAGACCGAAGATTGTTATTCTTTTAAGAAAAAATCAAAGTAAAACATGAGTAGAGGAATTCTGCTCAATCTCTCTGTTAACTGTTATCATAACCACATATAACCTAATAGCAATTATATCTCTCCTTTGATCTTCTTCTTGTCCTCTATCTAGCTGTAAAAAAGCACCTATCCCTTTTTTTGTCCTTAGTATTAATTGAAAACTTCCCCACTTCTTTTCTATATTGGTCTTCTTGACATTAGTTTTACAGTGCTCAGACTTTTTTTTTAATCTATCATCAATTTCCTGTTGAGATCTTTGTAATCAATATCTTTATGCTAAATGGAGTAGAATGGAAGTATATTTCTTTATTAGCTTTTCACCATCTTACCATTTTTCACCATTAGGTATTTTCAGTTTTATGCTGCTTATTTTAATGAGAAAATTGAGGACATTAGACAAGAACTTCCTCTTCTCCCCTTATTTTCATCTCAAAATCCCTTATCCTCATTTCTAATTCTATCCTCTTTCCCCTTCTTTACTTCCAATGAAGTGGTCATTGTCTTTGTCAAGGCAAAGCTCTCTATGTGTCCTTGATCCCATTTTTCATACTTTTTCCAGAATAATGACATTTCAGTCATGCTCCAGTCTTCAACTTCAGCCTTTAAATAGTTCATTTTTCTCCTGGTTCTATTTCTGTTTTTCTAAAATTTTCCACCAGACCTAAGCCACCTTTTCATTTTGGAGGTCCTCTCCATCCCTGTAAACTTCTCACTCTAGATCTCCTCCCTGTGGCCTCATTCTGCTACTGGAAAATTTTTTTTTTCTTCTTTCTGGAGCTTCCATTTTGAGCAAGGACCAAGACCAGCCATATTTTATTCTTCTTTAGGCTTCAGTTGTGACATTCTACACTCAGTCACCATGGCTGCATGCACGTACCTTCTTCTGCCTGCTTTTCAGCTTCCTTTTCACATATTCTCTTTCCTTATTAAGCTCCTTAAGATTAGGGACCATATTTATTTTTACTGTATTTATATCCCTAGCATTTAAAACATTGCCTGGTACATAGTTTGCTGTTGTTGTTACTGTTGTTGTCCTGGAGTTTAGCCACGTCTGACTCTTTGTGATACCGTGGACCACACAGTTCTTGAAGTTTTCTTGGTGCACAGCTATTACTTAATAAATGCTTGCTGATATGCTCAGGTCTCCCCCATTCTTAAAAACAAAACAAACAAAAAACACCTTTACTAGATACAACCATTTCCATAAGCTATTGCCTTATACTTCTCCCTTCTATCTTAGGAAATTATAAAACTTCTCTGAAAAAAAAGGACTCATCATTTTAATACAAGTATTCAACTGGTATTGTTTGCCAATAATGGAACACTACAACCTCAGACAAATTAAAAATGAATGTTGCAAAGAGGGCAATGAAAAAACATATGGTGAGTGTGAGTAGACTATGCTATGTAACAAATAAAGAACTTCAAAGAAGACCCAGAATATAGAGGTTATCAGGGTAATGGATAAACAAATAAGACAGACTACTCCAGTAACAGAAATAAGGAATAACTTGTGGACTGCTCTTGTGTGTCCTAAGTTTCTCCTCCAGACATCAGGCAAAAGTTAGGAAGCCCCCAGAACATTGGGTGGACATGAATAAATGCAGCACATAAGAGGAAAGGATGTGATAGAAAGAGTGTTATAGAGACTGCCCAGCTCTTAACTACTAGAATCCCTCACAAATCAATTATCGTACACATCACTAAATAGAAGCACACATTTCTCACATTTGAAGCCATGAGAGCTTGATCCACAATAAAATAGAAAACAATAATCATAATAAATCATGGTTAATGGACAATCTACTACATGCTGTTTTGAGGGGAAATGTGATGTTGTATATCTAAAAAAACAAAAGGAATAGGAGCAAGCCTTGTTTTGGGGACCATTTGAAAGATAATAAATGTAAGAAATTATGTACATATTTTCCTAACTTTTAAAGATATGTGCATTTCTTAGCACCTGGAGGTAGTTTTGAGCTAACTGGTAATAAAATTAAACAAATACTTAATATTGTATTCTATATACCAAACTGGGAGTATGGGATCACATTAATTTTTTCCCCTATATTCTTAAAATTTGAATGTAAAAACAAATGCCCATTTTACATGACAAATGTGTCTTAGGCTCCAAACAAATTGAAAAGATTGTGAGGTTTCTCATAACCAACAAATAAAACACAGTATTTAGCTAAAAGGGAAATTTCAGACTCTTATAGCTTGCAGC
The DNA here is from genome assembly GCF_003287225.1 of Phascolarctos cinereus. Classification (NCBI taxonomy): domain Eukaryota; kingdom Metazoa; phylum Chordata; class Mammalia; order Diprotodontia; family Phascolarctidae; genus Phascolarctos; species Phascolarctos cinereus. Next base: position 420,701,059 of record NW_027555847.1, read on the forward strand.
TAATTTTGAGGTAGGACACATTTAACACATCACACTCTGCTCCTTTTTCATTCTGAAGTCATTTCCACCTCCAAACCAAATGCTAGCTGCATAGAAAAGCATTCTTTCTTTGTTATTTAAAAAAAAAAGGAAATCTCAAGAATGAATTTAAAGACTGAAATTCTAGGTATGTGAATATTTCTGAGGAGAAAACCCTTATTTGCTTAAGTTTTTTTTTTTTAAGAATTAGGTTCAGACAAATGTTTAAGCCTGTAATGTTAATTTTCTTGAAAAAGTTCAAGATTTTTTTTTTTACTATTTTTAGGATTTCTTTTTAAGAGTTTAAATTCTCACTAGGAATCCAATCTAAAGTTTCTAACCAGGAAAAAATGTTTTAAAATAACCACTCTGTATTTAAAAAATAATTTTTAAATGTGATATGATTGAGAAGAGTCAGTACACTTTTCAAAGTGAAATAGTCTTCAACACATATTAAACTGCCTGTTACATTGTGGCTGATGGTACAAGAGGGTGACATTATTTCTGCACTCTGATGTTCATCTGTATCTTCTTTAATTGCCTAGAACTGTCTCAAAGCCAGGTTTCTATAGCTCATAAAGAAGGTGTTGAAAACTCTAATTGAAGAATCGTTAGACTTTCATGAAGCAAGGGAATATGACCTTGTAGTGTGGGATATCAGGGTAGCAGCAAACCAAAATGCTTTGTAAATGTATGCCTAAGCTTCAAGTTCCAAAATAATTAGGAATTTCCCATTACTAATCTTGATATGGACGTGACTTCATTTGAATCCCAGAGCTATAGGAAATTATTTGTATTAAGCAGAATTAGAGGAAGGAAAACAAAGCTATATAATGTGTATCAAATAAATTCTAGTTGGAGTAGGTTTTTCACAATTCAATTACATTATTATATTTTTTAGCATTTAAAGAATAAATTGTTTCCTAATTCACATTAATATCCTCATTATCCGGTTTGTACTATCCTCTCATCCACTTATTCTTTATTCTTTCAAAGGATTTGAGATGTAAAATATAGAGAAAAGAAAATGCAGATGATGACTTTTTTTTCCTCAGCAAAAATATGAAATGAGGTCCTCTAATTATGGGATGGGGCACAGCAGGTGAGGTGAGTCATGAGAAAAAAAGAAAACATCTGTATGGAGAGAGTCTATTAATGAAGCATAAAAAGTTTGCCTTGATGTAGTGAGGGTTCATCTGAGATTAGAAAGTATAAATTAGTAGTACATACATTTAGTACTATTATTGAACTTCCTCTAGCACCATTCAACAGAATAATAGAGATTGAAGATAGCTGTTGGAGCATTTAGGGTTTGTAAAGGCATAAATATATAAAAGAACAGTGGGTAAGGCATCGAAGCCTACAGGACAGTTTATATATTATGAGTATATATCTTAGTCTATATCTATCTATCTATCTAGAGAGACAGAGGCAGACCAAAGTTTATTAGCATTGAAGGAAAATAACTTCCATTCATTGGCAAAGCAGCCATGTTTGGTTATTCATTGCCTGCCTATGTTTTCTCCAAAGCTGCAGTTCCATGGTATATGACTCAGAATGAAGCAAGGTAAGAAAAGGACAAAGATAGAAAATATATTATGCTTTTCTTTGAGAGAATGATTTTCTTTGAGAGAATGATTTTCTCAGTACGCTTTCTGAGTTATGTCACATCTCTTTGGAAGTATGTCATTGGCAAACATCCTAGTACCACATTTATATGTATTGCAATGAGGTATGACAGGAAAATCTTAGCCCTAGGATAGAATATATAACAATAAGGAGATAAAAGATTAACTTTATTGCTTTCCATGTTATACTCTCCTTCCAGAGGTAGGCCCCAGTCCATAATGGACCCTGATGAACCCCCAAAACTAGAAAATAAGGATATGGAAAGTTATGGAATGTGTATTTATATAGATATTAAGCAGAATGAAAAATATTATAATGAATCACATTATTTGGGTAACTATATATTAATGCAATATTATCTAATTCAGAGTCTGAAAACAAAAGAAAGAGATAAAAATGAATACAGAATTTTTCAGAAAATTAGCTTTTAGTTGTTAAGGAATTTTTAAGGCAGAAAGGGATTGATATATTTGCTTTCTTCATTATCACTTCATCTTTCAAGTTTCTTCTACTCTAAAAAAATTCTAATGTCTTTGTGCTTGGGAATTAATTACAGGGGACTTTTGTTTGTTTCTGTATATCACAATGTTTGATACTCCCTACTCATGGTAAAGATGCCAGTTATTTTTAGATCAGGGGTGAGGAACCTGCGACCGCGAGGCCACATGTGGCCTCCTAGGTCCTTGGGTGAAGTCTTTTGATTGAGTACAAGTTTTACAGAACAAATCCTTTTATTAAGGGGTTTTGTTCTGTGAAGTTTGGATTCAAAGGGCTGCACTTGAGGACCTAGAAGGCCACATATGGCCTTGAGGCTGCAGGTTCCCCACCCCTATCTAGACTCTTTCCATTACCTTGGTAGCAAGACTGGGGTAAATTCTTTCATATCATTTTTATAACATTTTAAAGCTTTGTTTATCTTACAGGAATGGAATCTACAAAAATTAGAAGCATCAAATGGAGAGTGGACAATAGTTCTAATGCGAAGGGAGGGATCTACTTACTCAAATAGAAGAATTCTGATCTAGATGAGATTTCAAAAATTGTGGGTTTATTGATTACATTTGGCAAACACAGATAGCACGTTATCCTCTGCCAAATGCAAAGCACATGTTGTTTTCAGATGTTCCAATGATTTGAGAATGCCAACTGCTTCTAAAGCTTCCTAGCAGCATCTCTTGTCATACACTCTGCCAGGAGTATTAGCATGGGGTCCACTAATGAAAGCAAGAAAAAAACTGAGATAAACCTCTCCTATCAACATCAATGATAAGCACTGACTCCATAATCAGCAGAGTATTTATTTTAAATGCTTTAGTCAATTGAAGTGGTTATGAGAACTTCCAATGCAGATAGGCAATGATAAATAATGATGACCACATACATGCTTTATAAATAGGATTTTTCTGGGTGAGACAGAAAATAGAAATAACTGGAAGGAAATCCTTTTATTTTGATAAAGAACAGATGCCCTGCCTTTTCCAGCTGCTATTATCAGTGCAAGATCCAACATGGAATAGAATAGTATTGTTGCCAGAATTTCTTATTTTTTCCCCCCATTCTCTTATTGTGATTAGTGTAGGTCTGAGGAACTGGACTTTGGTTACATGACATAAGCTCAGGAATGTACATACATGTTACTTACAACTGCTTTTTCACTTCTCTTTTCACCTCCATTTAAAATTATTACCCAAAGAACCAAGCAGAGGTTCCATTAAATTAACTCTGATTTTTTTCCCATAATCTTTTCTCATACATCCAGAGGCTTTCCTTAAGAAACTGATATATTACAAAAGAAGGCCATGGAGAAAGAGGCTGAAACCTTCTTGAAATAAATTTATTTTGCAATTAGTAAAGTGTAAGTGAATGATTTCTAAAAATATATATATTTATGGTTAAACTTATGCCACTCAAAAATATGTTTATCAGGGTTATGATAGAAAATCAACAAAATTTGCAATAAGGAAAATTGGGAGGGCAGAGAAACTTTCATTTTTTCTTTTTATAACCCCATTTCCTAGTATAGCATCTGAAATATAAGTATCTCTCTCTCTCTCTCTCTCTCTCTCTCTCTCTCTCTCTCTCTCTCTCTCTCTCTCTCTCTCTCTCTATATATATATATATATATATATATATATATATATATATATATATATATATATATCTTAGTAATTTATGGATACCAATATTGTACCGTAGGGGAGAGAACCTAATTACCCACAAATTGGGAAACCCTAGACCCAACTCACACCTAGGTTTTTGTTTAGAGGTTTCTAAATTAAGAATTTTACTTTTGGTTGGAAACAGAGTCAAGGGTAACAAACCCAAGCCCTCTTAGGTTAGGCCTCCAGAATTAGTCCTAGGTCTATGTCAACCTAGAGTCATTGAGGAAGCCTGTCACATGGGTGACAGGTTGTTAATAGCACACTATTTAAACCTGTGTTCCAGATCATATATGTCATTTTTTTTATCCATCTGTCTTGCTTTTAGTTGCTATATGTAAACTATACAAAAGTCATACAGATATCTTCTATTTTATTCATTGTATAAGAGTTTATACTACAAATATCTTGTTAAGAGACACTGTTGTTGATGACCCTATGTTAGTCATATAATAGTAAAGCTGATTGGTTATGCATGTTGGTGATGTTGGTGTGTCACTTGCTTTAGAGCAGGTGTATGTAACCTTTTGATTTTCATGGCCCATTTGGAAGTCTGGTGAAGCTTCCAGATCCTCTCTCAGAATAATGTTCTTTAATGCATAAAATACACAGGGGAGTCAAGATGGTGCAATATAGGCAGCAACTCAGCTGAATTCGCCCAATATTCCCCTCTAAATAACTTTAAAATAATGCCTGAAATTGATTTCTGGAGTGGGAGAGACAACAAAAGGTCAGGCTGAGACATATTTTTCCAACCCAAGACAACTTAAGAAGTCAGTAGGAAAGGTCTGTGACACCAGGCTGTCAACCCCGGAGCTTAGCTAAGGCTGCTGCAATATCTGCAGCTGACCTTGGAGGTGGCTGTGACAGCTCGGTAACAGGGGCACCTTCAGGAGTTTTCAGTGCAGAGAAAGTAAGAGCATCGGACAATTGGTCAGAAAGATTACAGGGGACCCTTTTCTAGCACTGAATGCAGGAACTTGTTACATTGCCCATTCACTGTTCTGGGTTGTAGTTCCAGAGCAAAAAGGAACAGTAGCACCTGTGGCTGCAGGGGAGCAAGAGCACTGGTCATGGTTCCAGGCAGAGAAGAGTGCTTGTGGTCACTTACAAAGGTGCAGGTACCCTTGTCTCACTTTTCAAACAAATAAAGACAGATATAAACAATTGGAGAAATATTAATTGCTAATAGGTATAAAAATGACAATCTACCTAAATTAATTTATTTATTCAGTGACAAACCAAACAAATGACCAAAAATATATAGAAAGAAAAAAAAAGTAATCTGGAAGAGTGAAACATCAAGAATGTCAATGGAAACAATTTAAAAAAAAAGCAACACGTGAAGGAAGGTGGGTTAACAGTACCAGATCTCAAATTGTCTTACAAACGGCAATCATTAAAGCCATCTGGTACTGGCTGAGAAATAGAGTGGTGGATTAGGAGAATTTATTAGGTACATAATACACAGTAGTAAATGACCATAGTAATCTAGCGTTTGATAAATCCAAAGATCCAAGCTCTTCGGTCAAGTACTCAGTCTTGGATAAAAATTACTGGGAAAACTGGAAGGCAGTTTGGCAGAAACCATGTAGACCAACATCTCACACTGCTACCAAGGTCAATGGCTACATGATTTAGACATAAAGTGTAATATCATAAGCAAATTAAGGGAGCATGGAAAATATCACCTGTCAGATCAAAGGATAAGGGATGAATTTCTGACCAGAGATAGAGGGGATAACAGAAAACAAAATGGATAATTTTGGTTTTGGTTGTTTTGCTATTGCTTAATTGTTTCAGTCATGTTCAACTTTTCAAGACCCCCTTTGGGGTTTTCTTGGCATTTGTTCTCCAGTGCATTTTGCAGTTGAGAAACCTGAAGCACATGAGGTTAAGTGACTTGCCCAAGGTCACACAGGTAGAAAGTGTCTGAGGATGTATTTGATCACAGATCTTCCTGATTCCAAGCCTGGTTCTCTATTCACTGTGCAACCTAGTTGCCCTAATTTTGATTACGTGGAATAAAAAAGAAAAGTCTTCAGAAGCAAAAGCAATGCAGCTAAAATTAGTAGAAAATTAGTAAATGGGAAAAATTTTAAAACAAGTTTCTCTCACAAAGGTATCATTTTCAAATACATAGAGAATGGAGTCAAATTTATAAGAATATGAGTCATTCCCCAACTGACAGAGTTATCTATAGTAATATAAGAATGTTCTGAATCACTATTGATTAATGAAATGCAAATTAAAATAACTGAGATACCACTTAGCATCTATCAGATTGGTTAATATGACAGAAAAGGAAAATGACAAATGTTAGAGGGGATATGGAAAAATTGGAATAGTAATTGGCGGAGTTGTGATCTGATACATCCTTTCTGGAAAACAATTTTCAGCTATGTCCAAAGGGCTTTGACCCAGCAATACCACTACTAGGTCTATATCCCAAATAAACAAATAAATAACTCCAGAAAGAATGTCTTCTGAGTCTTTTAACACTTTATGAGTACTACTGCAACATTCATACTATCCATCTACATAATATCTTATTCTTGCTATGTAACTGCTCTACTTCCATTCCTGGTCATATATGTGCTTGATAAGGTGTTTTATCCCACTTTCGACATGCAAATTCTCATTGGTAATATAATTCACTCCAATTACAATCATTATTTCATGCTCTTTTGTTCACCTGCAGTGTTGACTTTTCTGAAATAAGGACATGCCATGATATACAACCACATGACATCCCTGAGAGAAAATAGGTATTAAAAAGATAGGTTTGGAGATAAAGATCTGGATGACTGAAAATGTTATGTAAACTCCTAATTTAATTTTGATGTTCTCACAGAAACTGAATAAAATGAGCTCTCTAATAAAGCAAAGGTGGGGAATGGAAATAGAAAAAAATAAACTAGTGAAAATACCCTTTGGGAGGAACACAATGAAATCATATTCCTAACCAATGTAAAAATAAACACTGATATGACATTGTTCTCAGTCTTCCTTTTTTCTCCTTCCCCTTCCCTGTTTATACTTGATACATACACTAAGAACCACCTATGGTAACTTATATGACTTATGAACAATATTAGCAGAAGGAATCTAGAAAGTAATCCAAGAACTGTGAGGTATTGAATATAAAACTGAAGAGTTCAGTGCAAACGTGGTGTTTTTACCAATAATTGTAAAAGAGAGTAAGAGCTTTGGAGGAGAGAAGTAGACTTAGGAGACAAGCAGTGGTTAAAAGGATGATGTCTGAGAACAGGATTTTGATTTCCAGACCATAGTATAAAAGACAGGAATTATTGCCTCTATCTCAAGGATTAAATGTACCTAATGAGTCTTGGTAAATAAGTATTTTACTGGAATATTAGGAATTTATTCAAAAGGGCTTTAGACTGAAAGGACATGGGCAGAGAGAAAATGCCTCCCTTTCATCTATTAAGGTAGATAGTAGCTGTAATGTCAATCAGCCAAATATTTACTAAATCCCTATTATGTTCCAGACACTGTGTTAAGTGCTGGGGATACAAAGAAAAGTAAAAGATGCTCTCTACTTTCAAGGAGCTTCCAGTCTGATGGGGGAGACTACTTATAAATAATTGGGTACAAGTAAGACATATATATATATATATATATATATATATATATATATATATATATATACAGGACAAATTGGAAACGTTTAATAAAGAGAAGGCACTAGAATTAAGGAGTGGTGGTGTCAGGAAAGGCTTCCTGTAGAAAGTAGAAATTTAGCTGAGACTTGAAGGAAGCCAGGGAATCCAGGGGGAGGAAATGATGAAGAAGAACATTTCCAAGCACGGGGAGAACCAGTGAAAATGCTCAGGTGTGAGATGTAGTATTTTGTATGAGGAAAAACAAGAAGGTCATTGTCACTGGATTGCAGGGTACATAGTGGAAGGGGTGGGGTGTGAGTTATAAGATTGTAGATAGAATAGTACTTAGACATTCACAACAGATAAGATCCAAGAAAGGAGCCAGCAAAAAAAGTCACGACCTCAATTATCTTTATGTTGTCATTCAGTCATGTCAGACTTTTTGTGAGTTTTCTTGGCAAAGATACTGAAGTCATTTGCCCTCTCCTTCTTCAGTGGATTAAGGCAAACAGAGGTCAAATGAGTTGCCCAGGGTCACATAGCTACTAACTTTCTGAAACCGGATTTGAACTCAGGTCTTCCTGATTCCAGGCCCAGTACTCTATCCTTTGTGCCACCTAGATATTTTTATACAAATGTATTAAAGTATGGGTCAGTTACAAGATGAACTGGAGATCCTATTGCAGAGAAGATAATAGGAACTCATAGGTTTCAGTAAGACTTGGGAGACTGGGGCCTCTGTGTGAACAGTGCTATCCTGGTTTCCAGAAGAGTTATAAGGTGTGAGGATTAGAAATTTGAGGATCCCGGGGCTCAATGAGGGCTAAACTAGAGGGATCAGATTGAGTATGCAAAAAGATGTATGGAGACATTAACAGAAGGATTCTTGAAAGTATTGCTAGGGATTATGAGGTACTGGGGGCAGCTAGGTGGCACAGTGGACAGAGTGACGGACAGACAGTCAGGAAGATTGGTATTCCTGAGTTCAAAGCTGGCTCCAGGCACTTACTAGCTGCATAATCCTAGTCAAGTCATTTAACACTATTTGCCTCAATTTCCTCATCTGAAAATGAGCTGTAGGAGGAAATGGTAAACAAGTCCAGTATCTTTGCCAAGGAAATTGCAAATGGGGTCACAAAGAGTCTTGCCCAACTAAAATAACTGAACACAAAGTACTGAACAAGAATTCAGAGCTCTGAATTAAGGAAAGGTGTATAACCATGATTGTGCCTTCAATTCTGCCTATTACACACCCTCTCCATGATAAACTCAGTCTTATCCTTCCCCAAGTCACCAACCTTCCTTTCTACTATGCCCACTCAGAATATTTCTCTGTTGTGGTGCAGTAAAGTGATTTTTGGATTCAGTCAAACAACCTCAGTTTGAAGCCAAGTAATGCCCTCTGGGTCTGTTCCTCTAAGATTCCTTCTATACCCCAGTACTCACTAACCATGAACTTTTTCCTGAGGACATCCAATCTCATTCTCTTTAAGACTGTCTACTTTTTGTCTCAGGCCCCTAGACATGGGACAGGAGGAAGGGCTGTTTTCTTCCCACTTTGACCTGAAGATCTAAAAGTCAGTGACCTCCACCCCTCCTCTCAGATTTATTTTAGTCCCTCTAGATCACTGCTGCTGTCATGTCTAGGTCTACAAGTCATTGTTCCTCATCCTGAGGATGGGTGCTCCTGAGCTGACATTCAGTCTTCTCTACCCCTGCACCTTTTGGTCCAAATACCATGCCTCCCATTTTCTCAACCTCCTCAACTCCCATGATTGCTTATTTCATCTATCTCAACAGGGCACAGGAAAGGTCATTTCCTTGGACTCTCCTGGCACATCCCCTCTCTTTTAAATCTTATGTCAAACAAAGTTACTAATCCAAGTTATAACTCTGGAGATGATACTGAGGAGTTCTGAGAAGAAGAGTAATGGCTGGGATCTCAGGCTACTCTCAATTAGCCAGGAAATAATTATCTTCTTTAAGTATGGGCACAACTGCTTGATTAAAATTTTTATTTTCTCAGTCAGATTTTTTTTTTGGAGTTAGTCTAAAATTAACATTAATTCAACATCCACCAAAAAGATGAGTTATTTATTTGTCTGATTTGGTATTCATTGAGTGATAGGATGGGGTGGGGAGGGGGGAGAGAAGAGAGTAAGTGCTTAGAGAGTACCTACTACATGTCAGTCTCTGTGCTAAGTGCTTTAGAAATATTATCTCATTTGATCTTCACAACGACCCTGTGAGGTAGGGGCTATTATTGTCCTTATTTTATAGTTGAGGAAACTGAAGTAAACAGAGGTTAAATGATTTGCTCATGATTTTCAGCTAGTAAGTGTCCAAGGTCAGATTTGAACTTCAATTTTCCTGACTCCAAGCCCAGACGTCTATCTACAACACCATCATGCTAGAATCTCCCATAGTTCCCTTATGTTGGCACTTCCTTGATATTCTAACTGGGAACATGATGAAGCTTGAAGAACATTATAACAGAATTACAAAACAAAGCAAACTATTCATGAACTGCTTTCTTACCAGAGAATCAGAAATTAAGAATATGAAAGGGTCTTGGAGGCTGTCTAGTCCAATCCTCTTTTCTTACAAATGAAAACAAACAAATAACAACTGAGTTTCAAAGAACTTACATGACTTACCCAAGGTGACAAAAAGGAATAGGGTCAAGATTTGAAATCAGCTCCTGAGACTTTAAGTTCAACAGTCTATCCCCTGTAACACACTACCTCCCACAGCAAGTACAATTGTCCAAATAATCAAATTTAAGGAACTTGATAAGGCAATGCCATCAGTTAAGTCCCTGATGAGCTTGGAGAAGTGTAACCCTTTTTTTTTTCAAAGTTCAAACATCTATCCAGTAACTGGAGATAACCTTGCCTCTGTGGAACCTGACTGGCTGATCCTGGTTCTCCTGATAATAAGAGTGTAGCTACAATGTACCCAAAGGGAATTTCATGGAGGGGGTGACCACATTGAGGAGATTAAAGATAATTATCTTTAATCCCCTCTATGTGGTCACCCCCTCCATGAATATAGGTATCCATCTCTATGTATCTTTTTGCTTTATACCATTCTTATCCATGTTCTTCCATACTCTTCCAAAGGGCATCTTGATTATGCTGAAGGCTTAGTTCTTTTTGAAATATTGTGGACACCCAGGTAACACTCAGCCTATAAGTTATTTTTTGCCCTTGCTCACTAGACAGCTCACAGAATTTTCCAGGCACACATGGCATTTGAGAATATCTTTTATGCAAACCATCATGTTTCAGCCTGCTTATGACAATCACGTGTCTTTACATTAGCCTTTGTGCCACCTAAAAAATGTGTTCTTCTTAATTATAAGTGACTTCATAATTGAGATGAATGTGTTATGATAACACTAAAGAATAAGTACTGTGTGGTATGATGTAAGGAGTAATTAATTTGTAGTGAGAGGACTTGGGTTCACATCCTGATTCTGCTCGACTGCTATGCATTTGAACAAGTCACTTTGCTGGGCCTCAGTTCCCTCCTCTATTTAATAAGGGTCTAAATGGAATAGATTATCTCTAAGGCCCATTGTAACACTAAATACTGTAATTCTATGAAATCCTTATGAAAATTACCAAAAAAAAAAGAAATAAAAGAAAAAAAATCAATGAATAAAAACAAAACCTATAAAATGTATATGTTTCCTTACTCACAGATAGTGTTTTAACATGGGCTGTAACTGTGATGTTATTTTTTTTCCCATTCATTCTGAAGGCACTGACAATTCAAAGGACTACATATACAGAAAAAAAGAGTAAAAATTAAACATATATATATATATATATATATATATACATGCACACAAAGAAAACTGGTTCTTTTCAACATTAAAAAAAAACAACTTTCAGATTCTGTCGATGGGAGGATCTCATTAAGTTTCTTGAGAGGTGAAGTCTAAATTTGAGAGGCATCATTCACACCAGATGCAATCTCTGTTTCATAGACTGAACTGGATTTATGGCTAGAAAAGACCTCAAAGGTCAGCTAGCCTAACCCTCTTATTCCATTTATAGTTGAAAATGAATAGCCAGAAGAGAATGAGGAGCAAAGATGAATGTCATTTCATTATGGGGATTATAAACAAGTGCCATCTTCCATCATAGGGTTTTTTAAAGCACATACTGAAGGTATTCTGAGTGGTAAACAGAAATAAATGCCAAAATTTTTATTCCCAAATTATAATTTAAAGAGCCTGGGTGAAGTCTAATGGTATTCAATAAGCAAATATATGAAGAAATTGAAAAAAAAATTCACCTTAGTTTTTCTTTTTCTGTTCAGAAAAGAGGTAGCAACCCACTCTCCTAGGAAAAGATTTCCATCTCTCCTTTCTCTTATTCATCTTGTTTGAAAGCAGTTAAATAATACATTGAATTGGAAGTAAAGAAACATGTATTTGGGTCTTACTCTGCCATCTGCCTACCTTGGTGACCTGAGACAGACCACCTACTTTTCCCACTTGAAAATGAAGGGTTTAAAGTAATTACCTCAAAGGTGATTTCTAATTCTAAAGTTCTGTGATTCCATAATTCTATACCTCTTCTTCATGCCTTTTGCAACCCTGCCAAACTCTGGTCTACTCCCTGTTCCTCATACATGATACTTCATTTCTCCCTCCAGCATTGCTTTTTTTTTTAATTGGCAATCCTCCATCTCTTGAATGTATTCCCTTTTTACCTCTTTCATAGAATTCCTCTCTTCCTAGAAGATGCATCTCAGGCATTATCTATTTAATAAATTTGATACACAGTCAATTCTTATTCAAGGTAATAATTCGATAATTCAAGGTTCTACAAGGTCACTGAGAACACTGAATTAGCGATTACTGAACAATTGTTCCTAGGAAAATACAGGGTTAGATTCCTGCAAGCCTCTGGACACATTTACTTTAGCCCTTTCTGAAGCCTCCACACATACAGATCAGCAAGTTTTCTCTTCCTTTTTCTCAACATACGATGTTGGTGACTCATTGACATTGAATTCATGGCCAATAGCACTATAACTCATGCCTGGACAAAGCTTATCTACCACACATATTTTTTTCCATAAGGCATATCCCAGATTTCTTGTGCTTAGAAGCAATAGACAACACTTCAGTACTATGTGTGGGGGCCATTTTAAACAACAAAACCATCAACAAAAGTACAAAAATGTAAAAAAAAAGTGCTAAATAGAATGAAAAAAGAACATTTGGTTGTACTATGAGATCTGAAACAAGAAGGCAGAGCATTGCCATGTTTGACTTAAGCTCAGGAAGTGCACATCAGATGACTCAAATTTTTCCCCACTGCACATGTCCATAAATGACTATGAAAGTGCTTCAAGTATTTATCTTGGGGATTACAAATAAATTTTAGCAAGTAAGTGAATTTAAAAATGTGGGATCTGTGAATAATGAGGATAAATTGTATTTTCACTTACGAAATTCATTTTATGTTGTATGTGTATGTATCATATGTACCTATGTGTATGCACATCTAATATACACATATGTTATATTACATATACATACATATATTATTTATATATATGTTATGTGTGTGTGTGTGTGTGCATATTATAAGTGCTTACATTTCCCACTAGAATATAAGCTCATTATAAGTAGGAAATACTTCATTCCTTAAACTCTCAATGTCTAGTACAGTACCTGGCACATTGTAATTGACTGATTGAGATAACAAAAAGTCATGTCATTGGCAAGAATACTTAAAAATAAAGATAAATATGAGTGATTTTGTATCTGATCGCTATATAAAATAAAGTTGGGAATTTACAATAAAAATTGAAGGCTTGGACCAATAGTCCTTTGACCTTACATCTTAATTCTTGTCTCTGGTTTGTTTTGCATGCCAACAATACACATTACAGAGGACTGAAGAAGTTGTATTTAACTCCTTAGCAGTTGTGTTGCAAAAAAAAAAAATGAATGTGTGAAGACTGACAATTAGGATTTGACAGAAGTTAAAAAGAGTTTTGTAACCCCCACTCAGAGAGTGGAGTGAGGCCAAGTACTACAAGCTGGAGTTGGAGAAGAGTGGTCAAAATAATAGATAATTGCAAACTGAGCAATTCTGTGGACTTTTTCTGGTTACCTGACTCATTGTCACTGTCATGACTCTGGCTTGTGAAGACAAAAAGATCTTAAAGCTTATTTAGTAAGGGAGAGGTTTACTTGACATTGCATTCCTGTGAAATGGTGTGGCAAACACCACAATGAATCAACAAACATTTTTAGAGTGCTTACTCTATGCCAAACATAATGTTAGACCATATAGATAGAAAGATAAAAGTGAAGCTTATATTTTATAAGGCAAGGCAAACACTGCAAAGGGTCACATGTAGAGGGAGTATAAGTGGCTTGGGTACATACATACACAGATAGGTATTCATACAATATATATAAAAGAGATGTAAGCTAATCTTAAGGGGAAAAAAAAACACTACCATGGAGGGAGGGAATCAGGAATGGATTTGTGCAGAAAGTGGTATTTGAGCTAAATCTTGAAAGAAAGAAGGAATTCTAAGAGGCAGAGGTGAGAAGAGTATATGTTTTAGTTATGGGCAACAACCATTGCAAAAACACAGAGATCAGGAGAGAACCTCATACAAGGCAAAACAGGCAGCTAGGTGGTGCTGTGGATAGAGTGCTGAACCTGGAGGAAGGAAGATTCATCTTCCTGAGGTCCAGCTTTGGCCTTAGACACTTCCTAGCTGTGTCACTTAACCCTATTTGCCTTGATTTCCTCATCTGTAAAATGAGCTGGAAAAGGAAATGGCAAACCATCCTGGTAGTATCATGACTGCAGGAAGAGTATACACTGTATATATGAGAGAACTCAATTTAATTTTCAGTGCTGTTTAATTAAATGCATCTTGTCTTGAAATAATGTATTTTATGTGGTTGGCTTAGGAAAAATATGTAAATTGGTCAGGGCTCATAAGGTATGATTTTGACTAGGCTCTGACAAATGAATTTAACCTAGGATAATTTTCTGTGGGTACAAATATGAGGGGGCACATAAGATATATGTGTGTGTGAGAATATGTAATATGAGACAGAGATGTAATTTTCATGCTATTTTGCTGCTTCGACTCATTATATCATGTTCTACTGAGTAATAATATGATAAAATTAGAGATCATTAAACAATAAAGAAATATTTAACTAAAGCCTAGAGGACCTGGGGTTCCTGCCCATTTTGGCCTTTACTTTCCCAAGGCCCTTAGCTTCTCTGTGTCTTACTCTCCTCATCTATAAAATTAGAATTACACCACTGGCCTTGTCTACCAACTAGAGCTAGGGACAGTTTCAAATGAGATAATGTAGGTGAAAAAGATTTGAAAATTGTAAAGTGCTAAGTATTATTATTATTAAAGACTTTTATTACATGTAGGATCTATTACAACAGTAGCAGTAGGCCTTCCATGAAAGGAAAGATTTACATAAGAGGAGCTAGGGGAAAATAGTGACTTTGGATTTCACGGATCACCTTCAGAGGTTCCCTATTTCCTGCCTAGATGAGCTGTAACTTCTTTGCATGACTTTCAACATCATCTAAAATCTGTTACCACACTATATTTTTGTTTTCATCACCTTTACACACTCTGAGATGCATCTAGACTAGGCTTCTTTGTCTCTAAATCACGGCTTATGTCATCTGACCCCATATCTTGGCTAGCTCTAAGACTACCCTCCCCGTGTTCACCTGTCAATTTTTTTTAAAAGACTAATTACTTTTCTTTGCACTCCATGAAGTTTTCCCAGATTCTCCCACCCCATGAAAATCTTACTTCTAGAATTTCAAATTGCATTTTTTGCACTTCTCTAATGTACTTATAGTATCAAGGAATATTGTGTTATCACTGTTTCCTGTGGGTTCTTTTTTTTTAATCTTTCTATTCAGCTTTATAAGGATAGGTACCTTGTCTAAACTGTATTTCCCTTAGCACCACAGTAGCACAATGCTCTGAATACAGCAGGAGTTTAATAAATATTCATGGAATTAATTTGCATTTGAATGGCATAAAGTCATAGAATAACATTTAGATATCATCTTGTTCTATTCTTTTTATAGATGAGGACCCTGAATCGGGAAGCCATACAGATGTTTAGGGACAGACTAAGTTCCAGCAGAATCTGTGTTGGCTAAGAAATACTGTTGGAATATCAATCACTCTTAAGAGGACATCTATGAAGCCTGAGGACTTCTGGGCCACAAGTGAATTTAAAGAAAACTGTATCTCCCTATTCTTGGAAAAAAAATAATTTTAATCCAATAATACATTAAATAAAGATAAATAAAATCTAAATAAATAGAACTAAATATAAAAAATTAAAACCAAATAACAGTGAAAAATGTTAGGAATTGTCAACGGAGTTGGGGAAAAAGCTAAAGATGAATGTGAATCTTATCCTTTTTAAGCAGCTAATATGGGGAATGAAGAAATTTCTCTCCTTCTTATTGTACCTATTTTCCCCCCTGTGTAGAATTTCCATTCCACTCTATTTAGTATGGTTACCACCTGGATTACTAATAATAATAGTCAATAGCTACATAGCTTAAAAGGCCTCAAAGGACTTTACATATGTTATTTAGTTCAACAACTATTTTTCAAGCGCTTACTATATGCAATGTACTTGCCATCAGTAAGTTTACAGCTACTAGGAGGTGAGGTTGTATGGGAGAAAAGCTATATATAATAGTAAAACAGACAAGGTAATCTCAGGAGCAAGGGGGCATCTAGGGGGCATCAAAAAGATTATCCCATAGGAAATAAACTCAAATTCAGTCTTGAAAGAAGCTAGGGTTTCTAAAAATACAAATATGATAATGGGGTCCTTTCCCTACATAGGAGATAGAATTTGCAAACGTACTAAAATGGGAGATAGAATGTCAAGTTCACGGAAATATTTTTCTAGAATTTTATAGCTCTAAAAGGTGACTCCTGATAAAGTTTCATTGACTAGGGCTGCCTCCAAGGTGAATGGGTTATCCTGAACTCTTGGGAGATTGAATTCTATTAGGAGGAGTTACTTTACTCAACTGGGTCAACCCAAAGAAAGCTTATCAGTTTTTATTCTCACCATCTCTTCTAAAGAGAACACAGATGCGTGTGTTTGGTGGTGGTGTGGTAGGTGAGGGATGAAACGACTGAGGAAACAAAGATTCAAGCTTCTGAGCATACTGATTTATTAAACAATGCATGCCAATTGCATAACAAATAGGAACCAGGTCTCCTCAGCTTTTGCACTGGACTCCAAATACAGTTGGATATAGATTTTTAAACTTCAAAAACAAATTACTCAAATAAGATAAATAATTAAAAGAAAAAAAATTAACAGGGTACAAAACAATATACAAAATTAAGTAGTCTGATTTCTAAGTGGAGGAAAAATTAAGGACTTCCCAAGTTTGAAGGGGGAAAGTGAACAAATATAATCGCCTGAAATCAGAAAAAGAGGTGTTCCACTCCTTCCAAATATCTGTATTCAATAAAAGGAGCATGGAAACATTAATTGATTGACCAGTACAAGGCCAGATTTCAGATGAGATGTGGTTTTCTTGAGATATTTAATTGCAAGAAAACTCCTTGTATCAATCTTCAGATCTGATTGGTTTTCTGGTCAGCATAACATAAGTGCTTAAATATCTCTAAGCAACAGTTAGAGGTCATCCAGCTTCCCAGCCATGCAGGGCTAGGTTTCTTCACAAGAGGGAAATAGATTAGACCAATAATTAAATAGAAACAGAACTGTACTAGCTCCAGAACTGAGTCACAAGATGGAGTCAGTATGGCTCACTTAATTCCCACAATTCCCTTAATTCCCTCAGTGAACAAGTATTTCTCTCTCAGTCTCCTAGTTCAACACATATATACTATAGGACTTTTTGATTAATACCTTGGAGCAGAAACACTAGGGACCTGTATCCTATGTAAATGATTCCTACACCAACATATACAGTTCCAGTCTCTCTCCTAGATGCCAGACCCACATCATTTTGTGTTTAAACCATATGTTCTAGGGACATCTCAAACACAATATATGTGAGATTGAACTAATTATCTTTCCTGTCAATCCATCCCTCTATTGAAAATACATATTTCTGTCAAGGACACTACCATCTTTCCAGTTACTCAGATTCACAACCTCAGGGTCATCCTCACATACTCACTCTCATTGACTTTACGTATACAATCAGTAATAAAATCTTATTTCTACCTCAAAAATATCTCTGGCATGTGTTCCCTTCTATCCATCCATGTAGACATGAGTCTACTTCAGGCTCCATTATCCCACTAGCTGTACTGCTTGCTTTCATTGCCACTCTTACCACCCCCGCACCCCAGAAAAAGATCACCAGGAAACTCATTGTCAATGCAGATAGCTTCAGCTTTGTTAAACCCTACCTTACCAGTGTCCTCATTTGCCTCTGCCCCTAAAATTGCAGGCCTGAATGGGAGAGTTTCAAACTTCTCTCAAAGATTCCTTTTAAGAGGGCTTGGAAATCCAGCCAGCTCTTCATTTCCTATCAGCTGTACTGCTTGGTTTTGGCTTCACCATCATCATGCCTGCACACCAGGTAACCTCAGCACTCTCCATGCTCCACTTCTACTTTTTAGCTTCCTTTTGTGCATTGTCTTTTCCCATTAGATTGTAGGCTTCTTGAGAACAGGGACAGAATTTCTTTTTTTTTTTTCTTATTTGTATAGCCCGGTCTTATCACAGTGCTTGACACATGGTACGTTTACTGTATTATATTCTCCCTGGCTTGTGCTATTCCAGTAGCCTCCTAACTGGTCTCTCTGCCTCAAGTTTCTCCTTACTATTATTTATCATTCATACAGCTATCAAAGTGATGTTCCTAAAGCACAATTTTGACAGGATAACTTCATACTGAATAAATTCCAGTGATTTCCAATTGTCTCTAGGATCAAATTCAAACTCCTCTATTTCCAACCTTATTATTACACATTTCTCCCCTTCTATGTAACTTAAGTCTAGTCAAACTGGTCTTACTACAATTCATACAAGAAACTCTTTTTCTGGTCTTCAGAACTTCGGGGGTGATGGATTGAAGTTTCAAAATGAGACATTTTTGGACATAGTCAATCTGAGAACAGTTTTGCTTGAGTATGATTATTTGTGACAAGGATTATGTTTTCTGTTTTTTTCCCATTTAGTGTTTGAGATATGAGAGGGAATAAGGCAGTTAACAACAGCTCTGAAAAAAAAAAAAGAGAAAGAAATAAAGGAAAAGAAAAAGGAGGTTTTTTCTTTTTAATTTGCAGAACAGAACAGGAAGAATTTCAATAGGAAACAGATAAGAAAGACAGTTTTAATAATATGTTGAATTTATTGTGTACTTAACTTAATCTAAAATTAAATGGAAATTTGTACTTCCCATATGATCGTTTTTCTCTTCTACTACATACACATATATGGATATGTCTGGGTTTTTTGTATTCATTAACTTAAGACAAAAAATAAAAGTCAATCATATAAATTGTAAATGAGGTTGTTCAATAAGATCAAATTTATCAAATGAGGGGTGGTGACTCAGAATCAAACACAAGAGATTTTTTCCTAATTTCATAATTACAAGAGTACATTTTATGTTATGCTTTTTAAACTACTTTGAATACTAAGTGTCTAGGGGCCAACAGCTGAAGTCAGAATAGTGGGAAAAGGAATACTCAAAGAGTTGCTAGGCGGAGCACACTCATATACTATAGAAACATTGGAACTACATCTTGAAAATCATTATCCTGATTCTGCTTATTTCAATCTATATCCATTCGTGCAATATTTCCAAGAAGTCTTTGAATTCCCTATATATGTCATTTCTTATAAGGCAGTCTCTTAAACTTTCTAGTCTTATTTTTCACTGTTCCTTTTCACATAGTACATGTTCCAGGAAAAATTGCCCCATTCTTTCATACCTTTGTTCATGTAACAAGGAAATGGCCAACAAGGGCCCAGTCATTAAAGCACAAGCAATCTTCCCTATCTAGTATTAATCTAACACTTTAAACTTTGGCGACCTTTCTTCTGACCATGAATGACCAAGGGGTTCATGCTGTGTGATAATAATTTTTTTTCTGTTTTGTTTTGTTTTATTTTGCTTTTATTTTGGCATTAGAGCCAGAACAACAGATGATAGTGCTAGACTAGATTTCACATACAAAAGGATCAATAATCTCCTCCCTTGGTCTTTTAAAAATATACAAATATATTAGTGTTTTTTTTCTACTCTAGAAATTCGTGTAAGGAAAAAAAAACTGCTTTGGTCTTCTGGGGTAGGGGGGCATGGCAGGGTGAGAGGAAGAGTTAGGGCTGCCTTATGTTTCTACTCTGCAGCCACGTCTCAGAGTGCATAGTGCCTGTTTTGCTTGGTTTTTTTCCCCCTAATCTTATGTGAATGAGTGAATGAAAGAGATAAAAAGAACTACAAATTTATGAACTTCATAGTTTGGAACTATGCCTCCAGTGCTATTAAACTGTGTATATCCTTTGACACTGATACTAAATCATAAGTTTGGAGGAGTAAGTAGTGATGACAAAGAAATATGTGAGATTCAAAAGAATGGAAGACTTTCAATAAGCTGAAATAGGATTGAAAGGGTTTCTTGAATTGGGGGATAGTACGAATAAAGGAAAAGTGATAAGAAAGGGTATGACCGGAAAGAAAACAGCCCAGATTGACTGGAACACATAGCAGGTACAGAGAAAAGAACAGTACAAAAAAAAAGAGAGAGAGAGAACATATTTTGGACTCATGACAATGAAAGGCTTGAATGTTGGGATCAGGAATTTACTTATCAATATAAATGTCACATTCACCTCCAAATACTCTTGGTCTGATGAATCATCATGACATGGCAGGCAACTGTGGGTATGAACAAGGAAGTCAGTGAATCCCTAACAAGTTCTATCCAGCTAGAAGGGCATGGAAAATGGTTCTGTATCTACTGTCTGGTAATTGGCCCAACTGCTATTCATCACAATAAAAACTCAGAATTAGTATGAGATTACTTAGAAATCAGTTCTTTGGTTGCGACAACCCATGAAAATGCAAAAATATTAAAATACTCCTCAGTCCTGTTTAGCTGCTTCCTGATCCCATGATGATGGTGGAGGAGGAGAGTAAGATGAGGGAAAGGTTGCTAAGAGTTGAAGTTTTTAGAACACTTACAAAGACCAATTTAACCACTGGTACTCTTCTTCTTCTTGAACCTTAGTCCGAGAAATAATGAATTGGCCCACTATTGCAGAAACAGAATTGTATTCCTCCTGACTTTTAAGGAAAACTATGTCACTTACTTGAAAGGGTAATAAATTAGGAGTTCAAATTCGGGTTCAAATCCTGTCTCTCTTATTTACTGTTTCTGTGACTTTGGGCAAGTTACCTCTCTAAATATCAGTTTCCTCAACTGCAAAAAGGAGTTTCACTGGATGAATTCTAAGTTCCCTTTCAACTCTAAATCAGTGACCCAGTGATCCAGGTATAATGTCGTTCTCTCTATTCAAATATATATATATATATATATATATATATATATATATATATATATATGAAGAAATTATAGCTAAGGAAAGACCAGATGATCAAATTGGTAGAATAATTGTTCTTAGCAATTCTCCAACCTAGCAATTTCAAAAACAGGAAACTATGCTCCAAACATATAATAATTAAAACTTAGTAAAAAAAAGAAGACAAAAATAGTGCCCAAGATTTAAAAAAAAACTTTATGGGAAAATAGCAAAAAACAAAAGCATTTCAAACTATCA